>NC_087516.1:59392054-59720038 GCF_963921805.1 Phalacrocorax carbo
TATTTTACAGTTTCCTCAGTTTCAGGGGGCTGGCCATTTCAAGCTCAGTGATAGGACTGTTCTTTGCTTAATTCTTCCTCCTTTCTCTTCTTTCTCTGCTGATCCCTACTGCACTTTCTCTGTATGTGTGCCTTGCAAACTTAACGTTCTTCTGCTAGTTTCCAACAGAGATGTTCAATGAGAAATGGGATTTTCCATTCATATAATTTCTTCAACAGGACCGTGATGTGAAGATCTATGCTACCAAAATCTTCAGCTTTACCAGCTGTGCTGTTCACCCCATTGCAAGTGAGCAGGCAGTACTTCTTAGGCAGGATTTTGGGTTGGTTTTTCCCCCTTCAACATTTTCATAGTCCCTGAAGTCCTTTAATATGTCATTCCATAATGGAGTCTTTTCCATGTGATGAGATGCAATGAAAAAATGATGTCATTAGTAGAGTTATACAAGATAAGCAAAGACTCAACAGGATTATGACTTGAATTTGGCACAAAAGGCAAAATGTTCTCCTGTCCTCTCTTGTTTGGTGTGTGTGTGTGTTTTTTTTTTTCCTTCTGCTCAATTATCAATCATAATTTGAATTTTGTTCCAATTTAGGACAGTTGACTGGTGCTTTTGGTAAGAATTTTGAGACAGATCGTGGAATAATCTGTTTCATCAAGTTTTCTTTTTAAGCTGCATTTTTTCTTCAACCTTATGGGCTGTGATTTAATAACTTTCTGAAATGAGCTGGCAGTGCTGACTCTATATCCACCTGTATATATCTAGCTACCCTATTCTGTTTGAATATCGCTCATTTCTCATTCTTATTTCACGTAGCATATAGTTCCCTGGTCTAATGATATGTTCCATGACAGTGTTTCTGTTGGAAAATTTTTAATTTGCCGGGTGCCAACAAATTTGGATAAACCTGTTGGTTTTGAATTTAGATAAGGAAAAATATCTGTTTTAATCATCTTCTGTATACCTCACTCCATAATATTTTTTTTCTGTGTGGTGCCTCTAGTTGCTTCTCGTCTGAAATATGTCCAACTGCTTCAACTTCCAACCTTATGGGAGGTCTTTCCCCTGGTATTCCCTCACGCTCAGCAGCCTCATCTTTGCACCCTCTGATTTTACAATATCTTTTAAGAATAGAGGGATTGTATGTGAGTAAATGATAAATTTTCTGTGAATTCAGAATATTGGATGTCTGTGGGTGAGGGAGAAACAAGCCAAACGAAACTTAGGCCAAAACAAATAGTACATTTGGAAATTATATTTTCATTCCAATCTTTAAATAAACGGGGGCAAAGAAGAAGTCAAAATCAGTTAAGTTGGAAGAAAGCAGTTGTTTGATATTTTTTTGGGGGGAGCGAACACAACCCAATAGTGGCTGAACTGCAAAGGAGAAAAGCCACTTTTTGATTTGTCAAGGAAACAGAAAATAATGGGACAGCTGTGTTTTGGCAATTCCCAGGCTCCGTGCTGCTAGTGACACATTGCAGAATTTTGGAAATTATGTCAATTTAACTTTAATTCAACCTCTGGAAGCCAGCACTGATTATCTGTGTACCACCCCGCCTTGTCTCTCTTCACTAGTTCAGAGGAAATGAACCTGCCCCTTATGACTTCTCAACTTACATTGCGTAAAGGTCTGATTTGCAAAGGAGTCTCATCACAGTCTCCTTTTTGTGCACACAGCTTTACGTGTGTAAACACCTGCAGATCCATCTTTCATGCTCTAGCCCTTAAGACTGTTATTTGTATGTGTACTTATCCATCAAGATTATCTCAGAGAGAAGGGAATGCACCCCAGAGAACAAGCTCTGGGGTACATCTCTTTCTGAGGTAATCTTGGTTTTGTTCACCTGCATCTGAAAGTCTGGGTCTTGTGATGGTGATACATTGCACAAGAAGAGCAATGCAGATTATTAGCTGCCTAAATGTCGAAGGGTGATAGAATGAGTTTCTAAACAGCTGTTGCCTATGTCCTGGTAATATTTAAAACTAGAGAATGAGAGGACTCTGCCGGGAATGGTCCTGACATAAGCACCTGAAGAAAATTGAGCTACGCTTACCAAATATGTAGCTGTGGACCCTTTTGAATAACTCCCTTTGAGTACACAGGTGCGAGAGCAGGGAAGTACCTGTGCTGTCTTACACCTGATAAGGGAGCACATGTAGAGACCCAGTATGTTGTCACTGCTTGTGCTGTGCCCAGTCTTGAGAGAATATGGAAAGTGTCAGGCAGAGAACTGGATGGGTTTGGCTGAAGATGTATTTGAACGTGGATTTCCAATATAGGAACAGGGATTCTTTTTCTTGATCACAGGTCTGATTCTCCACTTGCTGACCTGTGTTTCATGCTGGCAGTAAATTCACTTCAGAGGAATTTGGTCGTGAGGCATGCTCATCTAAATAAAGAAGTTCTGTTTTTTAACCATATCTATAAAATGATACAGATTTTGCTGAGCTGAGCTTGTCTCTAGGCTGGATGCCTAGAGACTGTAGAAATGGACCTGTTATTACAAGTATTTATTCCTGTACAAGAAGGGACATTCTCATCTCTCTCATTTTGGCATAAGGCAGTAGAATCACCCTCTCAACTGGTACTGAGTGTCATGTACTAAAATGGAAATCTATCCTCTTCTATCCTTTAGAAAAACTGAAACAGTACACTTTGGCAATAAAATCAGTCCCGCTTTCATTTCATGGAAGTGGATTAAAGAGTGTTGGAGCAGTTCTCCCCTCCCCACAAAATGCCAGAGCCAGGGCACCACAGAGCTGCGTTCCTCTGGAGTGAGACAGACCCAGAGATGTGTATGCTTCCTAGTTCCTATGAGGATTGTGTGTTGAAGAGGGTGTGTGCTTGGCAAGGGGCATTGCACAGAGAGGGACTCTGGCCCCTAACTACAAGTGGAGAACTTGCCTTTTACCAGACCTCCATGGATGTGGGGTCCTGCTTAGGTCTTACATCTCTCCCACTTGGTGGCCTGATATACTGGGCACTCTCTGGTCTGCTGGGCAGTTTGTACTGATGCACATGTTTACAGCGGGGAAGAAAGCAGTTACAGTGGTCAGCTGGAAATATGTAATGTTCAGGGCCAGTGTGGGGAAGCCCAAAGAAGGAATTGGATCGGAGAATCCCATGTTGAATGTGTGTGACTTGACAGGTTGGAAGAAGGAGCCTGTTTTGGTTATACCCCTCTGTTTTTAAGACGTGCTGGGTGCGTACACAAATGTTCACAGAAGTACATTCCTTCGCAAGATGTCTGCGCAGCAGCTGCGCTTTGTCCCTGTGCTTTGTCAGCCTGCAGCACTTAGTAGTCTTTCTGGGTAAAAGTCCTCTATTACAGTGGTGTATTGCTTTGAGAGGAAAAGGGATTTGAGGCGACTGGGGTATGGATGGTCCTCAGCCTGCCCGGCAATGCAGGTTCCCCCCGTCGAGTCACCCATCACAACCTCTTCCTTCCCAGGCACACACACCCAGTGGCAATGTGACAGTGACTTTCTTAATCTCATATAGGACCAGATTTTTGAGCCTAGTGGGTGTCAATCTCCCATTTCAGGCAGTCCGTTGAAGGGGCAAATACGGTGATGGCATATGGAGGAAAAGAATACGCCTCCTTTGTGCTTTAGGACTGCTTAGAGCTCTTCAGTTCATGTGCTGCCATGCTGTGTTGACTTGCTGAATCCTTGAATACTTTCCACAAGTTCTAGTACGGTCAGATGAGGCCTTTTGTTTTTTTTCTCTAAGCCTACGTATCTTTAAAACAATGGAAGTTAGAGTGAATTGAAGTGAGCTTGTTCAGACAAACTGATGGGGAGAGCTTGGTGGGAAGGTAAACTTGAGCTGGTTTTGAACTCTTGCAAGGTGGATTTCAAGGCTGCCTTATATCACTGGTCTGGGCCAGGAGAAGTGTAGCTCCTGGTATGGGATACTGTGCCTTGTGGGGTTCAGATGGGAAGAGGAGGGCCCGGTGTATGATGTACAGAAGGATAGCCCCAGTTAGAAAATAAAAGTACCCCCTTCCATAAGTGCTTTGGATAACAGGATAGGAACACTTGAGCTGCACATGCACACACAAACAATATGCTCTAGGGAAAGACCACAAATATGCTAAAAATCATAATCTGATAAACTCAGATGCTTTCAAAATACAAATGTTCTGTCATTGCTTTTCATAACAGAAATGATCGCTTAAGACTTTACCACAGCTTAACTATTCACAATGTAAACATCAACAAAACTGATGATTTTTTCAACACTTAATGTGCCTTTCACTGTGGAAATAAATGTTTTGGCACCCAATCCTTCCTTATGATTTTGCTAATAGAAACCTACAGTGCGGAATCACCATTTGGTTAGACAGCTGAAGAAAAGCAAATTAGATGTGCAGATATGGAGGCTCCTTTCCCAGACCATTTTCCATTTCTGAAACTTATTTTGCTATCATCATTTTAATCTTTCCAATACAATCAGAATTCTCTTTCCAAACTCCTGAGCCTATCTTCTCTTGAAGAATAGAATAGTTTATGGCTTCTCAATTTTTTTTTTCCCCACCTGAGACCCAAACCAGCTGCAGGCTTCACTTTGTTTCTCTTCCTTCCCACCCTCCCAGATTCAAATCCCAAAGTCTAGGATCTTGGCAAGAAAGTGCAGCAGGGTTTTTCTTTTGTTTGTCTTTTGTTGGTTTTCTTTTGTTTTCCTGTGTGCGTTACTGAGGGCTGGGTGTAGAGGAATAAATGGGAATTGGGTCTCCATGCCTGCCTGTACTGTGTGTGCAACCAAAAGCAGCTGTTATGGAGTACCCAGCTGGATTAGTGGGGCTAATTTGGTACATGCCTGGTGAAGCACTTCTTACTCTTGCTTTGTCCTGGTGCTGGCAAGATTTGAGTTACTTTCTTAGCCAATTCTGCGCACTATAGGATCCCTCTCCTGGAGAGTGATTCTGGATACATTTTGGTATTTAAGATGCACTGATCTTAGTAATTTATGCTATTGTTCCCATATATGTATCATTTTTCTGTGGCTTCAGGTTTCTACTGCCATTCAGATCGTATTAAACATGTTTTTTCCTTTTTAAATACTAACATCTAGGATTAATTTAATCCCACATTTTTTCCTGGATAACTTAAAGTTTTGGATGAATCACTCCCCCAAAAATAAGAACATGTCCAAACCTCAGCCTAACCGTCAAATTGAACCAGAATTCAATAGGTTTGGATGAAAGCCTGCTTTTGGGCCCCCCTCAAAGTATACACTGAATCAATGTTGAATCTGTCTTAACAAGTCTGACAGCCTTGCCGCTTTGCCTACTACCTTCAGATCTCCTGTGTCTGGGAGTTTTTCTTCTACATGATCTATATCTGAAGCATCTCAAACACAGAGAAGCAAAAGGCCTGAGATTTAGACAGAATTAGTTAGAGAATGGAAAAGGGATTATTACTGAAACCTGATGTTGCCAATTTATAACTTGTTTTTCTTGCAGGTAAGACTTCTTGGTACCTTTCTTAACAAAGGGAAACATTTCCAAAGAATCTTGCACCTTACAATCCAACTCTTTTAACTGAAAAAGAGTTGAAAGCAGTCAAAGCTCTCTACCAAGAGAAGTTTTGGTAGGGAAAACCTCGAAGGCACCAGATAAAATCAGCAACCAGGAGTGACATGTATTCAATTGCAAGACACAGCCACGAAAGGAACTCATAATTCTCCAAAGCTGAACATGACCAATTCTTTTCTGATTCCCAGCTTCTTGGAATTTCCCTGACTTTTGTCTCGGCTCTAAACCTGACCGCTCTCTTATGTATGTACAGGAAAGTAATCCTCAATTGCTTCTTAATTGTCCTACTGATTTCCGTTACCCTTTTTTTCAATATAGAAAATGTGCTCTCATTCACTTTTTGAAGAGAGATCTGAGGAACCAAAAGCAGTTCTATGTCACATATAAAACTGTAGTATTGTAAGCAATATATGTATTATTCAGCTATAAATCAGCAGAAAAGCTTACACTTTCATTACACTAAAGCAGAACCATCTGTAATGTCACCTAATAAGGTTGAAAGGAGCACACTGGAACTCACAGGAGTTGTTAAAGGTGGAAAAGAGAGAGAAGTAAAGGTTGAAAAGGCATTTTCAGTTTCAGTGAAAGGGAGATAATTCTTCTGCTATAACATGAGCTTTAATTTTATAGAAAAATGAAAATTTAATTGATCTGGGGATAGGAGAAGGAAGATGGTAAAGAAAACACGTGTTAGAGGGAAGAAGAGGAAACACTTCAAATTACTTAGGAGTTCTTTGGGTTGAACTACATTTTGTAATCCACCGCTAAGAGTGGTGTTTTAGTTACCTTGTAAACATCTGAATTTTTTTTTGGTGCTCCAGTAACAGTAGAAATTCCTGTACTTTCTTTTGTTGAAGCTGGAATGGGTTCATCATAAGGCTGCTGTCTTTCTTCTTCTGGACTGTTTCTGTTCTCACTGAGGGTCTCTGTTTCTCCTGCTTTTAACAAACTTTGCAGTCTCCACTTCCAAGACACGTGTATCTTTTTCACCTCACTTCTTGATGGGAATCCTCTATCTCTGCCTTTCATCTCTCCTGCTTCCCACTATGGATGATGTATTTTATTCCCTCTCTTCTTCCCACCCCTTAAGATGGGCTGTTATCTGTCACTTACCCTATCCTGACAGACAGGTTGCAACCCTTACAAAGGTCAGACCTAGGGGTGAGGTTTGTGTCCATCTCTTCATCTATGGTGAGATCTGAGAAGCTTGTGGTTGTGCTGCTTTCTGAATTTCAGTGCAGCAAGCTGACAGAATAAAACGGTGGGGCAAAGGAAGGGAGGTCTAACAGCGGTAAGCTGTTCTCCTGACTCAAGGCCCAAGCAGGGTATAGTTAAGGAAGGCTGAGCTGTGATCCTTGTATGCAATGGGGTTCTGCAGCTTATTGTCTCTCTCGGTTTAGTTCTCTCTCTCTCGGTTCATTTAATGACAATTTTTATCAAATCCATGTCTATTTAGATATTTATGTCCCTGTGCATATGATGTGATGAAATACACTGTTTTAATCAGGAGTTTCGGTTTGGGTTGTTGAATGCACTGTCTTTGCCCTTAACCAAAATAAAAACCAGACTCAGTGCACGCATACAGTGCAGAGAGGAAAATAGATATAACCTTATGATAATATTTCATCCATTCATGTAGTTGAAGCCAGTGGTACTCACTAGCATTGGGCTGTGGGCCAAAATTCAGCCCCAGAGCACTTCCGGGGGTTTCATATGTTGTCATCTTGGCTACCCTCCCCCTCTTTTCTCCTCGTCCCTCCTCCTCTTCCCTCTGCTCCAGTGTCTGAACTAAGCAATTTGGCAGACAGGAGAATTAACTCTTGTGAGGGTGAGGAAGAATGTGGAGGTACTGCTTCAGCAAGGCCGGGGTCTTCCAGGCTACGCATTATTATTGTTATTATTAATATTTATTTTTAACTTTAGCATTTGGGAAAGCACTGGGGGCAAGTGTAGGTTAATGTTGCACAGCCTTTTGGAAATAGGGGAAGAATGTGGTCTTTGGCAAGGATAGCTCTGCAGTAAAGCAAAGGTGCAGGGACACCAGCACCTGTTCTCATCATCACCACCTCCTTTACCACATTCAAAGCACCACTGATTTCACTAGTGCAAAGGCGTCAGCTCTGTTCCTGTGCAAGAAGCTGATTTTCATGTAGTGTTTATAGGTTTGTAATGCCCTTCATTACAGGATCTCAAATCCCTCTTCCATGAAAAAGAGAGGGGGAGCCCTCATAACAAGTCTTGGGAATACCAAGAAGGCCAACAGCATCCTGGCTTGTATCAGGAACAGTGTGGCCAGCAGGAGCAGGGAGGTGATCGTGCCCCTGTACTCGGCACTGGTGAGGCCGCACCTGGAATAGTGTGTTCAGTTTTGGGCCCCTCACTACAAGAAAGTCATAGAGTTGCTGGAGCATGTCCAGAGAAGGACAACGAAGCTGGTGAAGGGTCTAGAGAGCAAGTCTTACGAGGAACAGCTGAGGGAACTGGGGTTGTTTAGCCTGGAGAAGAGGAGGCTGAGGGGAGACCTTATCTCTCTCTACAACTACCTGAAAGGAGGTAGTAGTGAGGTGGGTGTTGGTCTCTTCTCCCAAGTAACTTGTGATAGGACGAGAGGAAACGGCCTCAAGTTGCACCAGGGGATGTTTAGATTGGAAATGAGGAAAAAATTCTTCACCAAAAGGGTTGTCAAACGTTGGAACAGGATGCCCAGGGAGGTGGTTGAATCACCAACCCTGGAGGTATTTAAAAGGCGTGTAGATGCGGTGCTTGGGGATGTGGCTTAGTGGTGGACTTGGCAGTGCTGGGTTAATGGTTGGACTTGGTGATCTTAAAGGTCTTTTCCAATCTAAATGATTCTATGATTCTATAAATGCACCTGGGCAAGGCAAACAGGCATGTCTACTCCAGAATTTCTAAGCTTCCTTCAGGGCTTGCTTTTATTCTGGTGTCTGAACGTAATGTTAGGGCACTGGACCCTAGTTCTGATAACCTCTTCAGTGTAAATACAGTATTTCCCTTTTTTCTTATTCTGTAACCCCCAACCCTTCCCAGCCTCTCCTTATTTGTTATATTGTCTGCCCCCATTCTATAATTTTTTTTCCCCTCTTCAAATCCATATTCCCTTCATCAAAGTCAAGTCCCCCCATCAAATTTCACCTTATTTCTGTTCACCATGTAAGTTTTTTCAACACTTGTAGCATCTCCCAGCCCAGTTCTGCTGACTTTGTTTTCAGCTGGAAAACCTTGCATCCTGCTGGGAGGATGGACCAGGCTTGCTCTATTGGACCAACTGGGAAGAGATTTGTGTCGTAATTTCTAGGTGGTGGGTCAGCACCCCATCACTGCGAGCTCTTGGCTTTGTGAGAAGTGCTGCGCTGCCTGCTGCATGGTGTGTCTCCATTCCTCAGCAGATCACAGGGACCATGTCTTGAAAGCGTTGGGCAGAGAGTGGAAGATGCTGGCTACAGTCCCTGAGAGCTGCAGCCAGCAGTTTGTGTAGGGGGATAGTTTTTCAGTCATTCAGTATTTTCAGAATTTCTGGACTGTGAACTCTGCTAGGAAGGAACCTCGTTTCCTCTCACTGGCCTGCCAGGATGGGGCCAAAGCTTCAGGTGGCACTTTGGTCCTGCTGCAAAACAGCATCTTTAGTAAGAAAGGCTTAAACATCTGGGCTCCTAAAAATTTTGAAAAGCCCTTGAAAAGTTTTTCAAGGGTGGTGGTCATCATCTATGTGCAGAGTAGTTCGACAAATGAGAAAGACATCACTGCTGCCAATTTAGAGACCCTGTATGTGTGTTTGGGGGTGTGTGTGGTGTGTGTGTGGGAAGCCAGATCTTGAAACAGGAATAAAACTGCTGGGAAGGAAAGTGGCTGCGTGACAGCTTGTACACGGTAGCAGGGTGTTTTGCGCTGCAGTGCAGCTTTAGGCTGTAAGGTGGCTTTGACTCAGCAAGTGCTGGTTGTCCAGCGTGTGGGTGATTGGTTCAGAGTTTTTGCATTAATAAAAGTTACAGTCCTTCAGGCACATCTCCATCCTCTTGTTCCAGAATGGCATGCTGTTATACCAGCGGAATTACTGTGCACTCCAGACTTTAAACCCATAAATTGCTAATGCCAGAGTGTTCCGATGACCAGCTTTTTGATATCCTTTACATGTTAAAAAGTACTCAGGCCTGTTGACAAAGCAAAGAAATGGTGTCAAAAATAATTTTAAAACCTTTTGACCTGTAAGGTTTAAGAGAATTAGGCACAGATTCTTTGGTTTAAGCCTCTTGGTGACAAGAAATATGGTCCTATGCCAGCCGGTTTGATTGACAGTGGCGTTTGTAGTTTCAGCTGCTAATACAGTATGCTCCTTGTATATTCCTAGTGTGTAAATATAGAAGACTATTTGTCACCTGGGTTGATGGATTACGCATAAGTGAGACAATGTGGTTAAGATTCTAAAGCATAAATGAAAAATCACAAACTTTACTTAACTCATAAAGAAACACTTAGTACTTATAATGAAGTATTCTTATTTTCATCAAGGAAAACTGTCAGAATTTCAAATAAGCAAAGATTATGCAGCTGCCATGGTGGGTTTTTTTTAATAGCTGCATGTTACTAACCTGCATCATTGGATTTTTGACAACCATAATAAAACGTATTGGAAAATTGATTAGTTTTAAGAGAGTCCTCATAGCCAGCTGCTTTTATTTCTAAATGTCCTGTATTCAGTCATTGTAGGCTCCATCCCTTCAAGTGGAATTCTTGGCTGAATATGAACCTTTGCATAGGTACAAAAGCACTCTTGTTTCACATTCTTCAATTAGTTTTCAGTATTTTCGTGTGTACTTGCCTGACTTTATTTTTTCTGAAAGCTTTCCCACCACAAATAGTTGGCTGTTTACTCATTTCCCACTATGCCACATTTACAACTTATTTGTGCTCTTGAGATGTCATAAATTTGTAATAATATAGAGATGGCTTTGTAATCGATATTTTCAGAAAATTCCAGCTTTTTCAAGAAAAAGAGCATGGTTAAGTTATTGATTTTTAGATAGAGAAAAGAGAATTTGCCATGAAAAGTGTGTTATCACCTCTTGAAATATGCAGTAAAATTGGCATTTTCAGCATGCTACTCTTATCTTTATTTGCTGATAGAGAGAATATCCAGATTTTTTTAGCATTAAGGGAAAGGATATGGTTAGGTTCATATTACTCGGCATTTAATAAGTACAAAGTACAAGGAAAAGGGGACATAACCCCATACTATAACATTTAACAGATTTTAAGGAAAGCACTTTTCATAATTTTAAATGAATAAAATTAATCTAAATGAAGAAAATTTATCTAAATGAATGAAAGTCTAAATCTTCATGTGATTCATTTCACTCTTAATAGCATAAAAATCTGACAACTGAAGCCCTTTTCCAGACTAAACTGTTCTGCTGACCTGCGGGGGTTCTGCACGAGCACGAGGTGCAGGACTCGCCCCTAAGCTGGTATGCTGTTTATGATCCGCTCTGAAGCCATCTGCTTCATGAGGCCGCATCCTGCTCTTTCTCTGCATGCTGAGTCCCAGCAGATGTCAACAGCAATTTCATGCACGTTTTGCGAGGAGGCTGTGGCCCTTCAGTCTTATTTTGCTTTACAGAGATACTGTAGCAGAGTGTTTGCTTTGTGATTAGACTCCACATTTTTTTTTTATAATGTGATGAGCTGTGTGTGGCTGGCTGCTGGTATTTAACAAAAAAAAGCCTAGGCTCGGAAGTCGCCGAAGTAGATATGGTCACAGATATTGGCATGATTAAGAAGATTTTATTTGGTTTCAGCAATGAGGGATTCAATTAGGTGCATTTTATTATTTGTTCTGTTAGCTCATTTATTTGCTCTGTGAGCGTAGAATCCAGCTTCTGGACCAAAACCTGCCCACAGCTGAAATGAGACGTATTCTCAGATGAAAAGTTTTAAAATGTTAGTTATCTTCAGTGGACTATTTTAACTAGCTACAATTGCGTCTTTCATGTGTTCGAGTCTCTGTTCTAGTCTAGACTGGAGTGTCCGATTGCCGCATTACTTGCGTGTCAGTTTGTGATTTTCTCACCTGTTCAGTGAAATGCTAGAAAGTCATTTGCAAACGTGGGTTAGAAGACAAAAGCTACATTCACTGCATAGCTTATTGATACCATGCACCTATAGTTTGAGAATATACGACATTTATTAAATGTTCTGACACAGAAAAAATATCTACAGAATGTTGCTATAATAAGACTAGGCCACAAATAAAAAAACCAAGTCTTGAAGAGAAGACGGCTAGCCTGTGTTTCTTTTGGTGTGGATGTTAATTCTCGGTTTTTAGTAGACTTTCTTGCTTCTGTGCCCCCAGCAGTTGGGTTTATGGCTAGATGCTATGGACATGACCTATTTATGTTCTGTGGATAAAATCACTTAAGTAAAAAGATAAATAAACGGCACCATTATAGTTTTGTAGGGGAGCGGCTATCCTTAAATTTTTCTTACTCTGTTCTTTGAACTTCATCAGGTTATTCAAAGACTTGGAGGCTGAGAAGAGACTATTTAAATAAGGTTCCTTCAGCTCCTAGCTGTTACAGGTCATTATATTTTGCCCCTTCACTCTATGTTTATTTCTATTATACTTTTCAGTGATTTGGCTAATTTTGGACCCTTAGTACCTTCCCAGAGTCAAAAAAGAAGGCTTGTGGTCACTCACCCCATTGTTTATTCTTGGGGAACCTGCACCGCTGGAGTTGTTCTTCCCCAGTATGTACAATATTTTAGAGATCAATTTTGCCAAAGCGGCAGAGGCAAGTTCACCTCCACATGCATGTAAAACAAGAACCCACTGGTTTGTGTTTCTGCTGGCATTTAATAGCATATGTCAAGTTGCCTGTCCTTTATAGCTCCCTCCAGCAGCTGCACTTCAACACTTCTCTATCATCGCTCCATCCCCCCTTCTATAGTTGTTAAAATCTGCTTTATTTTTCCCTCAGCAAAAACTTCTCTGACGCAGAGAAAGATCCTAATACATTTTTCCTTTCTACAAGAATAAGGAAGATCACTATTCTGCTTTTTGCTCATCTGCCGGTAGAATGTAAAGATCAGTACAACATATCCTGTGAAATGATGTTAAAATGTTATACCTAGAGCAGCTGCAAAGTGTAATTACAGTCTGCAGTGTAACATTTTCAAGTTGAAAACCACAGATGAGGATACAAGGCTGCTTATGAGCAAGCAATATCTAAAAGTATAGTAGTAAACTGGAATTGTTTTGTGTGGCAAACGAACAGGAACATTAATAGCTGGTTGATGTCCATGTTTGTCATCCAGCTTACAGCTTTTCATTTTTTCAATTAGAATTTAAAAATGCCAACAAATGGAAGCAGATGTGGAGTTAACCTTTTAAGGTTTTCCAAGTCTTGCCAAATTCTGGGTTGATTTGTGAGGAAGACTGCACCTTTAACTTTCATTTTTTGGGGGTTGAGATTTATGCTAAGAGAAAAGCAGGGGAGGCAGCTTGGCTGATAAAGGCAAACTGATGTGCCAGAGCCTGATTTTTCTATGCTGTAAAAACTGGTGTTACTGATGAAATGCTGGAATTGTGTCAATGTTGCAGCAACCTTTACTTTGAGGCACAATACTCTGTTAACATTGAAAGATCAAGGGATGAAGTTTTTTTTTCTCACAGCTCTTGCTACTTGGCATATTTGTAATATGCTTAAATAATGCAAATTCCTGAAATGGATTGAATTGGTTTCTTCATTGTTTAAGTCAGTGTGGTTTGGTGAATTAGAGAAAAGTTAGACATCTATCTGGGTTTGTTTGTTTGTTTGTTTTTGAGGTTGTCCTTAATGAAACAGTTTCTGAAGTGAAGGGGGAATGAATAGAAATAGGAAGTAATTAATTTCTGATGTTGCATAGTTACACCAAGGCTTCAAGTTATGTCAAAGCCAACATTGTGTACTAATGTATCAGAGTGCAAATTTCAGTCTGTCAAGCTGTGGGTTTTTTGTATTTCTTCATTACTTGGCCTCATAATAAAGTGGTTTTCTAGCTCTCAAAGGTTTAGTACTGCTAATCCCAAATACTGGATTATCCTGGGCAGAATTGTTGAAATAATACATGTCTAAAAGAGAATGAAATTCATGGAGAAATGTACTAACTCATGTTACAGATGGGCTGAATGTTGTACTTTGTGTTTAGTAAGTGAAAACAAAAGCTTCCCTCCTTTCCCATGTGCGAAATCTGTCCTGAGTCTATGATAATGTAGAGAATCTGTCCACATGCTTGTTATCAATCCCTGCTGACAACTATGATGCTGCAGTATGGTCAGTGTAATCCCTTGATATTTGGCAGAATAGAGTTAAATATTTCATGTAAATCATCGTTTACCCTTTGTGTCTCCCATTTGAATGGGACCACCTTGGAACTGAACTCTGAGGAAATCAGCCATGTCTGACGGAAAACCAGGAAATCTTCAGATAGAACACACAAAAAAAGGGGTGAATTTGCTGCATGTTCCAGCCAGCTGAGCAGGAAAGTGAAGGGATCAGGGCTCGCTGAGGATGAGGGAAACTGGCTGCAGAAAAGGGAGAGAAGGTACAGTTCAAAGAGAAGGTGGGCTGCAGGAACAGAAACCTGGCTGCCCTTCTATGTTCTGGTTTTGTGATGGGTGAAGTAACAAGTACTTATTTTTTAAATGTCAGACTTTGCTTGCTGTGGACTGTTTTGTGCCCTTAAAATAATTACAAGTCTAGGGAACATGTAGGGTTGAAGGTCTGTGAAAAGGTGTGCTTATATCAACACATAATTATATGAGTATAATGGTAGTAGTCCCACTCTGCTGAGAGCCCTGCCGGCATGTTTTGGAGGCAAGGCTTTCTATCAGGAGGCCAATGGGATAAAAGCTGCTCTGGCCTAAATCAGCTCAGGAACTTGTAAGCACGCGTGTTCGGAGAGCACCTGTCCCATTCAACAGCCTTTGCAGGAACATATCTGCATGGCCTGGGAGATGACGTGTTATTCTATGGAGTTGGAAAAATAAGTGACATCATCATACCACAAAAAAAATAAACGCTTGCTACTTATTTCTGTTTTATCACATGGTAAGTGTATTTCTTTCCCTCACTTCTGCATACACTTTATTATATAAATTATTTCTTCAAGGAATTAAAAATAATGAGTAAACATTGGGGAAGGAAAAAAAATGTTGATTGTTCTTTTTGCTGTCAGAAAAATATAAATGCAGGATACATTAACTGTTGATCTTTAATGTTCTCTAAGAGCTTTTTTCCCAGGTAGCTTTTATCTGGACAATAGTTACAGAACCTAATGCAGTAACTTGTTAAAATACATTAAATTAAAAGAAAAAGTATGAAACCAGAGCCTTCCTACTGCTGTTTTTAAAACCCTGCTCTATCTAGGACAACTATGAGCGCTGTGCCATGTGGAGGACACGGCGCTTTTGAAAGTAAGATACTTCCTTGTTATATTAATAATTTTTCCACTTAGAACATCTAGCTACTCTTAAGCTTCCAAAAGTAAAGTAAAAGAATACCTTGCACCCGCTGACTAATTTTAGCTAACACAACCCAAACATTTCCCTCTTCAACCAAATGACCTTGTGGCTGCCTAGAAGTGGTTACTTGAAACAGCGCAGAGGCTGCTTGGAGGTGTTGATCCTGGCAGGGGGTGATTTCACGGGCCTCTGCTGATGTCCCGAGGCAGGTGACGTGGCTCGCAGACCCAGAAACCAGGCAGTCAAGGAGATCATCTAGGCCATGAACTTGAACCATCCTGATGGAAACAGAGGGAGTGCCCCAAAGTGAGAGGTGGTTTGAAATAAGCTTTTGGTTGTAAAGCTGTGCCTGAGCTAGATCAGCCTGCTTGCTTTGTTCGTAATGTTGAAGTGGGGGATGATTATAAATTAATCAGATTTTAGAGCAGGACAGGGGAGGTGTGCTTCACAGCCTGAGAAACACCAGCAATGCGGACTGGTGGGCGTTGAGTTTAAAATTACCCCTGTTCACTGCTGAATTTACTCAGCTCCTTTCCAGTGCAGGGAAGTGGGAGACCAGTGCTAGACGAGCAGCTCTGCAGTGCTCCCGTAGCTGCTGAGCTGTGTGTGCGGGTGCCACCTCTGCGGAGCTCTAGCAGCTGCTGGCGGTCCTTCCCCCGTGCAGTGGCAGTGCAGAGCAGCTTTTGGGGTGTCCCAGCTGAGGGGAGCAAATACCCTACAGCCAATTCCAGCTGCTTTGAACCTGCTCTGCAGTGGAAGAGTGGGAGGGAGGAAGGAAGTGGCTTTTCATCATGGTGTTGCTTGACATAAATGTTGTGTGTGTATCCCGTTTTGACGACCAGTGAATGTTACCTTCGTGTTCCTGCCATTCACCTGGCTGCAATTCTTCTAAAGTAGCAGCACTCCCTCTCTTAAAACCAAACCAAAACCCACCTCTTAGTATTGATAATCTTATATATGTCTTAATTGAATAACACTAACCTAAGAACCAATTTCTGGATAATTTGTTTATTACTGAGATTCTGAGGTTCATAATTCTGGAGGGCAGAAGGGGACCATTGATTACCTACGCTGCATAAGATAGAGACAGTGCATTTCCCTTGTAGCTCTTCCAGATGGTTCAGTAACTTGTGACTGAACTGTCTGAGTGTGGTTTTAGAATGCATAGAAGGAATATCCTTTTATTGATCAGAGGAGGAATGACCACTCTAGTTGTATTGTCTAATGCAAAGCAGCACCTGATGTGGAATAACAGCTAAATAGTAAATGGATGCAAGGAAGAGAGAAGAGGATCATGTCTGGAACTTCTGCCAAAGTTAGTCTTCCAATGGGAATGAGAAACCGCATATGAGGGCAGAGGAAAAACCCTGCTATAAACATTTTCCTCAGCATATATCAAGGAAAGGAATATTTTACGTCTTCCCAGAGCTGGGGTAGTGTAACTGAGGGTGTGACAGAAGATTTGGAAGGCCAGGGCCAAGTTGCTTTGGCAGTGCTGTTGTAGGAAAATGTGCAAATATCTATTGTTAATCCTGTTACTGAAGGATGCCATTGCATTGGCTGGAAGAGGCATTAAACATATTGCTCGCACAGCTCTGCCAGTGCATCTCCCTCCTGCTCTGTAAAAACGTCAGAACGTTATGATATTGTTCTTCTGTTTGTGTTTGTGTGTGATGGACAGGGCTGCTAACGCTACCTATGCTTAAGGTTGCTTAACGCTTTCAGCCAGAAGATCATGTTTTTAACTGTCTATGTTAACTTTGCCAAAGCTTAAATAGTTTAGGTTGAGATTTTCCAGACAGGTGTCTTCATTCAGGAGAGGTGGGGAGGGAGGGAATTCAGCCAAGCTTAAATCAGCGTACTTCTCAGGATGAGCTGACAGAAAATGACATTGTTTTGTTCGCATTACAAAGGGAAAATGTCCTGCATCTTGCTTCACTGGAAAAAAGGAAAAAAAAAGCAACTTTACGGTCTATGCTTTTCCAACTGAAATTTAGCAGGCAGCATTTGATCTTACTTGTGCGGGAGGAGAGCGGAGAAGTAAATGATAAAGTAACGAAAGACTACACCTTAGAATAGACATGAGCTTTGTAATGCCTATATCTTATGAGACTAATTTAATTTGCACAGAAAATCTTAACTCAGGTGTATTCCTGCATGGTTGAATGCTTGACTTTGCAAGCTTAATGTCATTTTAATGTGTTTAAAATGTGGTTCATAAGATTATTTTTTTTTTTAACGAAGTGAACTAAGCAAAGCTTGATCAAGGGATATAATTTTGGCACCTATGTTTTCCACCTGCTCTCTAAGCCTTCAGATCCTGTACTCTTCCACTGGAGTAAATGGAGCAATGGATAGCGGCTGTCATTGTGCATGGGCATCTCACCAGAGCCAGGTCAGGTATGCTTTGCAAGAGGGTGTTATAACTCTTCCTTAAAACCACAGGGCTGCTGAGACTCAGACCTCTTAGGCTTTTTCCTCCTCTCCTTCCTTTTCTGACCTAACATGCTTTTATATTCTTCAGTTTATTCTCTTTCCAAAAGAACTTCAGGGTAACAATCATCATAGAAGAAAGCTTCAACAAAGCATGGGGTCAGAAAGGAAATTTAATTCCTTCCTCACTAATGGCATGTTAATTTGACTAATCCTTATGTTTTTGTGCCTCCTTTTCTTTATGTATATAAGGAAAACCCTAATGATGATTGAGCAAAACTATTACTTTTGCAAAGTTTGAGCTCTGGTACTGAGGGTGAAGCAGAAGGTTGGGTGTATGTGTAAGAGGTTGTATTGGGGAAACCAAAGGAGGGCAACAGGAGAAGGTGTCTGTTCCTAGAAGAAAGGATTACTTGTCCTAGTGAGGGATGTCTCAGCTGAACTACAGCTCATACTGCTGCAGTGTTCTTTGCACTAGTCAACACCTGAGGAGAGCCACTCTCCCATGTCAAGAAATACTGTTTTGTCTTGTATAATTGTGAGAATTTTAAAACCTTGACTCTCCAGTAACAGAGGCTTTAGACCTGGTAAGGTAACAAGAAAAGCACAGTGCAAAGACAAGGCAGCAGTTTTCATTTTTGACAAAACTATGGGGACTCGTATAAAATTGGGTTGTTATCTTGAGTCTTATTTTCTGAATATTGTTTTTGGAAGTACGGTATGGTTGTTTCACCATTAAAGACTGTGTTAGAGAATGCACAGCAGTCTGCAGGCTTATGAGTTCGATCTAGAGTTTTAGCCAAAGAGTGTGCTTCAAATATTCTTGATTTCTCTCCCTTCTTTTTTCTTCTTCTCCCCCTCCTCGAGTGTCTGTACTGTAGAGACTGGAAAGTAAGTAGAACTTCGAGAACTTATCCCATCGATTTTTTAAAAATAGAGTTATGCAGAACATTTTTTTTTAACAAATCAGTCAATAATAGATTGCTGTTTTTACTGGAAGATATTTGTCTGGAAAATACATTGAGGTGAAGAAAAGTGCTTTATTTCTCATGTACGTGTGTGTGTGTATATGTATATTTGAACTCTGATTCTGGGTCTCTTAATTACTCTCTCTTAAAAAAAAAATAAATCTACTTCAGAGGTTTTCAACTACTTCACCTAAATTTTACCTGAGTCCAAACTGCCCAAGCAGCTAGGGGTGAAGATTGCATCGCTGCTGCATGTCTGTGCAATGTCTGGTGAAGCATAAATGAAAAAGTGATCTAATAAGAAGAAATATGGAGTGTTAGTTTTTTTACTCTGTGAGAAAGAAGTAAATTTCTCATTTAATCCTGAGTATCAAAGGGTTGTAGCATCAGTACATATTTGAATTTCTTTTCACTTTTCATGAATTTTGTCTCACTGGCCATGCTGAGTAGGGGGTTGGACCAAATGACCTCTGAAGGCTCCTTCCAGCCTGATTTATTATATCATTCTTCACTTCCATCTACTAACACCACAAACGGATGCTTCAAACCTTCAGCTTAAGAATTCCTTATTTAGTATAATCATATATAGGTCTGCATATTTCAGTCTTTTCCTTTCGTGTAGTCAGTTCATAAAATTCAGTCTCTTCCTTTTGCGTTTGCAATGACTTTAATTGATGTGAATATAGCAACTGTACACATAAAAATATAGAGGTAACAGTGAAAAATTTTGTTTCTGTTGGTTCCCAAGGTATGACTGTGCTAATAATCTCCTCCTCAATCCTACAGAGGAGAGTGTGCTGCGTTGCTCAAAGGACCCTGACTTTCTCTACTCAGACCTCTGGAAAACCCACAGAAAACTGTGGGAAAGCTATGGCTCTAGGGGCTGTAGGAGGGTTCTCAAGACTTTTTTTACAAATACGGGGGCAAAACTGTTAAACTAAACCTTTTGTTTTGCAGTCCAAGGTGACTTCACAGCTGCCGTCCAGGACAAGTTATGGGCTGTGAATGATTACTTGCTGCTCATGTCAAACTGTTTTCAATCCAGATTCTTCTCCTTGCTGGCTACAATTGCACCCTTAGTAGAATGGGAAGCAAATCAAACAGAGCTATTGGGTTTGGCTAATCTATTTTCATCAAGATATTTGATACAAAGTGCTAGAATGAAGATTATTAATATTTTAAAGAAAAATAAATTTGATAATTTGCATATATTAATAGTATCTATTACAAGGGTATTTGATATATTTTTTTAATATATGGTACATTAACTCCATATCCTGGTATGACTCGAGAAGAAAGGTAGGAAGCTTTTTCCAGGCTTATACTCTGAGCTGGCCCGTGACCCAGAAGGCTAAGACAGGGACAACAGTCTGGGCAGAGAGCATCCCAGCCTTACCCTTAGCTGTTTTATTTTTTTCACCAAACTTCTCTCCTCCACCCCTTAAATAAGCTAGCTCTCTGTTAGCTGCTCTTATTTTCACAGAAAGAGCATTGGAAATAGCTGAACTGTGATATAAAATAGCTGTTACCACTGGGTAACTGGTTTCAGTGAGACTTTCTGTGGGATTCTCTGAGCATGAGAAGATTATCATTGTTTGTCCTGATCCTACTCAAATGTTTTGCAATTGAATATGTGGGTTTTGGCCTTCACTCAACAAAGCACTTATGCATTTGCTTAACCTGAAGTAAGCTAGCATCACCTGGAATCAATTGGATTGCTTATACGTGTGAAATGAAGCACACCTCGTTGAGTCATCACAGGCTCTGTTCTTACTGAGGAAATATTGTAGAGCAGAATTGATAGTAAATTTCTTCCCCTGCTCCTGCTAAAATTGTTACTTGCTAAAAGAATAGCTGGTAGAAGATCATGTTCTTTATCTCTTATTTCCACCTGTCTGATAATTGCCATTATTTTGGAACTGGCTTGGGGATGTTGGCTTCTCTGTACCTGTTTGCTACTATCTTTCAGTTTTAAGCTCTTTGGCGGCAGTACTGTCTTTTTATAGCATTATTGTGCATACAGCAACAACCCCCAGGGGCAGACAGCCCTAACTGGGGCTCATTAGGGCAATTTTATTATTCAAGAAATAAGGTAGACCATGTTCTGCACGCAAGGTTGCTTTCAGGCTGCATCTCCTTTCTGCCTTGGTTTTTTGCATGTATGTAGCCTTCTCCTGGGTCTCAAAGGGACCAGTGAGGGTAGATACGCTCTTGGGAAGGGTTTTGTTCTCTGGCTGCAAAGGAGTCGGTTCTCATTACCTTTGGCTGATTGTGCTCAGAGTGGTGTGCAGAAGGGCGCTTTCATATATGATCATTCCTCCAAACACCTCTGCAAGAGCTGTTCACAGTCTACTCTTGCTACAGACTGAGGCAGGTGAGGAGTTTCTAAAACACGGAGGTTGCTCCTGCCAAAATATGCAACTTTTCTGCGCCCACTCTGGCACAAGAGCTAACAACAGATTAAAATTTTTTTTATTGTTATTCCTGCAATTTGACTGCAAGTGCATTTGTGGAGCCAGTTGGTGTATGTCATAAAATCTGATTGATTGAACAGTTAATCCTTGAAAGCTTCCCTTTGAAATATTGCCAAGGTCAACAAGGGATAGTGCCCATGTATACATGTCATGGAAATTACCTATTTTGCCATTTTTAACTACCCCCATATAGATGCAAACATGCATAACGTTCTGGGCTTCTCTTATGCAACGCACTCTCTCCCCAGAATACTGGTTTTAGTGATCCATGTTCTGCTTTGTGCTGGTGGAATAGAGAAAAATGTTTAATTTTGAAGGTGGTGATTGGTAAATTAGTGTGTTCCTTCTACATTTTTTTTTCTTTTTCAGTTCAGAACTATTTGTGGAACAGGTTATTTTATGGGAAGGAAATACTGTGAACATTTTTGGGAATTATTTTCACATTTCCTATGAGATTTGCCATTTACGTAAATGTGTCATATCAGAGATTTTACTTAGTGCCACAAGAGGTGCCTTCTGAATGCCATGCTAGTTATGAGCAAAAAGACTGCTGTAGTTGTTGTTGTTCAGGTGAGTAAAAACTGCATGTCACTGATGTACTGGAAGGTAAATGGAAGAGTTTCTACATTGCTGCTGTGCTTGGACAATACCAGGGCTTATTTTATCTCTGTGTTTGGCCTGAGACACCATCCTGATGAATTTGCTCACTTTTTATTCTTTGATAATTCAGTTGCTTACCACTGTTACATATTTGATTTATGCTACACTTTGCAGAAAAACCCAGGCAATTCTTGGAAAAGTCTATTCAATTCTTTCTTCCAAGGTTGTAGGAAATCATTTAAAATGCCTTTACAGTGGTTCCTAGGCACTGATGTCCTCCTATGCTTCTCTGAAACGGGATGAGTGACCTCCTGAGACCTTGTCATAGTATGCAAGTTTTCCTAGGTGACTCGGTGAATAGATGACCTGTTGTGTCAGCTCTCGTGTCTGAATTGAGCCAAGGTCTGTGTACCCTTCCTGGCTATGTGAAGAGATGATCCTTGTGCTGTGGATGGCATTCTGTGCTGCATTCCAGGAACATGGCCCTTCTTGACAGCTGTCACATATCACGGATATCCACTGAGCTGTTCGTATGAAGCAGTAGGGGGAAAAAAGTAGTATACAAGAAAATTTCAGTAACTCATTCACCATAACCCAATCTAATTGAAACGTGCAGTTTCATAAGATGAAAGTGTGCGTGTGGAAGGGGAGCTGTGACCATCACTGAACTTTGTCAGTGAGCAGGAAATTTTATGTTTAAAAAAAAATACTGAAATTGGCTAACATGAAAATCCCCAGCCTTTGCAGAACTTTGTGGCAGAGATTCATCCCCTGCTGGCCTGAGGCGTTGTGCTTTGGGGAATTGCTGTGTCTTGGTCTTATTGCCATTATTCTAAGGAAAAAATATCAAAATTGGTCCTTTACAGTAATGGTGCACTAAGATCAAAATGTGCCAGAAAGATTGCAGTGCAATACTGATTGTTGCGCCCAAAAGTATTCTTGTAGGACCACTCTGCAGTGTTTCCTGTACTGATCTTGCTCTTCTGGTTTTAGAAATGGAGTTTTTCAAGCTTTGGCAAAACATAATTCCTGCCCTTTAGGTAACTAAGAAGTTAGGAAAAAACCCCAAACTCTTTTTAATTACATGGGAATTTCTGTACTCCCTGCTTCTTTGTTCATTTGCTTTTAGCAGGTACAGCACACTGCTTGGGGGAAATAATCTTTGAATTACTTTTACCACAAGCCAAAATCATGCATGATTTAGAGGGAGCAGTAGCTGAACAGCAGTCTGCATTGTAATGGTAAAGGAAAGACATAAAATGCAGTCAAAGCCATCAGTAAAGGTACTGCTGCCAGCTCGGAAGAGCACCTGGCTAGGTATTAAAGGACACAAATATGATGCCCTTACTGAGCAGTGTTTTATAGACTGTAGTTCACAGCCAAAGAAAACAGCTTTTGGAGCTTTTTAGGTGTCCATAAACAGCTAGATAAATATGAGGGAGCCAGAACAAGGGATAAACAAGGTAGTTAAGTGTCAGCTTGCCACATTGCCTTTTGGAGCTTCCCAAATACCCAGCTGAACTTGGAGTATATTACCTCCTTAGTCTTCCCATTGCTTTCCATGATTCCTGGAGATGGTGTCCCTAACATTGGAGAGAGGGTCAATGGAGCAATGTCATGATATAAACTCAAGCTGTGTCCTGTCATCTGCATAATTGCTGGGATTGCATAGTTGACCATATTTCATGTGAGTTGGCAGTGACCACTAGTCTGTAGTCAGGATGGGGATTTGGAAGAAGAGCTGCACCTATGGTCTCTGATCTCCCTCTTGTAGCTGCTGCCAGCATTCAGAGCATTGCAAACGGGTTTCATAAATCTCATTAAACGTTTTTAGACAGAGGAAGGCACATAGCCATAAATAGAAAACTGATAAGTGGGCAACCGTTAAAAATAGCTCATTAAGAAATGGTAAGCGGAGAAATAATATGGATATGATAGCATAAGGAATATTCTACACACATACTTGAAGCCTTTAGCGGTTGCCAAAACTCTGATGAAGTGAATGAAGAGCAAATGGGTTGTATTTCAAGCACATACCATTACACTGAGCAACAGTAACATTTTATTGCTTCAGTCACATTTTTTGACTGAAGTAATAAAATTTGTAAAATATAAAGAAAAATACAGGATTTATCTCTCCCTCCTGTCCTGTTTTCTCCCTCCACCTTTTCTTATTTCAAATTCAAACCAGATCTCATGGTTAACAGTATGGCGCTCAGGTTATGGAGATGTTTAAAAAAATCACTTGACAGATTCAAAGAAACATGCAGTTCTGTACACAACTAGAGTAATAAGAAATACTTTCTTGCATAAGAATTTTATGGTCATAGATTATGTCTGGTGAAGCTAGAGAAGAAACTGCTATGGAGCTGGTTTCAGCTGCAGTCCTACACAGACTTCAGCATGTGTTAGGCCTTGCCCTGTAGGAGTAGTCAAAGGTGGGTAAATCACGTGGTGCACAAAGCTGGCCACATGTTAAGACTTTTTGGTCTGTATTTTAATTGTGGTGTGTATTTTACTGTATTGAGCTCCTTTGCAGGTGTCGCTCTATGCTATTGCCTTGCAAAATGGAGCCCGCTTTTCCAGATGTAGTTGTGCATTATCCATAAACAATTATGTAGCCTTTTGTTTTTAAATCCATTTTTTTTAGATGGCACAGAATCTGCAATGTATTCCTAACCTGAAGACAAGCCTCAGAGTATTAGGGCTTCGGCTTAGCTCATTTCATGTTAAGTGATACCATCCAATCACTGTTGCACATTGAAATAACAGCTGATCTCATAGTGCGCACAATTTCTTATAATTTGAGTTACATGCATTTTATTTCTACTGTCCAGAGCCAGAACTTAAAATACAGTCTTATATGCACCCATCAACCTTTTTTTCTGCTGCTGCTGTTCTCACTGAAATCTCAGTATGAAATAAAAAACTGTTTACACTATTTAGGTTTTCCTAAAGTATCCTCACACAGGCATAAGGATGGAGATCTTAATATGGAGTAGATGATCTGAGGTGCAGAGTGTTCCCCTTAATGTGAAAAGTGTACCTAGTATTTCTTCTCTCACTCTCCTTCTCATTATTGCTCTGGACTGAAAAGAAACATAAATTATAACTAAGATCCTTTGCTCTGTAGGTTCTTCTTCCAGGTCTTTTCCCAGAGGGTGGTGAACAGCCTGTTTCAGTGTCCCTGCCAGCTGTGATGCTTGCACACACCCTGTCCTCTGCTGGGTGGGATGTGAAACGCTCAGCCTTGTGGCAGAGGTTTATGCAGTTAACAGCTGGATGTTGTCTATAGTTTAGGTGCCAGGGACATATGTTGCAAGAGGAGGTTTCAAGAACCTATTTGTGAAGTACGAAGTAGCCACAAATTTGTTTAAAATACTTTGCGTTTACAGAATGCCTCACAAACCTAAAGAATAGCTAATCACAGTGGGTTAGTGATGTGTCATCTGATTTTGGTCTCAGATACAGTAGCCTGCTAAATCCCGAACTAGGTTTTTGCATCGGGGTTGAGACATTGCAGCGTCATGTGCTTTCTCTTTAACCATGGGTTTCCAATGAAAGTGTTTAACAGTGTGATGTATGTTGACACAGTGGTATAATATACTGTCTAGGCTAATGAAGGATCTGTATAAATAGAGTATCATAAGCATTGCCAATAAGCAGGAACAAATGATCTGCTGTGGAGCTACCTGTACATATATCTGCCTTTTAATTTCCACTAAAAAGCTTTGAGTAGCAGCACTAAATACCTGAGCCAGATCTAATTGTGCAATTCTCTTCTTCCCTTTCATACTTATGCAGGTATTTTCACTTATTCAGTGAATGTTGATGATTCCCTGTCGTTCTCTGTGGAAACTCAAAAAGTACTTTGTGTTTTATTTGCATCCTAACATATCATTTAGTACTTTTTACTCAGCAGAAGAGTCAAATCAGTGATCTTCAAATGCGTATCTTAATATGTGTAACTGCGCATGCAGCCAAAAGAGAGAATGTGAAAATTCTTTGCAGATGCCCTGTGACTTCATCCACGCTTCGGTGATTAATTTAAATGGGTAATTCTTTTAGAAAGGTAGTATGTGTTTTCCCTGTTAATCTATGTGCTAATCTGTGTTCTTCTGACAACTTAATAAGCAAAGGGGTTACGTTATGGTTGTAAACCAGACAAACCATAAACAGACTGCTACCTAATGACATGTCATTTCTGTTCAGTTTTTGTTTTTTTTTTTTTTCTTTCAGTACAGACTAGTTTGCATCATGTTCTTGCCTTGAAGTGTAGCATTTGTTGCACATCTGACAGCATTTGTCTCCCACTGGAAGAAGTATTTCATAACTTCATTTCATCCTGAAGTTGCAAATATTTGGGCTCATGAAGGGAATTTGAATTAGAGTACTATATGTAAGACATTCTCTTTTCCATGTTCTTTTTTTTTGTAGTATGAGATAGTTTCTACGTTTGTGCTTGGCTCGTTAGGGTTTTACAAAATGGATTGCTGCCACCTTGGCTTGCACAACCTCCTTTCAAAGAAAGGAATTGATCCTTGCTTGTTTTTCAAAAGCGAGTGTAGCTATACTGCATAAAACATTTTGGGCTTTGGATCCTGAGCTGCCTTGATAAAAGGCAACTCAGTCCAGGATATCCCCTGCTGTGTTTGCTACTCCATCCACAATTTCCTGATGCTAGACAGGTGGGACTCAAATTATTATCATTATTGGGTTGGTTTTTTTTTTCATTCTGAGATGCTGTTCTCTGCTTGCACTGAGCAGAGCTGGAGATCTAATTCAGCAACCTTGAGCCCACTGCAAGGGTTGTAAACATGTAGTTAAAACTGTGGGGTGTCAGCCTGAAGATTTCTCAGCCATTTTTTTTTCCTGAATATGCTGTTGTAATGCAGAACACTTGCATGATGCAGCCTGTGCGTCTTATAAAAAGCAGTATGTTGGTGGTTGTTCCTTTGTGCGCTAATTAATAATTAAAGATATTTTTCCTCAGGCACTCTGAATTTGCATGCTTACAGAGAGTCTAATTTTGATACCACCCCAATGAGTGGTAAATCAGCATGATTCAAATCAGGCTCTTAAATCCTTTGAAGGAAAAGCAAATTATGAACAAAAAAAGACCAAATTGTCTCATGTCAAATTTTGAGTGAGGTGAACTTTGAGTGAAGCCTGTGCTGAGTATAAAAAGACAACAGTCAGAAATTAATAAAGTAGGAGTATCTGCACTCACAAGAGGAATACTAATTTATGGTACCTACAGTAGAGGCATCTGTAGGAAGATATTTTTTCAGCAGGGAATGCTATTTGTAAACAATTTCAGAGATGTACTTCTGCATCAGCAATGCCTCTTTTTGAACTTCACTCTACTCAGCGCTTTTCAGGCCACACCTGTAGTACTGTGTACAGTTCTGGTCCCCGCTATACAAAAAGGATGTGGACAGGCTAGAAGGGGTGCAAAGAAGGGCCACCAAGATGATCAAAGGATGGGGAAGCTGCCATATGAGGATAGGCTGGGAGAGCTGGGTTTGTTCAGCCTTGAGAAAGGAGGCTCAGAGGGGATCTCATCACCGTGTACCAGGACTTAAGGGGGAGCTACAAAGAAGATGGTTGACTCCCTATTTACATGGAGTCCCATGGAGAGGACAAGGGGGAATGGACACAAGTTGCTCTTGGGGAGATTCTGATTGGACACAAGAGGGAAATTTTTCACAGTGAGAACAGTCACCATTGGAATAATCTCCCCAGGGAAGTGGTTGACTCGGCCACGCTGGACGCCTTCAAGAGTTGCCTGGACAGGGTGCTGGGCCATCTTGTCTAGACTGTGCTCGTCCTAGAAAGGTTGGCCTAGGTGATCCCTGAGGTCCCTTCCAACCTGGGATTCTGTGATTTTATTTTTCCATGTATTTTAGCAACTCATTTATTTTGGTCATCACCAGGGAAAACCCTGCCATGCCTATTTACAATCTGTCGTTATGTGATATCATTTGCTTTGGGATAATTCTTCTTCTCTACATCACATAACACTAGATGTCTCTGCTTGTTGCAGGGGGGTTGGACTAGATGATCTTTGGAGGTCCCTTCTAACCTAAACTATTCCATGATTCTATGAATAAACAATTGGTAGGGTCACAGCCCAAAAGCTTCTGAAAGCTTTCTTGCAAGAGATGACAACACAAAAAAGGGGTTAGCAAGCTTCCTTGAAAAGCAGGCCTCACGTTGCATCAGGGGAGGTTTAGATTAGATGCCAGGGAAAATTTATTCACCAAAAGGGTTGTCAAACATTGGACCAGGCTGCCCAGGGAAGTGGTTGAGTCACTATCCCTGAAGGTATCTAGAAGACATGTAGATGTGGTGCTTAGGGACATGGTTTAGTGGTGGATTTGGCAGTGCTGGGTTAATGGTTGAACTTGATGATCTTAAAGGTCTTTTCCAACCTAAAAAATTTTGTGATTCTGTCTGTACTACAGATGCCTGGTGCTTTCATACTTCTTCGAAATAAAAAAAATACGGTTTGCAGCTGTATCTGCTCATATGAAGTTAACTTCTGCAAGTGTCCCACTTTCTTAAATTGCATTTGTTTCCAGGTTTCTGGATGTTGGGGAACAGTAAGCATCTTTTGGGTGCTCCTGTTTTTGACCCATACTTTCGGGATTTGCTTTCTTTCGTTTCCAGGTGCAGATCTATATCGTTTAACACTGTTGGGCCAGAGGGATTTACGTGGTCTGTTTCAGAGGGCCCATAGTCCCCTTTCTGGCATACATGAACAGGGTCTTGAGAGGGATGTTTGCCTTCTTGCTTGTATAGTCTGGAGTCCCCCTCTCCTCTTCTACCTCTGTCACAGGATCAGAGGATGGGGTTGGGAGACTGGCTTCCTACCTTGGGTTGCAAAAAGACTGCTATTCTCCTGCACCTCTTTGGGTTTAAAGACTGTCATGGTCTTGTTGTGCTTTCCCTGGGGCAGCCCTGCTGCTCCTTTTGGTGCTGGGATCTCTTTGGTCAGTAATCTGGAAAGGTTCAGAGTTACTTGCATTTCAGCTGGAGGAGTTGTCTGATTGCTGCTGTGTCTGCATCGGTTAAACCTGGCTGTTCCTGAAATGTGCTACTAACAAAAGGATGACTGTAGTGTTGAGTGTATGGAACTGTGTGGTTTTATAGATATATATGCGTTTAGGACGAGGACCTGCAATGCAACTCATGTAGCTGAATCCTTAGATAGACGTATTTTATATGACTTACAGGAAAAACATATTCCACTAGAATAAACATGACAATTGCTGCTGTAGAGAAGTAGTCCTCTGTTCATAACAGCAGTATCTTTCCCCCTTACAGCATCAAGTTAAATAGCAGTAAAGCGATCCTTCTATTACAGAGTTGTAACCTGATGAACTAAATAGTAGTGTCATGTCTATTTTCAGAAGCTTTGTTGCTAAAAACAGATCTTTACTCTGCAGACTGCTTTAGTCTTTCCCAAAGTGACAGCATTTCATTAGAAATGGCTTGCTGGGCCTTCTTACCCAGGTCCCCATAGTAGTGCCCTGGTCCGTGAGAGCAGACAGCTGGGGGAGTTCAGCGTTTTGAAGGTTATGATCACCGCAGTTTCGTAAGTGCTTTATTTCAGTTCTCTTCAGGCTGTGCTGGGGACAGGTGCGGTCTGGTTCTGATTTCACTGGTCTTAATTCCTTATCTGACCTGGTAGTCAATCAAGGGCATGAGAGAGGAGCAAGAGAAAGCGGGAGAGGAACAGCCTGAGATGGACGGACAGCGAGAGTGCAATGCTGAGCATCTGACTTTTCTCATCCAGGAACTGGCAGATCTGCCTGTCATTCAGTGCTGCTCTGTGTACTGACTCTGCCCTGTGCAAAATGGATTTCTGAGTGTTAACCATCATGTTCTTCTTTTCCAAAGGGTCTTCTGTAGGATTTCATTTGCAGAGCACAGAGGGCAATATCTAGGGTAATTCCAGGGCTTAGTGGCTGTGATCTTTTGTCAACTCTACTTGTGAGTGAAATTAAACTTGGTATGAGCACCCACAATCTGAGCTTGTGCAACACAATTCCTGGCCAATGAGTGAAAAATCATAAACCTGACAAGTATTTATGAGAGAGAAAAATGAGATGTCATATTATAACAGGAATATATTCATTAAACCTATCAGTTTCACAGAAACCAAGAATTCCCTCTTCAGTAAAAGGCTTTGAATAGGTTTATAAAGTCAGATATTCTTTTATGAGATGTAACTTTTTTTAATGCTAAAACACAGTATGTTTCATTTCAGGTCAGTATTTTCTAAGGGAGAAAGTTACAAAAAGGGCTGTGTTAACATGATGTTACAGTAGCCACTCTGCTTTTGAGAGGATATTGGCCAATATCTGTGCATGAGCTGGAGCCATACCTGGAAAAACCTTCTTACAAAAGCAATAAGCCTGGAAGGGGTAAACCTTCAATGTCAGTAGCCCCTATGTCACTTCCCATCACCAGAGGATACGATGCAGCAGGAATATAGCAAAAACTTCAGAGGACAATCTCCAGTCATCTTTCCCACATGTGGGAGGTCATTCCCAGAAGAATCTGGGGCGTGAATATTGCAGAGTCTTCCCTGCCTGCCCGCAGGAGAAGAAAGTTGTCTCTCCTGTCAGAAAGGAGAGAGACCCCAAAGCTGAAAATGTGGACTTCTTCACGTTCTTGAGGGTATTCATTTATGCGGTCAGATATTCAGTCCAAAGGAGGAGTAGTCTGTGTGGTGATGTGAGTGACTGAGTGCTATGTCTACACAATGTAATTAAACTTAATATCAGTTCATACCATAAAATTAATTCCACTGCTACTAGCAGTGGAGCTTTGCCAGTGTTAAGTTTCCAGCACAAAATTTGCTAAGGGAAACCAAAGCACTAGTGAGACACAAGAGTTACAGCAGCACATGACGGAGCTGGGCAGCTTGAATGTTGGGAAGGAGTCCTGGCTTTTTAGTTTCAGGGGCCCCGGCTTGCTGTGGCTTCAGAAGTCAGCTCGTCATGTTGTTGTGTGGTCACAGCCTCATGACTAAACCTTTATAACCGGTGAGATTCAGACCAATTTGGCAAAAGGGATGCAGCGCAAGAGGCGGCTAGACTGTGTGACCTAGTGTGCCAACACAGATGGGCAGGTAAGATACAGTCAAAGAGGAAAAAAAAAAGACTGGAGTGGAAGCAAAATTCAGCTGTCTTTGTACCAGATAAATGTCACTAACCAATATCTAAGTATAACTGGGCTCGTGTTAGCAGGTTAGATTGGCACCTGCTGCTGACGGAGATGAGCCCCGCGCTGTTCCCAGCCAGGCGGGTGGTATAGCTGTCTCACACAGATTTCCAGCCACTTGCGTCTTTCCTTCTGATGGAGGCATGCATAGAGGCACCGCTTGTCTGTTTTCCCCTGCCCTGGTTCCACCTACTCCTGATGGCTAGCAAAACATTAGGTGTAGGGGCTTTTTGGTTTTGTTTTTGAGTTTTTTTTGTTGTTGTTAGAAAGCACTTAAAATGCCATTTTGTATGAGTTAAATAATGATTATAATCCCAGTGCTAAGGCAGTTTGCAGGAAGTTGCTGCTCATTTTTGCCACAGCCATATTTCCAGATACTATATAGATGCCCAGTTCTTTGGTATTCTTGTACTCATTTTTTGGGTGGCCTTAAACTGTCCTGTGCATGGGCTGAGAGTGTGAAGGGTAGAAAAAGCATGGATAGGGACTGAGGAAAGATGAAGGCTTTTACTGCTTAAATCCCCCCACTGCCTAATTTCCTTTAATAGATAGCAAACGAGCACTGTTCAGAGAAGCATGGATTGGAAAGGTGCATGTGCTTCTGTGTGGTAGCGTCATGGGTGCTAGTGCATAAGAACCTGCAAAACATACAAAAATCATCTATACATGGTTGTGTGTGGGATTCATGTTAGACTTCAAGCTCAGAAAGTCAAGAGGCACCTCTAATATTTTAACAAAATACACATTTAAATATGTTTCTCTTTTTGAGTGAAATGCAACTTACCTATGATACCTAGGATAGTAGCTCCTAAATATATCTGTTTACAAACGGCAGCCTCAACTTTCTTTTAAACTAAGCATTAGCACTAGATGTCCTTTCAGTATAATTAATTCACCAGGATCATGAAGAAATATGATGTCTAAAAAAAGTATAATTACACACAGTGGAGAAATTGTAGTTAAAGCCTCAAAAACCTATTTTCCAAAGTGAAATTTAAAATCTATTGTCCAAATAAATTAGTTTTCCACTTAAAAGTAATGAAAACCTTTAGCTGTAGCCCAAATGTAAAGCTCTTGAGAGAGGAAAGGTTGCAGTGTGAGGGTTGACTTTAATAAATGTAAACTCTCACTAAATGATATCAGTTTTGTTTATTTGCTCATGGGTTACATTTGGGTTGATCTGTGGGAACTTTTGTGTTTCTTATCCAGTCACAGAAAACTGGGCCTTGGTCCTCCATCATGTTATTTCTTGCAGTATTAATCAGTCATCGTCCTTATGATGTGCAGAGATCAAAATACAAAAATCTTTAACTGTTCCCTTATTTCTGAACTTTTTGAGCATTTGCAGTAATACAGCTTAATGTTCAACAAGGCTGTTGCTGGATAGCCAGTGTCGCGGTGACAAGGTCTATCACCACTTACAAATGTAATGATTAAGTTCAAAGCCTTCGGACAGGGTTGCTTGTTAGCAAAGAGAGCTCAAAAACTGAGACAAAGTATTAGCAATCAGGGAGCAAAGGGTGATGTGTTGTGACAGCTAGAGGTATCATGCTAACAGCCTGGTAACCTGTCTGAGAGACCCTCTATCTGTGTGTTTCTCTGTTGTTCAGATTATTTCCTCTTGTGGTAAATGAAGGATTACTTTTGGGTTCTTCCTGTTCTGCCTTTATCAGTGACGAAATTTAGTAAATAAAAGCTGCATATAAGTAAGAGGCTTTCAGAAAGCTGCCTGGATTTTTTGCCTGGAGAGAATGACCTGCTTGGTTTAATTTTTCAGGTCAAGTTTTAGCTTTTAGGGAAACTTTAGGTGTTTGAATTTTTTTTTTACCTGGCTGTGGTGGCTGAACGGCAGCTCCTTTTGACCCACCCAGCATCGCATCCACTGATGTCCGGGCAGGGAAATCCTGGGGAGGGAGGAGAGGTGTGCCCCAGCCTGCCGCAGGCCATGGGGTGATCCCTGCTCCAGGGACACGCTTGGCAAGGGTTGAATTACCTGTTGGGGTCACGAGGGCATGAGTGGCAGAGGACTCTTTGCTGGTGCCCTGGAAAGGAGCAGCACTCTTCCCTTTCTCCATCAACCTTCCGAGCACCGAGCTCCTGTGCTGTGCAGGAGGCATTGTGTGAGGCCCGGTGGGCAGCTCAGGCACCGATGTTCCCCCAGCCACGGCGTCCCAGGTGCAGCAAGCGGGAGCGAGGTGCCCCGCGGGGGAGCACTGTCTTTGGAAATGGTGGGGTACTGGGGGGGCCCTGGGTGGGGATGCTGGCAGCCTGGCCGGGGTTTGCTGCAAACTTCCCCATGGCCAGGCTGCGCATGCTGAAAGCTGCAAGGTCTGCTGCCCTGCCTGGCCCTCCTGCCCAGCCGGGCTGGGTGTGGATGGCGGGGGTCCTTCCAGTTCACACAGGTGGTAATGTTCCTCCCCAACAGCTTTCTGCTGTCTAAGGGGTATCTCTGCCTTTTCCTCTTGGGATAACTTGTGCAAACTTGTAGGAAAAAAACAAGAACACCAAGGTTGTTCTTAGAAGTTGCTACTAACAAGCAGAGGCCCAGGGACTAAAGAATTCCATTTCCCTTTATGCCAAGACCTTGAAACAAGCTGTTGGGGTGGGCTTGTGCTACAGCCATTCTCTTTGCTTGCCAGAAGGAAGTCTAAAGCACTGCAGCAGCTCCTGCCACAGCAAGATAGCTTTAGAAAAAAACATAGTTTAAAAATGTCTGTATTTTTAAAGCAGTTCCTAGAAGACCAGCTCTGTCTGCCTCCTGGACTCATCAGGAGCTGAAGGATCTCTCTGTGTGCCAGAACCACTTTGGAACACAGGTGCAATATCAGGGAGTTTGGGGAATGTGTAATAACCCAATTAGCTATCACCAAAAGGTGGCAGCGTCTACATCTGCTTTTCGTTATAGCCCATGTTGCTAGTTAAGCCAAATATCCTAGATTTAGGGGCAGCAGGACCAGGGCAGTAGCAATTGGTGCTGGATGAGTAACAACAGCAGGTCCATGTTTGCCTTGTCTTGATGTTTTGTGGTCAACCCAAGTGAGTATAAATAGGGAGACAAACAGATTAATGCTAGTGAGAAGCTGTCCACACCTATATTACATATCTTTGTGAGGGCCCCGAGCTAATCCCTGGGTCAGAAGACTGCCATGCCTAGAGATTCGAAGCTCTGGTCAGAGTGTGAGGCTGCGCAGAAATGGGGTGCTGGGAACTATCGGTACTGGGGTTTCTACAGCAGGAAACAAGCAAAATGGCCTCGGCAGTGCTGTGTCACGCGATGCAAAGCAAACCCCTGAAGTTAGGCCATAAAGCAAAATACAGATTATGTGTGTCCTGATGAAAATCTATATTTCTCTCTCTTCTAGAAAGAGCCTCTACCTAGTAAAAAAAACCAAAACCATTCGCTATGTGGTAAAATGACTGATTGTCTTCAAATTTTGCCTCTTTCAGTTATATGAAATAAAAAAAAAAAAAGCCAGCTTGAATTAATTCTTTTATCTCTCCTTAGAGGATAAACTTTTGTCAGTCCCTTAATGTTTTTCCTTTAAAGAAGTATTCGGTAAGATTGCTCTGTTGCCCTTTTAATTTCCTTCTACCTTTTTCTGAACTGCTCTGTTGCCCCAAGGTAACACATTAATTAAATTAGGATAAAAACTTTATGTTTCAGTGCAGAAAAAGAATTGGGTATGTTTGTTTGTTCTATGAAGGAATTTTTCTTTTTTGCTTTTTGTCCTACAAGGCCCTTCTGAAGCGCAACACTGAGTGAAATCTTTGCAAACAACACTTCACATGCTGGGGCCTGACATTTTAGTTCTGTTAAAATCGATAGGTTTAGTTGTAGAGGATGGAAGCCAGATTTTGCTTTGAAAGTCTCTTCTACAGCAGTTCACCTACAGAGAATTCTTTCTACTGTGGGGTTAAAGTGTCTTTCACTGCCTTGCTCACAGCATCAGCTGAAGTCAATGTTAATTGTGTACTCATGCACTCAGAGACTGGCCTTTAGACTTTTATACAGACACTCAAAGATTGTTTTCAGTTTCTGAATCTTTTTTCTTATGTCACATAACAGCCTTGTGCGGTTCCCTGTTACTACCAAAAAAGCTACGCCCATGCCTTATAGACAAGAAGAATCAAAAGTACGGGTGAGCAGCCTTAGAAAATAACAACGCACTCATATGTGATTGCTTTTGTCATGTGCTTACAGGATCAGTGTAAAATTTTTCAAATTATGTATATTATATGCGGAATCCCAATGATGAATGTTGTACATTTTTTCTCTGTAACACAGTAATACTAAGGTAAGTAATTGAAAATAATGCTGCTTGTTGAGAAGGGTGTTTTCCTAGACTTGGGGTTTCCCTGGCTTTCCTTGAATGGTACCAAATATATCCCTGGAACAATACAGTTCACCTGTGGTTTTTGGATAGTGCTTCTAGTTTAGTATTAGGCAATTTAGACAGGAATTTGGAGCAATGTTGAGTGATGGTAGTATTAATCAAATGAGTTACTAGACCCACAAAATACTTTTGGACAGCTTATAACTTAAAGTGAGTCTCAAAAATATCTGTGCATATGGACCCTTGTTCCTTGACAAAAAGGGTTACTTTGGCTAAAACTACATGTCAAAGTTTCAGTTTTTGCTCCTTTTACTCATATATTGTATTTTTAATGCATAATTTAAACAAGGGACTTAACTATTTTATTGGCTATGTTTATCAGGACACACCAGGTTTATGGTGCAATATATAACAGCAGGAGCAAAATGGGTAAAAATTAATTTTCTTGCTAACCTTGTATCATCTTTTTGACTTGACATTTGAAAAAACAATGTTTCTGGTACTATGGTACTGCAATAAATACTAGAACTTGTGAGTATATGGTCTATCTAAAAAACAGCTGCTCAAATCTAAATATCAGAACTTGCCTTTGTGACAAAGTTTGTTAGAAAATGTTTCTTTTTGACACCTTTGAAATATTTTGTCTCCTGTTTCAGCATCTCATATGCATTACATTTTAGCCAATTGAATATGTAATATTTATATGCCTTGTAATTTTTCCGTATAAGTAGAAATTAAGTGGTTGAATCAAGACTATAATAGGATCTGAATAATTCAATATTAATATAAAAAGTGAAAGATTTAATGTAACATCTTGGAACAAGGTTAGAATTTTTGTTCTGCTATTTCAATTTCTCATCCTTATTTTAAACCATTTTAAAAAATAACAACGGAAAAGAAGAATGGTCATTGCAGTTGTCTAATTTATTGGATCAAGGTCTACAAGACCACCAAAATTCCTGATGTTTCTTATTAATGACTTTGAAATTGTATCCCTGACTCAGTTTTTAAAAGCTTTAGGAAATGTACCCAGAATTTTCCCTTTTCCTGAAGAACTAGCAACCTTAACTGTGCCATGCTGATAAAGCCTGCAGTAACGAAACTTGCTAAATCCTCCTGGCAAGCAAGGAAGGCTACCTTTCCCATTGCCTCCCATTTTCAGGGGGAAAAAACTCAGACTCCAAACCCACCAGTTTCAGCTATTTATATTCAAGTGAAGGGTAGGAGAATACTTGGCAACTCCTTTGTTACCCACCTCATTCCATCTCAGTCCACTATTTAGTTAAAATACCCTTAATACCATATAACTGTTGCTTAGGTCAGGAACCCCTGCAATTCATTCATAACCTCTCCATAATTTGAAACCACTCCCTTAAAAGCAAAGTTTATTTCACTCCATCAGGCTTAAAGTGATCTCTACTTTCTACACACAAATAAATCCTGGAAGATCAAGGGGCGGGGGGGAATGCTTTCTTACTCTCAGGCCCTGAGCTCTTCCTCCTCCAACCTGATACCCAGTGATTACAGAAAACTTCTTGCCTACAACTATGGATATTGCCTTGCTTTGGGAGGAAGCATGGAGATGCAGCACCTACCAATACACAGCAACAGCACCTTTATGGAGTATCTATAGGAATTAATATGACTCAGCCCACCACCTTGATGCATCTCTCCTCCACTTGGTCTCTTTGCTGTGCTGCCTACAGTACCTTTGCTGCTGGGCTGGTGGAAACCAAGAGCTCTGTAGCTCCTGGAGGTCCATCCAACACCTGCTGGGTTCTCATGTGTCTCTATAGGTCTACACAGATGGTATAAGAAGTGTTATAGTGTTTATTTCCTATGTTGATACAGGATATGTCTGAGCTGCAATCCGAGGTGTCTCTGAGGTACCTGACAGCAACAACAATTGGCACTGTGGGTATGGTACAGGCTACACAAGTGCACCCAGGATGGTGGGTCTGTCTTTCAAGGATTCATTTGGGTTGGTCTGTAAGGTCTCTAGGTCATAGACTTTACTAACGCGGGTCCAGTCGTCTTAATCTTCACATACTTTGCAAAATGCCATTCTAGGTACGTGGATACTTGGCTTTTTCCAAGTATGTCTGGTGAATCATAGGGTGTACCACGAAATTTTTTTGGAAGAACTGTCTGTTTGCCAGGAATGAGACACTTCTCTGTACACAAAGTCTTTTAGGAGAGGAAAAGAGCAAAAAGACAGGCCATGCGTCTGGAATGCTATATAAAGTTTGAGTGTTTTTATTTACTACGGTGAAAGGACCTCAGGTGCATCCTTTCTTTTTTGGAGTCACAACTTGATTCTGGGTTACCAACTTTTGCAAACCTATCCCAAGTGCTCTGAAACTATATCGGTGCTCTGCAAAATACCCAGAGTGATTAGGGAATATCCCACGAGCAACAGGCTAACATTCTCCAAAACATTACATTTTAAATTCTTTCTATGATTTTTGTAGTAGCCTCTAAGATTTCATTTTAAAGACCTTAAGACAAAAAACTCTTCTTGCATAATACTGATGTTGTTTACATCACGGTAGCAGAAAGCGATCTGACCTGTGGTAAATACTTTCCATTTCTGCTACAAATATAACTTTCCCTGTGTAAATCAATTTACAGTTGCTCTGTTAAGTCTGTAGAAAGTTGCTCCTGCACAGAGTCAGAGGGCATGAATGCAAGCATCCTGCCTCCAGAGAGCGCCTGAAAAACCCACCTGTTTGGGCAAGCACTGAAGCAAGATGACAGATGTCAGTGTGACTGGTTCGTGCTGATGCCCTCAAGTATTTACCCGTTCCTAGCCTACGCTTCATCTTCTCCTGCCACGCAGCCGGGATCGGAGGGAGGTTGAGCCTTTTCTGCCCTATTAACTTTGGCATGTTTGCTTTGCTTTTATCTCCCAGTCTTCGCTCCCCAGTAGCAACTGCCTTGCCCTCAGTCCAGAGGATGGCCCCATGACTCCTTTGTTTAACTGCTGTTATAAGCTGCTGCACAAATTGCTTGGCAGAGGGTGATTTGTAGTGACAAGGCTTGAACCTTATCCCCGGAGATTCACCAGATACCTCTGCAATGCTCTGCATCTCTCAGGATGGGGAATAGGAAGCCGGGCTCCTACTTTCAAGCCTGATCTTGCATCATCCCAGCTATTGCATAACAGTTTAGCTGAGATGCAATGGCATGTCCTCCTTCTCTCTGTTGCATGAATGCGGCTCTGCCTGCTCACAGGCGGTGAGCTGATCCCTCTTTCCCATTATTTATGGATCACTATGCACACAGTGATTTAAACACATCCTTTAAGAATTATAGCGATAAATCAGGTCAACAAAAATGATGCTCTTTTAAAGTCTTTTGAGGAGAAATGGGTAATTTGCTTAAGAAGAATGTATGGGATGAAAATTGGTCCTCTGCGTGCCTTGAAGTGACTCACATAATTTAGAAATACAGAGAAAATGGCAGAGGATTAGTTTGGAAGACCATTTTACTTATTTCTTCTTTTCTTTTAAAATTTCTTTGCTTTCAGATTTCAGGTTTTGCTTTTCTTTATTTCTCATTTTTCACTGAGTCTGTGATACGTGTTAATTTTTTGTTGTAAATTTGTTGCTGTTCCCTAACTTTGCCTGATTTCCACCTCACATTTTGGCTTCTGTTGAAGATTTTGTCGTCTGTTTCAGTCCTTTAACACTTGGAAGTTTTCTTTTTCCGATCCTTCTTGCTTTTATGTTTTAAATTGTATCTGATACCTATTTTCCCTGCTAGAGCTATAACAACCCGCTTCTCTTTCCCACCATTTCTTAGGGCCCAGTAATCCCATAGCTGATGGCTCTTTATCCTCTCAAGCCTTCAAACAATAACAAAACAAAACTGTAGACCTCCTCTCCTCATTCATCTTTCTGCTGCAGAAATACCTAAGCGCCAAGCAGAGGCGTGCGAGTGTGCGGACTTGTGTGGCAGATGTGGTTTTGTTTGGTCAACTGGCTGCAGTTACCAAGCATTGCTTCTGCTGCTCTAAGTGTGGCTTTGCAGCACTTGAAGGTGGCTGTGGGAAGAAGCTGATGGAAGTTCTGCAGCTGGATTGGGATAAGGAGCTACCACATGCAATCTCCCTTTACTGTCTGGGACTAAATCCCAGAGATTGCTTCAGCCTCTCCTAGTGGGCATGAGGTTACTTCCAGGTAAAAGCGTAAGTGAACATAATCCCTCTCCCAGCCCTGGAATAACCTCCCTGTACTTTGCTGCTCTGAGTAGGCTAGTGCCAGGATCCAGTGGATGGATTCAGAAAAGTTGAAGTTGTTGGTAATTTTCCTATCTTGTGATCTTGAAGTATGGGCAGAGCTGTCATGGTGTCGATAAAGTGGGTGACGCAAAGGGTCTCTCCATACTTTTTGTCTCCTTCATTCCATCCTTCAGGAAAAGGGTTTTGGCTTTAACTGATCCAGGGAACAACTCATAGGTTCACAAGTCAGCTTTATGTTGTTAAGGACTGTGGCAGGCTTGTGGCTTCAGGACTAAAAGTCCAAGAGAAAGAAAATGCCAATGGCTTTGAGTTAAGAGGCTCACTTATAGAGGTGCATGCACAGTTCTTTCCACTTCTAAGAAAATATGCAAGTGATGAGAATTTTGCATGGGCCTTGGGACTGAAGTAATTAATTTACTTTGAAAAACATAGCTAGGGTTCCTGTACGTTACTATTATCCTTCATTCTGTACCTCTTGCACACATTGTGTTTTCAGCACACGCAGCGTACCCCTAAATTTGGAGCACTGAATCCGTGTTCCTCACTGCAGCAGTCTTCACTAGGGAAACTGAACATCCAACCAAGTGACCAAAGTAACTGATGTGTGTCTGGAGAAAGAGAGTCTGGCCTTGGACGTGACTGGTATTTTACATGTACTACATCAGTGTGTCGGTTACTTATAATACAGGCGTACTTAGAAGATCCAAAAAATATCATTGCCTTAAAATGCTAAACACCACACACAAAACTAAAACAGTTACTGCCCCAAGAGGAAAATAATTTTTTGGGTGACTTCTGATTCTCTGGTAAATTGGGAATACTAAAAATTTGTTTGTACAATGCCTATATTGTCCTGTTACACGCTGTGTACAGATTTCCTCTTGCACCAGGGGCATTTAAGCTGTCACATTCACTACAATTGTATGATGCATTTAAAAAATCTTTGCTCAAAAAGTTGGGAGAAGTTTTTCTTTATGTATTAAAAATGTCACAAAATCACCAGCACAAAAGCACAGATGTTCTGTGGCTGACACAAAGGCTTGGGAGTGCTTGTTTCTCCATCAAGATATTGTCTAAATAGATTAAATAGCTAAACATTTTTTTTTTCTGCCAGAGATCTAAAGAAATGAGTGACAGGTCTTATAATAATGGTAAATATGCTTGGGGCAATACAGAGGCCAAAGACCATGACCCTGTGTTGGTAGAACACTGTTTTCTGGGAGAATCTTAAGAATTTTGAGTAGACTCAAACATGCATGGGAACATTTGGGATGGTTTCAGCTTTTTTCTTTTCTTATCTCTTTGGAATAACTTATAAATATTTCAGAATGCCCCTGCAACATGTCTGGTCCTGTGTGAAAAAATTTAAGGGAATATATGTTAAAATTGTATCCCAAGTGTTTACAAGGGACTACTGTAAGGTTAGAAATGCCCCCCAAACCACTCATTTATAACTATGCTAGATACCTTTTATGCAACTAACAAGGAAAATCGTGCTCTAGAGGTATGAACTAACCTGCGTGTCACAGGGGATGAAATAGATGGAATAAAATGACCGACAGAAAAATAATGGGAGCTGCCTTGCAGGGCGGACTGAACTTTCCGCGTAGAACTTAGTGGCATGCCAGGAAAAGGTCACCAAGAAACATGTGTGAGGAAGAAAGTCAATATAAATGAGATGATACCGATACTTCTCACTGAAGGTTTGTTAATGTTTAAATGGCACCTGCAGTTTTCTTGGAGGTTTGGAGCAGAACAGAGTCTACACCAGCAGACTCAAAGCTGAGCTGAGGCTGAAACTGAAGTCCGTTTAACACAAGCAAGCTGTCAGCAACTTGATCACATCATCAAAGCTGATATAAATATACCAAGATGACCGAGTTCTTCAGTGTCTGAAAAGTATCATGTAAGGGGATTTGTCAGTCATGGGGAGAGAGGAGACAGCCCGCAAGGATCTGATTGCTTGTCGTCTTCCTGAATAGTGGTATAAATTAGATAATTGAAAAGAGGAATCGCCAATAAAAGACTTGTGTTCACACACGAACCGGAGTGCACGCAACATAGGGAAATACACCACGAATGCATCAGAATGTTGATTTTTTTTTTTTAAACAAGTCTTTTAGCTTACTTATGAATTTCTAGAGAACCTCTAGAGCTTCTTTTTGAAAATTTATCACTGATTTCTTTTTACCAGTTAACCTTTACTCCAGCTATTTAATTACAATAATGACAGAATAGTGCTGATAATGCCAGTTCATAGCAGATTATTTGTATCCTCTGAAGCCCAAGTAATCCTTTCTAGCAGGGGCCAAGCTTTTTGAAGGTTAATTTACCAATATATTCATACACATGGATATCCCCATACTATGTCGAGGGTCACTGAGGCTGGCAGAAGTCCTTCCATTGATACCACTGGACATCAACTGGAAGCTTAAAATACTATTGAGGGCCAGATCCTGTCATCGTAGTGTGTTACAAAGAATACAGGAAGCTAACAAAATGCGGGTTGTGCAGAAGTGTGCTGAGAAGCACCAGTTTCCCAAACTTGTGACTGAAATAACTTACTAGAAACGGACTTTTTAAAACTGTGTCACGTTGTTTCATTTTGGTGTTGTGGAAAAAAAAAGTTTGGATGTTTTTGGAATGAAATAAAAAAGCACATGTTCTTTTATACCTTCAGATGAACCTTTCGTTTAAATGTGTATATCTTGTGAACTGCTTTAGCTTCTGAGGGAGTGCTCTCTTTCCTCTACTTGTAGTTATTAATATAAAACTTGCATATTTTGCTAGTCATAATATGATGCCTAGTGTCCTTTCTTGTATTTTGTCTCTGAGCAAGACAGTGTTGTAACAGAGAAACATGTTAAGGTAATTTGAGTTCTGTCTTGTTTTAGTCAGATCCATAGGCAAGCCCTACAGCAGAGGTGCTCAGCCAACATGCCTGGCATTTATCTTTTTCAAAGACTTCAGCACTTGGCTGTTTCCATGTTTGTAAGGAGTAACAAGCCATAAAAAGCACAGAAAGCAGAGGAAAATTCTTGTTGTTTATGTGACTTCCTTTACTCAGAGCTTTTATAAGCCACCTGGAAAACCATGAGCCTTCACTTGCTCCGTTCTTTACTAAGGGAACAAGGGGACTGCAGGGGGTTGCTCTATCTGCTGTGCAATGAAGGTGTGCTTCCTTGGTAAGGGAGGGTGATGTCAGTTGCAAGGGTACAGGTGGCTCCAACCGTCCTGTCAAAAAGTAGGGTGTCCACAATGACAAAGTGATGGTTTGCAACACCTGACGACAAACAGCTGGGTGACGGACCTGGTGGCAATAATCGTGTCCGCTCCCTTTCACAATGAAGGTTGCAGGCTGAGGGCTAGGACGGTACTTGTTAAAAGCCCAAATGTGGCTATATAGGACCCGAGGGAGTGGCAGGAAGATGTTCCAGGGGAGGTTTAGGTTGGATATTAGGAAAAGATTCTTCACCCAGAGGGTGGGGGAGCACTGGAACGGGCTCCCCAGGGAGGCAGTCATGGTGCCAAGCCTGATGATGTTCAAGAAGCACTTGGTCAAGACCCTCAGAGACATGGTGTGAATTTGGGGTTATCCTGTGGAGAGGCAGGAGTTGGAATCGATGATCCTTGTGGGTCCCTTCCAACTATGGATATTCTATGATTCTATATTCCACCTGAATAGGTTATATACAACTTTTTCAGTCTTGCATAAGAATATTTCTACTTCTTAAATTTTTCAAGTAGTTTGGTGTGAATTACATGTAGGGTAATTTCAGCAGTTGTTCACACTTGCTGGTGTCAAATTAATTTTTATCTCTCAATAGCAGAAAGAAGGATGGTAGGAACTATTTGGAGAACTTGGTGGTGGTCACAGTCTTTGTCTTCAGTTGGAACCGCAGGTACAACTGCTGAAAGGGTTTTTGGACCTTGAACTGACTGTTTAGTCAGCACTGAAACTTTCTGAGTAAACAACGGACTGGAATCACTTGCTTGGCGCTAATATTTCTCTTATATTTTCTTACACAGAGTACTCTCAGTTTGGACTGGACTCAGCCACGTTTGCTGTTGGAGTTTTCAGTGTTTGTTTAAAAAAGGAATATTCTGAAAGTGCAAGAGGCCTGTTATCATTTTCATCTGCGTACATAACTTTCAATGACTGTAATGGGAAATGCGGAGAGGGAACAGATTGCCTAAGAATGCCTGTCTTTTAAAGCAATTAGTTTGATAAATGATCTGACTGAGACTGGTCAGAAAGACAACAGGAGACTTATCTATGAACAGGTACCAAATTGCAGTGACCATTCATTCGGGACTCCTTTGCACTGGAAAAGGTGTGCAGGTTGTGTCTCTACAGTGCTTTATTTTTCCCAGCACTAACTTGTGCGTTTGAGGCCTTTGGAGCCGTTGCTGTTATCCTCTGCATTTAAGGCGAGAGGAGACAAAGGCAGGAAGCTTCAGGGGTTCTCCAGATAGAGAAGTGGTAGGGTTTTATCCAAGGAATTTCTGCTGGTTCTTCCGTTCATCGACTGCTGGAGTATTGGTTACTGGGCTGCATGGGGTGAGCGGCATCCCGAGCTATGTATAGGTTCTGCAGATGCAATAAATCTTGAGAGGATTCAACCCAGACGTGCTTCAGCTATGGTGGCCACTTCAAAAACCCATTGTATGATGCAGATCTCACGTCAGATGTCTCATGTCACTATGAGCTGTCATTTCCATAGGAAACTATTGAAAATTAGTGAGATTCTGCACAAATAGGTCTGTGTTATCTCCCGCAGCAAACTCAAAGGAATGTTGGGAATGAAGTCCTGTTTTCTGGTTTTCCCCCACTGGTTTCTCAAGAGGTCTTCAGATGCTCAGGGAAGACAAGTACTGTAAACAGTTCAGCATATAAATGACAACACATATTTTGGTTTCTAACATCAATAAATAATTAAAAAGATATTTTAGTTTACATTTTCATATTTTAAGGTTTCTAGCAACAAAGCTGGTCTTTTAGTGGGGGGATTTTTTTCCTGTCTGTGAAAGAACAGCTGGTTGGGGTAGATTGGTGCAATTGTTTGGTGGGATGTTTTTCCATTGATGCATGATGTTTAATAAAGAGCTGTTTTCCAATGAAAAATATGTGCTCATCTTCTTAGAATTTTTCTGCGGGAAAAACAGACAATTCTGTAACTATGGTTATTAAAAGGGAAAGCTCAGGTTTTTTGATTTCAGCATTTTGCTGTTATAACCTCAGATTTCAAAATGCAAATGTAGGAAGAAACCCAGATTTTAATTTTTTTTTAACTTCTGGGTTGCTGGAAACTGATTTTAAATGTGATTTTCTTTCAAGTTGGGGCAAATTCCAAGATGTTTAGATTTCCTGTAAAGGATAAACCCTGAGCCTAAGCCAGTAAGGGACTCGATTTTATCCTGAACACTCAAGATCTTATTCAAGAAAATGCTTGCGCTACACAAAATTATTGAAGAAATGTAACAACTGTTACTCTGGTGAGCCTTTAAGCATCTCTTGACTTCCGTTTGTGTCAGTGGCAGGAGTTAAGTATGCCGTTTGTCATGTAACAACACAAGGGAACAGAGGGGAAGAAGGTGTAGTTTCCCGTGAAGTGTGGGAGGACCTTTAGCTGGTGGGAGGCTGAAATGTTACACATTTTTTTGAAAAGCCAGGTTTTCAATTCTTACCCCGGTTCTTTTTCTACCCATTCCTCTTTGCTGTGGCACTGCTTAGAGGAGGGTTCCAAGCAGCTCCAGCAGCAAATGCAAATATGGTAATGCATTGAAAGAGGATTTTTCAAGAGGGGTCTTAGTTCCCAGCTTCCTCAGATTTCTCTTGAATAAGTCATATCCATGGGTTCTTCCTCCTAGATCTTTCCTCACAGATTTTGCCTGTTCTAAGTTTAGCTCATGCAGTTCCTTACAACAAGAGAAAACCCAAGTGGTAAGTAGTGAGGTCCTAGCAGGTTGCAGACATCTGTCCATCAGGACTGCTTGGCATAATGCAGCCTTTACTGTATAATGGGTTTAGGTGCAAAATTTTTGTCAGCCAAATGAGTCATAGACTTGTAATGTATGTCGCAGGTTTTGTGTATTTGTGTCAAATGCGTAAATGAACACAAATCCCTTTCTCAAGAGTTATGGCTCACTCAAAGCTCAATGTTCTCTCTCTGTTTCTTACTGAATCAACACAGTCATGGCAGTTCCTTCTTAGATTTGCATTTGCGAGCTGTAATGTCATTTAAAACTGAAAACCATGTTGATATGACAAGTGGTTTTTGCTTGTGCCTGTGATACCATAGATCAAGACCTGATTTTTGTGAAAGGAGGAAAAAGTGCTTACCCCAGAGATTCAGTACAGCTTTATGCCCAGCAATCCAAGGTTTTTGTCTCTTGACCTCTCGGTGGCATGTTAAAGTAGTTTGGACCTTACCTCCTTCTGGCTTGTTCTTGTTTATTCTTCACCTTCCCAGCAAGACTGCTCATTAAGTTGCAGCTAAAATTGTGACATGCATGTCTAGATCCAAAGCCTCTTTACATCTGGAGTGTGTTCTGCATTTTTTTTTTAAATAACTTTATCTCTGGTCATTGACATGATGCCTATTTATGGATACAGGCATATAAGGCTGGCTCCGTTCTGAGTCAATATGAATTTTGCTGTTGTCTCCAGTGGAAGCTAGGGTTATGCACTTGGACATAAAAAGTTTGATGGAGACTTTAATTAAGTTTGTGAAAGTCATTAGAGGATGATAACCTTTCATCCCTCCTGACCTCAGCTGCATTTTGAACTGGCTACCTAAAGGTTAAAGATTCTGTATCCCCTTCACAACACTTTGATCCAGGAAGCCCATTTTATTTTCAAATCCTTTAAATTTCCCGTTTTTCTGGGTTCATTTTAAATTATGGTGGGTGGTTCTTTTGCTTTAATTTCCTGCTCGTCATTCTTCCACATGCATCCCCTCTAAATGAGGTTGCTTGTGGGACCCAGCCGAGTTATTAGGCAGCCTTTCTGTAGCACTCCCTTTGAGGTTTTGCCTTCTCTTGAGCAGAGAAGAGAAGGTCTTCACATAGAGAAGGTCTTGGATAATGCAGGTGTTTATGCTGAGAAACACTTGAATGAATCCCCTACCTCTGGCTTTAGCACTGATTTTTTTTCTGGAGTTCAGAATCTGGTAAAAATGTACAGTCAGAAATAAGAAAAATGGGGGCTAAACTGACTTGAGGAGAAGGCTAGGAGATAGGAGCTAAGCATTTCTGCTGTTTAAAAAATTTCTCCAAACCCTTGAGAATGAAAGGTTTTTGTTGTTGATACTTTGGCATTTCTTGGTCTGCCATGCAGTCTATAACTTGACACCAAAGTGTTTACCTCTGTTTCCCACATCAGAACTTTGGACTGAAGTTTGGTTACTCTGAAATAAGGGGCAAACTTCTCATTGCACTCTATGGAGCCAGGGAAAGAGCTTTCTGACCCGCACAGGTGACCTGCCTGTTCTGGGATAAAATCTTTCTTGTTAGACTACAAGAGTTTAAAAATAAAATGCACTCTGCTTTCACTTCTAGCTACAAATATTTTTTGGGATCAAACTTGCTTTGTTCACTTTTAATGCCAGATCAAGATGTAAAGCAGCAGTGAGATGTACTCAGGCTCTCCAGGATTCCTACCTGCTTTTAGTTTTGGTTAAAGTTTGGGTAAACTGTTAACTTTCCTGCACTGGCTCACTTACCATGTTGTAGAACAAGAGCATTTTACTCTTAGATCTGCAGATTATGATTGATTTTTAGCCTTGCAGTATCCTGAACTCAGACGTTAACATCACCAAAGTCTCAAAAGCTGGAATATACATTTGGATTCAACCCCTAATTTGTGACTTGTGTTAATATTTTTAAATATACCAGCTAAGCTTATCCTGCCCTCTCCAACACTCCCTAATTTCATTAGGAAAAAATCCTACTTGCTCTTGTTGATAAAATAATTTAAATGAATTAAATATTATTACCTTTTCGTCCATATTCTCTGCTCCAGCTGTACAAATCCATCCCCTTTTCCAGTTAGTGTGTTGATTTATTGAAACTAAAATGCTGGCTTTCTAGTATTCTGTCCTCACAACTGCAAAATCCCATCTGATCTCTTGTTAACAAATTGATCATTCTTTTAATGGTTTTAAGCTTTGAGTTTGAATCTTGGTGTCCGAGTAAATCCCAGAAACCAATGGACATGCTAGTAAATCCCTGAGACTCCATCTATCTGTCATTGATCTTTTCACGTGTGCAATCACCATTACACTGGGAAATACAAGGGGATGGGGTAACCATCAGTAAGCCACCAGTTTTATGCCTATTCCAGTCATGAAAGATGCCTATACTTTTTTACTTTCTTACTGCTAGCAGAATGCTGATCTTTTTAACCTTTCCTCACTCATTATGTTTCTAAAATATTGGAGGTCATTGTTCATATAAATTATTTTTCATCTGGTTCAAGATAGCTTTCTTTTGGTGATTACAGGAGCCTGCAAGAGTGATGAATGGTGGCAATGTGGTTCGTTTCTTCGCTATAGATTGAGCAGTTGAATGATAATGATTCTGCAGCATGGAAAATGGAAAATTCTGGTAAACAGTCTTCCTTTTTTTTTACTAATAAGAGGAAAAAGGATGAAGAATGAAAAAAAATAAACTTAAAGAAATGCTTGTTCTTTGTACAGCAATGTTTGCAAACCACCAACCGGAATCAACCGTTTGCAATGTTAAACAGTGAAGTTGAAGAGAAGACGTAAGTATTCCAGATATTATTTACTCTTCAATAGGAAGCATTGGAGGTGTTTGGATTTTTTGGGTTGGTTTTCTTTCTTTTTTTTCTTATCCTCATTTTGTATTTTCTTTTAGTAGCCAAGCAAAACTAGTGTAGTTTTGCACTGTCTGAAGTAACTGAACTTTTGCTTGTGCAAGTAGATAGCCTCATCCACCGCAATAAGAAATCCCTTGCAGAAGCATAGCCTAGTGTCACTCCTTAACCATACTTAAATAGGATACCAAAGGCAGTGACATTATCTTATATCCTGGAAAAGACAGAATTGGATAGGGCGGGATTTCTTTGAAGTATCACAGTGTCTACCTCAGTTAGTCGCATTCCCATTAAGAAGTTTACTTGAACAAAACCAAGACCAGGAGCTTTATATAGTGGGATACTTCTTATCCTGACCGCAGGTTTGGTAAGTTTTTCATGGCACATAAAAGTTACTGTGGCAGTAACTTGTAGCACTTTAAGTACAGATCTGTATGCTGCTACTATATGAAGGTAAGGTACTTCTTACTCTTAATAAAGGTGAGAGAACTGACATGGGAAAATCCTCCTTACATTATTTACCTAAACTGCACTTTGGTTTAATTGCCATTTGATAGTTACTCAAACTAAAGTCTGTTTTAATGGTAGCACCTCCAAATGTATTTCACGTCAAAAGACAGTTCTGGGGATTTGAAACTTGCCTTTATTTTTTTTCTGTAGTTCTAATACTATGAAGGCCAAATTGCCAAAAGAGGCAAAGGAGCCATCTTCAGCTTATACCTTAGAAAAGGAGATAAAATCTTAAAAACTCTGGCCACAAGCATGACGGTTTCAGAACTTGCATAAGCAAGAAAAAATGATTATAAGAAGTAAGAAACATTTGCATCTTTTTGTTTAGCAGCTTAATTCCTTCATGTTTGATTGCACCCCGTCTCATTTCTGAAGGGTTTGCAGGCTGTGACTGGATATTTTCATCAATCCTGTTCAGAGTTACTAATGTTTTCTTAACTAAATTTTTTAACCTTTCTGGTCAGTCAATGGCTCTGCCTCAGACAAACCCTCTCAGGTCTGGCTTTCTTGCTGTTTTAGGGTGCAATACAGATAACTTCAAAAACCTAGAGATTTCTTTTGTTTGACAGACTCTACAATATTGGAGAACAGTCCACAGAAAATCCCCTTTATATAATATCAGACATAATTCATGGAAGAATCAAGCCGATAAACCTGCCACAGCAAGAGCAGCAGCTTCCCAGCTGCGCTCCATCCCCTTCTACATTGAGCTGGGAGAACGCAGGTGATTAGTTTTGTGAACATAAACTTACACAGTTGATATCATTTTGGGACATAAGTCATTGCTGTTACACAGGCCCTTTGTTCTGAGGCAAATAAAAATGAGACATTGGAAAAATACAAGTTAGAGGATTTACACAACTCCTATGACTTTAAACCTAATGCTTTACAGGAAAGGGTAGGGCTCAACCCAAATTGTGCTGCAGTCTTTCCTGCATATATGTCAAGTATCTGCTGATGTCTGCTGTGGGCTGATTCCTCTCTTTTTGTATGTACCTCTCCCACCCCAAAAATGTAGGGCTTCCCAAGCATGTTTCTAACCGGGGACTTACTGTGGCCTCTGCCTATGAACCCAAGATTTTAAGGTCTTATAACTTCAAGGGGAAAAAAATTGTGCACCTTTTTTTGTCATATTACATGAAATAGGAATATTTTTAAGACAACAAATTAAAGATAGGTATAACAAGATTGCCCCTTGTAAAATTAGGGGGGTGGGTCTGGCTTCTCCCCAGCCAAATTCTTCAGAGTTTCTCACTGTGTCGACATATCTGACAAAATCCGATGTATTGCATAAAGCTTGAAAAATATAACAGGAAATAGTGACGTTAACAAAACAAACCAAAAATGACTGAAGTGCAAGTTTAAACAGGTGATGAAGCTAATATTTTCTTCCATAAAGTACTTACATACACAGTGTACAGCTTCTCTTCTGATTAATATGGGGAGAAAAGCCAAATATAGCCATCTATGCCTTTAAAAATTAGGTAAATGGGATCACTCTCCATGACAGCTGAGTGGCCAGAAAAGAACATCACAATGGTAGTGCACTTTAAGTTCAAGTCCTACCAAATGTCATTTGGGTTAAACTTCGGGTATACTGCCCGGTGTTTAAATATGAACTACTCAAAAGAAAGATACAGAAGTTTAAAATAACAGCATGCAGATTTCTTTATAGAATTTAAAGAATGAAAAACACTTGAAAAAATATCAGCAGGCAGGGGCAGGAAGAACAAACGGTAACCAAATTGGTTCCTGTGACAAACCATAACATTTACTTTAAAGCATCAGCGTGCTAGTCAGTAAAAGTCAAGCTACTACTCTTTTAATAGATCCCAGGCCTTCTTAAACTCACTGGTCTGCAAGTATTACCCAGGTCAAGAGCAGGTCAAAAAGTGAAAACCCATGTGAAAGTAAACTTTAAATATCTGCTTTTGAAGAGCTATAGCAGACTGTCTCCTTTATAGTAAATATACTTCCTCTGTTTGTGTGGTGTTATACAGTATGCCGTACTTAAAACAATGACATTTTCTCCACCGTTTGTTAGTTAAGAATTAAAAAGCTCCCTATCACATTTTTACAAAAGCCCAATTTATTTTACTCTTAAGATTTTGGGGTTTCTGTTTGAATTGTCACTGGATTTGACTAGATTTTTTTAATGGAGCATATAGCAATTTTTTTTTTTGTAACTCCCATTCCATTTACCAGACCATGTCTCTCAGTTAAAGTCATCTTTTTAAATTATGTGTGTACAAGTGTACATATGCAAGTTGGATTTCTAGCCGTGCTGCCTGAAGATAATACGAGACCAAGATCCAGGGAGCTGAAAATAAAGTCCTGGACTTGATTCCAGAACTGTAGATACTGCAGTGATACAAGATACATTTTTAAAATCCCTCTTCCCTTTCTGACATCACTGGGATACTGTTTTGGGGTTTTCTGAGTTTTTTTTTCATTGGGTTCTTTTGATGTTGTTATTGTTGTTGTTTGGTTTTTAAAGATTAAAAAATATCAGTGTTGTATGTTGGCATTTTGAATTCCTGGTCTGAGTCTTATTCAGAATTGATGTCTTCCTTTAGCTGAAACTTTTCCTTCCCCACACACTGAGGAGAGTCTGACTGGTTCACTGGTTTGAATTTATTTGCCTAGTAGAATGGGTATTAATTTGGTCTGCAATACACTTGCTATAGCTATTGCTGAAGTGAAAGGTCATACTCCGGAGCTGTTTTTCATTTTGTTTTATATGTGTTAATGTAATACCTTATGAATTACCTGGGTGTTTTGTTCTGACAGCTAAAAAGCATAATCATTTTTCCTTCCAGGAGGACTGAAAGAAAAACAATCATTCCTATTTGGGAGATGATTTATTTAAGATCATCTCCCTCATCTTTTGCTCCTACATGCGTAAGTACTGAGTGAGACTCTGTCTCTCTTTAAGTGGGTGGCAAGTCTCCCATTGATTTCCATTGGGCCAGGCTATTACTAAGTGTTATTTTAGTTCTCAGGGCTCCCCTTGCACGTGAAATCTTCTCCAGCTCAATAAAATATCACAGGTCTGAAACAAGCTGAGCTGTTGTTTTGCTGTTCCACAAGGGCCCATTTCTGCTGTTGTTATGGAGGCAGAAGTCCCATTAAATCCAGACTTTCAAGGATGATGAGGCCTAAGAGGAGGAAAAATAACGTCAATTCTGTCTTTCACGCAGTTGTCTTCAAGTTTGGTACAAATTTGTGCTGAGCACATGCCTGAGATGGGACAACAAAATGTGAAATTAAAAGTGGTGGCGCTGCTACAGTCTGCGTTTCAGGTTTCTGTCTTCTCTACCTTCTGCTGTCTTGGTGTTTGATAAATGCTGTGTGCTTTGTTTATTGGTTGGGAAGCAGAAGATTTGATGGATAGTTATGGAAGCGGATATTATGCCAGAAAATGTACGATTTTAACTTCTGCTTGTTGCCACTTTTGAAAGCTGCGATGCTTCCGATGTTTAAAGTAAGCATGTGTGCCGTTGCAAATTACATTTCCAGAAACCAGAGAGGGAGCTGAAGCTTGGGCAGAAATTTGGGTCGGTGTAAAAGAGCTTTGCTCCGTGCTCGGGAGCAGAGAACACAAAACCAGAACCAGCCACAAGTGGATGAATCAGGAATGCTGCACAGGATGCTTCTAATGGAGGTCACACTTGCCTGCCTTCAGTGCATTTTGGGAAAAAAACCCACCATTGATTTTGTTTCTCCAAATGCATGACTGCAGAATCGAAGTTCCCATGTAAGTGATGGAAATACGATGAGGAAGAATTTCTTTCTTGGGAGACAAGTATAATTTGTATAATGAGGTCAATTAGTTCAATTAGTTTTGCACCTTTTCACTATTGACCCTAACCCCCCTTTAGAGATTTGTCTTGATTTTTTTCCCAGTGAAGCTAAATCCAGTTAGACTTGGTGATCTTAGAGGTCTTTTCCAACCTTAATGTTTCTACAATTCTAAATCTCCTTTTTAATGTCAGTATTACATTAGGTTTTTGCTGTTTCATTATAAAGAATGAATTTGAAATATATGAGTGAGATCCATATCAATGCATAGCTGCTGCACATGGGCTTTCATGAAGGGAAGGGCAAGTAAAGTGCCAGCTGGGATTCAGGAAATTGTTTCAGCTCTTTGGTCCGTCATAGATATTTAGTGCATTTAGGTATTGCTCGGGTCAGCATTGCAGAACCTAAGAGATGTAGGAACCAAAATATCTGGGGAGAAGAGGACTGCAATATCTAAAGTGGGACTTGGAATCTGAGTGCTTGAGTCAAGCCCCATGCCTCTGCAACCTCCGCACAGTGGCTGCTGAGCCCTGCGTGCGTACAGACTCTCCTCGCAACATGGAAGGCGACCTTAAATTGCCCAAGCGTTTGCACCTATCCAGAAATATGCTCTCACAGACAAGCTTAGAGGTAGAGGCTATATTTGGGTAGGATTGAAAATGCCCTGGGGCTTCAGCTGGGCAGGGATGCACAGTGTGCTTTGGCATACGCGGGCTTTACCCAAACTGCAAAGGCAACACCGTCTTTCCTTCAAATCTCAGGCAGGAGGAGGCAGAGATGCTGGCACCAGTGTGCAGACGGGCTCCTCGCACTGTGGCTGGCTGGTCAGAGCCCTTTCCTCCCTTCCTGGAAAGGTAGTGATGATTCTTCTCAAACTCATAGAAAAGTTGTGAACATAAATGAAGCGAAGATTATATAAGGGCTAGTTATTACAGCATTGAGGGCCATATCAGTCACACAGCATGTCAGTAGCGCCCAACATCTAGGTGTCTTTGGATATCTGATCAGAGTAACCTTTAGAAATTACCTTATTTCAGAGAACACATCAATCAGGCTTGGATGGCAACATGAAAATGAAGACAGAAAGAATTGTTAATTACCGCTAAAAGCTGATAATTGTCAAGCCTCAGTATACACATAGGTGTGCATGGGCCAAACCTCCTCTACTAGCCATGTTACACTAAGGAGTCACAAAAGAGGTACCTGAGTCCACCACAAGTCCTTGTAAAAGCCCTCAGTCTGTGATAAATTAGTTGTTTTTATAGGTTTTTTTCTTTTTTTCTAAGGCCGGGCTTGCTTATGCTTCACTGGGGCAGCACCATGGGTTGTATCACACTAATCAAGCAACAGGGCTCTCTGTGTGTGTGGGCACTTCTGGCAAAATGGTGCTCTCTCTTGCTCTGTACCCCGATCACCGACTGCACCGGATACACCAGTCAAATTGCTCTTGGTCAGAACTGCTGTGGCTTCGATAAGGATTCCTGCTGGCGTGGATCAGCTGGCCGCAGGTCAGACTTCTCCAAATGCTCTATGCCAGCCTCCCCCTCTATCTGTTTCTGTGCATAGCATGATGTATGTATCAGCACTGGTTTGGAAACAACGTGCTCACAGAAATCCATGCAGATACTTACAATTCTTTTTCTGGAAAAACTACACTTAAAGTGAACTTTATATATTATCATAACAGTTAGTGACTGCAGCTTTAAGAATAGAAATATTTAAGTAAAGGTACATATTTTAAGGCAGTGTTTGTCCAGATTTCCCAGAGCGGCTGTTGGAAATTAGGGTTAGTTTCTCTGAAATGTCTCTGTTGCCTGTGAAGCTCAAAATTCAAATGCTCTCTTTATTATTCTTTTCCCTTTTTACTTTCTCCTCTCTTTGTTTTCTACCTATTTTTCATTCTTACTGGACAGCAGTGTAAAACTGGGCACTGAAGAGTGACTTGTATACCCTTTTGCCCATCACCCTGCTTCTGTGATCAACTAGTTCATAGATGTTTTCAATTACTCTGCTGTTTGTTTTGCCTTATGATCTTGCGCAGTCAGTATTTAGACAGCGATGCAACGTACGTACAGTCCCTTCAGGTATTTAACAATACCTCTTTACACATTGCCAAGCCTCTTCCCCCAAATGTGCCTTGAACACCCTTGTAGCACACAGGCAGATTAACTTCAAGAAACTACAATAATAAATTTTAAAAGTCTGTACTTTCAGGTTCACAGAAACAGATCAAACAACAAACCCCCAAGCCAACAGATCTACTGTATAGCTTATTAGTGTGTTTTAACCTAGACTGGCTAACAGTTTTTGTGTTGAAATTCAGAGTGTGGGCTGTTTATTTACAGGGATCTAAACACATTTTATAACTTCTCTGCTGTCATAATGAATTACCGGCCATAAGCTGTCCTTTGTTGGTCTTGGTGGAAATCAAATGAAACCCAGCAGGAGCTCCCAGGGTGCATTGTCCAAGAGTGTAAAAACGCTGTGTTGATGACAGATCATACTGTTTTTATTAAAGCTAAGAACACTGACTTTACTTTGCTTTTTGACCCTAGTGCTTTACTGTCAAGGTGATTTTATTTCTACAAATTTTCCTTCTGCAGGCCTCATCAACGATTCACCATAAAACATTAGACAAATTTCCATCATCTGTATATGATTAGAGCAGGTTCTGTTGTGCTGCTCGCCACAACTAAAGCGATGTTTTTCAGCTTTGTCTGAAAAGGAATCAGTTTACCAGCCTTCATTCAATACACAATGTCTCCTTGTTTTTGTACCAGTTTTCTTTGGTTCTTTTTAAGCTGATAAGAACATAACTGAAGGAATTTTAATGCATTATTTGCTAAAGAATGCAACCAGTTTTTCAATTCCACTGTCTAAAAATGTTGCCTTAAAAATAAGTTTCCAAGCTAATGCCCTGACAGATGAACAAGATGTACACGTGACAATCTGCTGGGAGAAAAGCGTAGGTTTATCAAAGTACTGTTGAGACAAATCTTCCTGAAATTTCTGAATTAAACACATCATGAAAGCACAAGCTTCTGTGTTCTTTTTTCTGTAAGAAATTCATAAACTACTAACAATCAAATCACATACTGAAACCAACTCCATGTCAAATCCAAGTATTTAATTATCCTGCTGTAAACTTTTCATGCCTCTGTTTACTAAAACAACTAATTTAATACATGTGATTAAAACAAATATTTTATTCTTTTCAAATAGAAGTATGTTAAGAATGGAAAAAGGTTTTCTACAAAGCCCTTTTTATGGAATAGTTTTTCAGCAACAAGTTATTATAAAAACTTCCCTGCAGTGTAGCTGTGAGATAGAAGAGGAAGAGCAGAAAGTCTTGCTTTTATTTTTTTTAAAATCAGTGTTCACAATCTAGCCTTGTATGTTAAAGAAATTAACTTGACACAGATTTATATACAATTCTCACTGAGGTCTGTCGTGGTTTAGAAATAAACCATCCTTTTCTTAGAAGAGAGAGAAAGACCAGCACAGTGAAGCTTTCATGGTGACCTGGACTTTCCATAAATATCAGGTTCTTGGGTTACAGATTTCTGGTCTGCAAAGAACCCCAGAAATTCAGAATCGCAGTTCTGGGCCAGGTATTTCTCTCTTGTTGCTCTGTGCCTTTGAATTGAAGCTCTTCATGGCCAAAGCAGAGAACAGGCGCCCTCATGCATCTCTTCACATTCACGCATGCACCTCAATTTGGCATCTAATACAATTTTTGAATTAATATAATTTTTCTGTTTCTGAGTATTTTAGGTTACTGAGCATCACTGTGGTCATATGCTGCTCCAGAGTGGTATATATCTGCTTACTGATTTCTTTACAAAATCACTTATTTTCCTGAACGAATACTTTACACAAAACTTTACACTTCAGGTTTTTTGGTGAAAGTTTTTATTTCCGTGTTGCTAATGGTGGTACAGGAGAAGATACTAGTGATTCATTTTAGGGGACTTCACGCTACCCTAGGGCAAGCTACCCGGTGACTTATGCACAGCTTTTTTCAGATGTGACTTTGCTGATGACGGCTTTTCACTGGCAGCTGCCTCTGACATATTTCTTCTCTTTACACAACCTCTTTTCACCATGATGAAGGAGGGCAAATCTTAAAATCCAGGGATGAACCAGCTTTAGGAAGAACCTCTTTAAGAGTTATTTTATTTGTAAAATTGAGCAAATATACATGAAAGCAGACTTGTAAACACAGCAATACATTTTTACAGGGATGATTTGGCACTGAAATCCCCCAAAATGCTTCATGGCAATCTTTGCAGAGCAGCCGTATGCAGTAAATTAATGTGTGGTATGATCTCATTTTTACAGTCCTAACTTGATATCTGTTGGCTTCCCCCATCCTGGAAGACTGTCACTGGTAAACATAGTTAAATGGTCACTAATATGATGAAGATCTTTAGCAAATTTGCATTTTGGCAACTAAAATGAAAATGCCGGCATACTGAGGTAAATGTATAATAAGAGATTGATTGCACAACAGCAGACCGAATCTTTGCCTGCATTAGGAAAAACTGCACGTGTCAAAAATCAATGCAAGTTTCAGATGCCAAATAACTTGTGGACTGAGGCCATTTTCCTCTGCGTTAGTCAGCCTGTGAGTTATGTCAACAGGAAAGCCAAGCATTTTACACATTTTAAATTGCTGGCAAAATCACAGGTTATTCAGCGGGAAGTACACTGAGACAAACCATGTACTCAAAAAACTATGCAGAAGCACTTTTTAGACTGGAAAAACAGTTTTTCTAGATTGTTTCGAGAAGTGCTAGATCTTTTGTTTGGCTTGCTTTTCTCAAGGCAGGCTGGTGCCTCAGACACTGTGGATTCAAACAGGAGCTCATATGCCATAAAGGGCATTTAAAGGTATGGTTTTTGGAATGGAAAAGTCTGAAAGCATTTTCCCTGATCATTGGTGACAAACACCTTTCTGGTCAGCATGGGCAGGAAAGTGTTTTGACACATAAGGCCTCTGTTGCGCAACCTCATGAAGTTCACCTTTGATTTTAAGGATTTGTGTATGCAAAAGATTGACCCAAACTGGAACTGGAAATAAGCTAGCACCGGGAAAGCTGCGGGGTAGGAGGCTTTCTTAAGCACTTTCATTTAGAAACTCTTTATGCTGTGGGGTCAGCTGGGAAAGTGTTACGGAGCTGAGGTCTGGAGGCAAGGATGAACATGGGAGAGATGGGCTGGGCTTTGGGCAGTTACGCTGGGCAGTCTGTGGCTGTCACTGCATTTCTTTCTAGCACTGGGGCCCTTCACCTGGACATGGCATTTCTTTGAGGTTCCCCATATAGAAGAGCATCCAGTGCCCACTTTGTCTATGGTTTAGAGCAAGGGGGAGAAAAGAGTTGTACTATGTGCTTCGAGCTCTCGGTGAGCAGCTGAGCCAAAGGCTCAGAGCCTCCCCTCTTTTCTAAAACCCCACCCACTGGAGACCCATAGTAATTTCATAATTAACCTTTTAATTTGGCCTTCTCCCTGGGAGGAAAGAATCTGCCTCGGAACAGATGTACTGCCTCGTTTTTTCCTCTGGTTTCATTTAGTTTACATTTTTTTATTAACTAGAAAATCTGTGATATAATAATTCATTTTGCAAATACAGGTGCTTTCATGCTGCCTTTCCTCTTTCCCAGATCAGATGCTGAAGCCCATCCACTGAAATGAAGCGGTACACAGGAGTCAATGCTTCCCAAGATTATTGACATCTTGCCTCTAGAGTCAGTGCTATCTTGTCTCAGGTATGACGTATGAGCTCCCAGCTCCTGCCACGTCTGCGTTTTGGGGGGACATCAGAGCTTTTTCCCACCAGTGATTCCCACGAGGTCCTCAAGGCCACTGAGCTGCTTGGCTGCTCTGAGGGTACCTGTGCCTTGGCTTGGACCCTGTGCTGCCTGCTCCTCCGACCTCTTGCCAAAGATGCATTTTAACAGTATTGCCATGGAAATCTGCTCTATACAACCCTTAGGCTATTTAAAGATAACCCTTAGGCTAGTTTTCTTGTTTTTATCTGAGAAACAAGTTCTGAGGTGATGGAGTTATCGATATTCTTGTTTTAGTGATGCAACAAAATAAAGCCCTATGTCTTATGAAATGTAAGATGAAATTCATATTTATTACACTAAATTATTTTATTTATGTTGTATTTCAACAAGAAAGAGGGGGACTTCTGAAGAATGGTACATTGTAATTAAACGAACCATTTAAAAAAGCTATGATATAACTGTTTTAATTTGTCTGCCAGTAAGAAGTTGGTACCATGAATTCATACTGTCTACTTATATTTTCACGGCAAGATTTTTAAGGCTCTTTAAAGACTGACTGACTAATCTTATTATGGTCTGCTTGTAAATATATGGATATGGAAATACAGAACCTGATCTGCAAATTTGCACATGCAGAACATTAAATATGAAACAGTCGTGTAAATTTGAGGTGAACTGTGTGTCGAGTGGTCACATGGGCCCACCATGCTGCCTTTAGGCAACCCACCAGCCTCACCAGCAGCATCCAAGATTTGTGCTGCAGGGTGCAAGAGAATGGCGTGGTATCTTGTATTTCTGCTCTGGCTCTCTCTGATGGACGGATAAAATTAGTAAGCGATGCAGAGGATCATAACTGGAAGTGGGTATTTTCTAGGATATTTTTCAGTGCTTACCACATCTGTGAGGCTGAACTGGGTGCTCGGATCCACAGTCATGGGCAACTTGTATGAGTGAGTCCATGGTAAAGCAACTCACTCAAAATACATATTTGGAAAATACCAGATACTTTGATTTAGTAACGTAATTCCTGCAATTAGGGCTGCCAGACTGGTCTTCTGCAAAAGCACCTCATCTCAGTAACCTCATAATCCCATGCATCTGTGTGTTAACATAAATGCGTTACAGGAGAACTAGGCTGGATGTACATATGTATATCACGTAGTGGCGGTTACAACTTTGAGTAGAGCATAGTACAGCTTCGGCCATGTCTATGCCTCTCTGTGAAATGAGCAGCTTCTAAAATTAGCTTAAAAATAATCTTTGGAGGGAAGAAGGTCTGAGGTTAACATATAACTAGTAATTCTGCTGTTTCTTTTTTTTTTTTAAATTAATGTGTTTTTAGTTCCCGGTTTTGTCTTTGTGGTTCTTTGATAATATGTATTTTGTAAATTAAAGAAATAATTTGTAAAATGAGAGAGCATTTCTTTTCATTAAAAAATCCTTATAGTCCTGAAAGATGTAACAATGAATAGTAGTAATTTTATTGTGCTCTTTGACATTAACCCAACATGTACATTGTATAGGCTATGTGTGTATATATGTGTACACATGTATGAATTACTCCTCTCAGCTCAAAGAAAAAAAAGATTATTCTGACCAAAGTGGGCCAGCTTGAAACTTTGGTATCTCAGGCTCTGTGGTAAGTTGACCGTGGCTGGCTGCCAGATGCCCACCTAGCCGCTCTCTCAGCCCCGTTTTTCAACAGGGCAGGGGAGAACATAAGACAGGAAAGCCCATTGCTTGAGAAAAAGACAGGAAGGTCACTTAGCAATTACCACCATGTACGGAACAGACTTGATATGGGAAAAAATAATTCATTACCAGTTAGAATAAAGTTGGATACAGAGTTGGACAGTAAGACACAAAGACACATCCCCTCTGCACTGGAACCAGCTATGTCGAGCACAGGGCAGCCCCTGGCCTCTTCCCACAGAGGTCCCTGGGATTACTGGGCAGTCTGTTTTCCCCTGGGACTTCCCAGTCCCCCGTGGACTCTCTCCTCGTGAGGGCAGGGGCCAGGCAGAGGTGGGCAGTGACAGGGACGGCAGAAAGCGGAGTTGCGGGTGGGGCCCAGCTTCCATGACAAATCAGCCTCGCTGAAGCCGAGAACCAGCAGCGAGCTTCCCAGTGCTGCTTTCCCTGCACGCTCATCAGCCTCAGCTAGAGATGACTGCAGAGGCACCAACTTGCCTGGCCTTGGCTAATCTACTGTGTTTTTGTGTAGCCTCACTGCATGGCATCTGTATGTGTCTTCATCGCAGTGGAAAAAGTAGAAACTGTAGTCTCCTCCTGCCCTGGGTCTGTCCACCCCAAATGGCTCAGATCCTCTCATTTTACTTGTCTCACCCTGTGAACCACACACAACACGTACAGGGTCCAGCAAGCAATCTGCCTTAGAGATTTTACCAGTCACACAATCATGGTGTCTCCTGGCCAGGTTCAGCAAAGCATGTAAGTACCTGTTTAATTTTAAGCACATGTTTAAGTCCTATTAGTATTAATGGGACTAAAATGAGAGCTTATATTTAGGTAGATGCTTAAAAATGATTTATTGAGGAGAGATAAAATTAAGCCTATGCTTAAGAGCTTTGCTCATTCAGAGAGTGGAATATTTACATTTGCTCCAAACACATGTTCAAGTCATTAGGACTTGTGATATATACTTGTGATTCGCTTTTTTGTTGTCTTGCAGTTGGCAAAGGAGAGACCAAAGTGCACAAATGTGATACTTTATTGGAAGATTCTATTTAAAGATAGTCCATTAAAAAAAGAAAAAAGATAGGTGGTTTGTTGTACAGCAACCTGGATTAAAGCTGGTGGGTTTTAGTTTCATTCCTCTGTCTCTTTAAATCTGGATATTTGGGCCAGATCCACAGCTGGGCCATGGAGAGCAGGGTGCTGGGCTGCAGGGCTCTCTGCCTCAGGGAAGCCTCTACTGTGAGTGCTGCCTTGGAGCTTGCAGGTACTGTAACTGGTTTTAAGGTTTCATGGATTGATTCCTCCCCCCCCCCCGCCCCGTTGCTGCTAAAATTGCATGTGCAGAAATGCTGGTGATAAGTTATGGCTGAGAATGTGTGTGTGGGAAAGCTGTGGCACACAGTTGCCTAATGGAAAACAGTCAGGTTCTCTCCGCTGCATTGCGGCGCACTTTCTGGGGGAGGTAAATACTTTGGAAATTAAGGATAGTGTTTGCATGCTTGCTTGTTGGGAGAACTGGAGTTTCTTAACATGTTTTGACTAGCCGGAGAGAAAGTTTTATTGCAGGCTTCAGAAGAGTGTGCTGCGGATGGTTGCGCGGAAAACTCTGCTGCTAGTTCACGATTATATCAAAAGTTTGAACCATTTCATGTATTTTTTTCAGTAAAAGCCCAGCTCTTGGGGGCAAGTGGCAAGCGTTGAGTCACAGCTTTCGTTGTCTAAAAAGGCATGTGCTAGAGCTTAGTGTTTCAGGAAAAAGGGTTAAAATGTGAGTTAATGAATCTTTTCAAAACTGAGCTTTCAAAACTTACTGTAAAACAGACGAAGTTTTGCTCCTACCTTGTGATTTCTTTAAAGGTCTCTTTCACGATCTGAGGTTCCCACTCATGATTTACCCTGAATGCTTGGGGTTTGGCAGTACCCTTGCTGCATAGGACCAAAAGCATTTGATATACTATTTGCTTCTGTTGATTCTGAAGAGTTTAAAATATGTTTAGTTTAATGGTGCAAAGCAGCGATTGGCTTTCTGGAAGGCTTCCACAACAAACTGCGTCTCTGAACGCGTACATGTGCCCCTGAAGCCTGCTCACACAGCCCTGATCTGTGAGCGTAATGCATGCGGGAGCACTGAGCTGCCAGAAAAGCAGACATTCACAAGCATTACCATAAACCATATTTGCATATCAATCATTCGTACTTGAAAGCAGAGGTTAGTAACCCTTTCATTTTTAGCTGGTCTGCTCCACTGTGAGCTCTGCTGTTATGGCTTTGTCCTGTAGAAAAGCATGTTTAAGTTTTCGACCACAAAACAGTAGTTCTCTTCTAATCAGGATGTGTAACTGTAAAACAAACAAGTAAAACAAAACAAGTGAAAAACATGTGAAATGAAGATCTAATATGTTCAGATGAGGGCTGTCTGTTATTACCAAGAAAAATGTGCTCTTTGAAGTTGCAGGCTAGTTAATGTCTGGATGGGGTCCACTTCATCTCAGGTGGGTTTTCTTTCACTTAGTCCAGCAGGTGCTGAAAATCTGAGCTTGTTGCTTGGAGGCCTTAGGACTGTACAGAGCTGAGCTGATAAATGTGTGCACATCTGCCCCGTCTTGTCTAAGGAAGGACCTTTGGCAAAGACAGCATTGCTTCCTGAAAAGCAACTCATACACCAGATTTATTTTGCTTGTGGCCTCTGTTTATAAGAGCTTTACAAGGCTTTGCAGGCCTGTTGAAGTAACCTGCCTTTGCTCAGGAAACTTGTAGCTACTGAAACTGAGGACACCATAAGCATGTAGTGCTGTTCACAGTGTAAAGGCTTGTGATCCAGTGGGATGCCGCGTATGCCAAACCCTGCTCAGCTGTTAGGTCTGTGTGACCGTAGGCAACCGTCCTGACCTCCGCTTGCCTCACTCACCCAGTTGTAAAACTGGGTAAAGCAGGACCTCTTTGAAAACCAGATGACACATCTGAGCTATGCTTTCCTGGTACAAAAGTGCATCTGAAGTTGTTCTTTTTAGCCTGTGCATTTGGTATGAAAGTGTATTTTGGCCATTTCTCCTGTTCATTTAAGGCTGAGGGTAGAGCACAAGAAGAACTGGGTCATCACATGAAAATCAGTCAGCAGGAGACAAGAGAAAATTTGGAGAAGGCCTGAGTTAGTGTTATGGGTCAAAACCTCTTCAGGGGTAAAGGATGGGTATTTCATTTTAGTAAAGAAAACTCTGAGAATCAAAGAGAATCCAGCACAAGCTCATAGTGAGGTGGTCTGCATTTTCAGTGAACGTGCCTGGGTTGTGCTTGCATCCCTCTTCCCCCCCGCCCCGTCTTTTTCTTTCTTTTTTCAAACTTAGCTTGTGGGCATGAATGGTCGCATAAACAGGAAGCCCTGTGTGTCTCTTGGAGACGGGCCCCAGGAAGGGAATTTTCAAGTTTCTCGCAAGAGGCCACATCCCATCAGCTTAGAGTTTGCTTTAAGACTTGGATCTGAAATTGTTCGCGTGTGTGTTTCTAAAATAAAAAATGGGATTAAAGAAAAGTTTAATCAAGTTTCACAAATGTCATCACCATCACAGCTTGAATGCGGTTAGCTAGGCATAGGCACAGATGTTACCATCTCTCGGTATGCTGTTGCCACTGGAAGCAATGAATTGTGTTGCAAGTCTAGGACCCGGTAACTAAAAAAATTGCTTAGCAAACAGCTCTGCAAATAGCCCTCGCTGCTGGGCACACCCCAGCAAGAATGTTTGTCGCAGCTGTGAAATGCACAGAGCAACTTGATTTAAATTTCTCAACTCATTTGGTTTGACATCAGCGGCTTCTGTGTTGTTGGGATAACTCTGGGATGTCTTTCCTGATACAGCACAACGCCATTCTTTTTCCTTTGGTTTCAATGTATTTTAATGTAATGAAACAGATGCTCAGAATGGCTATTTCTGGGTTTGTATTACTTTAGAAATAAAGGTGCAAAGATCGTAATTAGTAACCACATTCAGCAGTGAGCTTTGGAATTAGTACTGATTGTACTAATGTACTAAAGTAATGCAACACTATAAGTGAAAACGTGTATTCCAGGACAGGGTGAAAAGGCTGTGTCCAACATAATAAATAAATACAAAGACCCCAAATACCTAGGGTGGACTACCTCTACCCCCTTGACCCCCTCCCCAAACAAAACCTCAAGGCTTTTATAAAACAACTCATGGAGCAGGACTTCTGTTCTACACAGTGGTCTTGCTTTAACTTTCACCTATTTAATTTCACATCTCGCAAGTTAGTGAAATCTCTTAATTTGCCAGCTGCTTTCTCCTTTAAGGGCAATTAATTCCCTGAAGCCGGACCTGCTGGCTCCATAACTGTAGGATCATTATGTCCAATGATGGTCGCCTCCAAACGCAGCCTGCCTCCTTATGCACATTGCCTTTAAGACCACGATAGCATATGTTGTTCTCTTCTGAATGGCCCCAAAGGTGTGGCAGCCCCTGCGCTGGAGCCACAGGCTCCCTTCCCAGCCTTGCTTACCTGAGGCTAACCAGGCTCGAGCTGGCACGTGCCGGGAGTCTGAGCTGGGTTGCGCTCAGCGTGCTGCAGCACTGCTCCTCGATTGAAGACCACAGAGGTGTTGCTGGTTTTGGAGAAAGCTAGAAATTGTCACTTAAACTGATTTTGAAGTAGAGAGGACCCCACCTTCCCGCCGCCCCCCCCAACCTAGGTCTCTTAAACTATGTTGTTACATGTTATTTAAAATCATCTTCCAGTGTCTTTAAATATTACAATAGATACACTTGCTATATTTTTAAAAACTATATATGCCCGTGCCTATATATATATTAATATATCTGGACATCTATATGTACTTTTACTATCCTTTTTCATTACACAACATGAATATTTTCTGCCAGAAAATCCCTGTTATTGTTATTAATCCTTGATGATGAACAAAAGTACATATTTTAAGCACCTTGCCTTTGTAAGACAGGAAATTGTATTTGCTTTTGCTCATTGCTAGCACCAATCTATTCTGAGGGATCTGTGACACAGATAGAAAGCAGAAGCGTCTTGAGTACTGACTTTTACATTTATTTTCTCAAAGCAGAGGGCAAAGAAGCTAAACATTTAAAATGCATGGATTCCTCTGAAAGCTTTAAACCTATTAGGGCATGCACATGGCAACTTTGCACATGGATTGCCCCCAAAGTAAGTCTTGATTTTAGGACTAAGCCAAGCTGGCATGCAAGAGCAGTTGCTGTTGATCTTTTATACTAATTTTGGATTAATTGTGATCTACAGCACTGCGTAAACATGCTAACCTAGTACTTCAGCTTCACCACAGCTAAACATTAATCCTTCTTAATGCTCTCAGTCAACTTTTAGTCCTTAGCAGAATTTACCTTAATCTCTGGCTAGGAAGCTAACTGATTTACAAAACATAATCCAAGAGCTCCAGAATCTTAAGGAAAATGTGCAGAGAAGCAATTCACCTATGCAGAATAATATGTTTCTCTGGTATCCTCCTGAAGGCAGTACTGGGAGTAATTGATCAAAAATATTTAGACCTATGGTATAAAGGTTTCTCTTCCTTTTTAAATGATAAAATATGTAGATTAATTCAGTTCGCCACACTGCTTTTCTTACTTTTCTCACCTCTCTCTATCTGCATTATTGATTGCTACAGCAAACGGATAAATGTAGCCTTGTTAATTTGGTGAAACACTGTAATGCATTTTTATTATTGTGACTATGTTACCTCAATATGCATAAACAAGTCTATTGGTGCTGAAGTATTTGAATGTTACTATTGGCAGACAATTTTGTTGTTCCCTCTGTTTCTTGTCAAACCGAATACAATTTCTGACAGCCATAGCTGTTACCCTCTAGAATTGAGGTAACAAGCCCAAGTGGCCTGGAAAGGGAACTGTAGAAGACAGAGGAAAGATGATGCATCTTTGCCTCAATTTTGTGTAGTATTTTAGTGAAGCTCTAAAAACCAGTTCACCCCAGGGCCTCTTGTGGTATTTTGGAGAGTGGTGGGTTTTTTGTGTTGTTTTATTTTTGTGGAGGGGTATTTGGCAGCTGGGGAAATCAGCTGATGGCAGGGAACATCTGAGAAGACCATGTGTTGAGGGAGTGGGTGTTTTGCATCAGAAATGGGAGACGTCCTGGGTGAGGACCAGTAAATACTCCAGACTGCTCTCACCAAAAATGTAAAGATTCAGAAAAGCAAAGGATGTAGAACTGCATGCAATGAATGTGGAAGATCTCAGCTTGGTCATCGGGCTCTTGAATAGTCTTATTCTGGAGCATTTCAAAAGCTGGGCTCTCCTGGAGCCTGTCGACTTACTCAAGGCCAGAGTTGCCTTCAGTCCTTGCTGTGAGCCCCTGCTCATGGCACCTGGAACCTGCTTGATTCCCTTCTACTGTGCTCCAACACTTTTGTTTCCTCCTCCTTTATTCTCTTGTATACTTATTTTCCCTAGTCATCTGTGCTTTTTCCAGGATAATTTCATAATTTTTAGTCCTTGCTTGACTATTTTATCTGCATTACAAATAATGAGGTTTTGCTATAAAACAAAGGCACGATCTGCTGAGGAGGCAGGGGAGAGAGCACATAGTGATGGCCAGCACCTCACCCCCACCTAGCGAAGCATTCCCAAAATAAATGAGGCATGTTCATGCTTTGGGAATCTCTCTCTGAAACTGAAGGAGAAATCTTTGCTGTGCACTGTCTTATTCTTTCTTGACAGCTTTAATTCACCAGATTTCTGTGCCCTACTGAAGTTTTCACTGAGATTATTAATGCAAAATTTGGGTTTTCCGTAATTAATTTCAGATCCATTTCTGAGGTTTGGAGATTTCAGTAGGAGACTGCTGTGTCCAGGGTGACACAGACCAGGGGCTTGTGATTCTGTCTCCTCCCTGGCAGAAGAGCAGACTGAGGTTCGAGCAGCCTGAAGACTGCTCTGCAACATACCAGCTGAGTGAGATGTGGCCCTGAGGGGACAAACCACCGGGCAAGGCAACTTCTGCTCCACCTTGCTGCCTGCACTGTGGCTGCGGGGAAGGCGTTGTGAGAGTGCCACTAGCTGTCAGGAGGGTGCTGGGCTGGGAGTCCCCAGCAACAGGGCCCGTATAAGTAGCTGTTACACACATGCCGGCGAGCAGTGGGAAGGGTGCCGGCCATAGGAGCTGCCCTCAGGGTTCAGGTTACTGAACTAAGCTGGCAACAGACTAGACCTATATTTAGGTCTGGAATCTGTACCAGTGTGGTGGAAAGCTCATGTACACACCATCCTCAGGTAACCCCGCTGGCCATCACCCCGAGAAAGCCTCCTGACTGCTTTTCAGGGTCCAGCAGTGAGCAGCTTTCCTCCTGCCTCTCCCTCCCACGTGGTGGGAAGCTGCATGGGTTATTTTTACCTCTTCACACTCTAAGTGTGCCTGAGGAAGGCTCCTGAAAAGCCTATCGTAGTTTCTGTACAAAGGGTCCTGAAATGGATGTTACAGGGAAGAAAACAGCCCGTGCGTGGGCCTGACACACCTTGGCCCTTATGGCTCCGTGTGTGAAGCGGAGGGGCTCACGTTGACCCTCCGTGCCCCAACATCACCCCAGCCCAGCCTTGGGCAGGGCAGCCACTGTCTGCCACCTTCCCACTGGCACAAGCAGGTGGAAAGAAAGGGCAAAGAGCTGTAATTCTCTGCCTTTAAATCCAAAGACAAAGTTGGGGACTCTCGGGGATTTGTATTTCACCAGATGCAAAAATTCAGACTGCTCTATTTGGGTCAGTTTGCAATAGATTATAGTGCTTTGCCTTTTTATGGGTGTACCGCTCACTGGTCTCCTGATTGCCTGAGTTTCTAGGAAGGCGAGGGAGCAGGAATTTTCTGTAATGGGCTAAGTATTTAAAATATATGTATGTTTTCTTCACAGCAGCACCTAGGAATTCTTCTTTCCATCACCTTTTTACACTTTGCTTTACCCTGTTCTCTGGCTTGCTAACACACCTGACAGAAAAGGAAAATGATGTAATTTTAGGGAAAACCCTTCAGAGCTGAGCACAAATGGACTCAGATTCTTTTAACTATATCTGCTTGTCTTAAAATGGTATAAAATCCATGCTGATTGTTCACAATCCTGTTTTTACCAAAGCTCTAAGTTTTCAAACAAAGGAAACCAGATGGTTAAAGTCAAAGCTTTGATAAGTTGCTTTCCTAATGTTTTGGGCTCTTACCCAAAATGTTATGACTTTGACATAAAATTGGCAGGAGAGTAATCCATTTCTAAAGCAGTGTCTTGAATTCATTCATTCTTTCAAAATGGGTTTCTGTCCTACATTTGCCTGTTCACGCTCATGATGATTTGAAAATAGTGATAATAATCTGACTTTGTTGTTTTGGTAATGTTTTTCATCCTTTGTAATTTGGGCTGAACACTCTACTGTTAAGTAGAGAAAATTTTTATCTGCAGGGCAGATATGCACGTTGGAGAGCTGGTCTTAAAAGGCATTGTTTTAGATAACGAAGCTGTAGATAGTAGTTGTCAAAATGATATGATTTAAAGATTTTTATAGGTATATTTTTCTTTATGTGTTAGTAAATTTGGAATTTTTTGCGCTCCTGATGGAATCTCCTGGCATGGGTTGTATGGCACAGACATCTTCATTTGCTGATCCCAAATTATTGCAGTAGATTTTAGGAAGAGACCCCATTCAATCTTTAGAAGGGAGATGAGATGCCTGAAATTGCAGATCCTGAGGGTTAGGTGTTTAGACAGGCAAATCCTTTCCTTGCTTGAGCAGAATCTAGAGTTGGGAGACATTGCATGAAGTCGGACAGAAAGAAAAGTATTCCCTCTGGTCCTGGAAAGAGAAGATCTCTGGGGAGAGGCGCAAGGTAGGCTTGGGAAACAGGTGCGTTGAAGGAAAAGGAATCTGAGAGGAAATTTCATCCCTGTATGTTTACAGTTTCTGTCTGGAAAGCGATCCTGTTTTGTGAGTGGATCCAAGGAGAGCCTGGGAATTCAGGGTAACCCAAAGCAACAGGGTTTCTTTGTTAATGACTGCCTGATTTATTCCTGGATACGTTACTTGTGTTTATGTCTGACTGTTGAAATTAATTAATTGTATCATTTATTGTACTAATTTATGTTCTCCAAGGCCTGAGGAACCCACAGCATGTTAAATGCCCACATGGCTCCAATGACTGGGATGACTGAAGGGCTGTTTATTTTCCCCTCTTGGGTTTGTGTTGCAGTTGTCATGCTGTTTGCCAACACTAACCAATTTCTGTGTGCTGCTGCTCACATGAATTCAGAGCCCTTTGAAGCAAGGAGGGCAGAGATGGCACTTAGGAGGTTATGGTCTCGTTTGAGCATTGGAGGCATCTTACGACTCCACAGACACTTGAATCTGAGGGAAAAGAAAGTCTCACTGCTACAAAATGGGATTTACAAGACCAGTCTCGCTCAGATTTCCTAGCTGAGGTGCTGCTTATTAATGAACTTGATTTCCATTTGATTCGGCTGGTGTTCTTCGGCCTGAGAAGTGCCAGACGAGGACCCACAAGATTTACTTCCTCCACATTAAATGACCCTTGAGAAGAGGTGCAGAAATGGATCTGGCTCCCGCCACCTCATAATCTTGGTAGCTGTAAATCCTTTCGTCATGTACTAGAAGCTTTATCAGAAACAGCAAGGAGGCTCAGGTTCTTTTAATAGATACTAGTTATTGAGACAACATAATTAGCCATAATGATTTTTTTCTTTTATTTCTTTTTCTTTTATTTTTTTTTAACTTTCCTTAGGACCACTGACCACTCTATTATAAACCATGTCGTCTTTGAGATTTGCTGGGAGCTAAGCCTGGCCTTTTTGGGGTATTTGATTTTTTGCTATATGAGTGCAGCAACTTGCATAAAGTACTCTGTGAAAAATATCTATTTCTACAGCTTTGTTAACATTTCTATGCTGTGTTTCTGCAGGCTGCTTAAAGGGCTAAAAGAAAAAAAAAAAAAATAATAGAAGTGAATGCAGCATGGTGTACCTCCACATTCAGGTTGGGCTCATGAATGGTTATTAATTGCATTAAATTTTCTCCTTGAGTTTGTGCAGGTGATGTCTCTTAAACTAAACACAGTTAATAATCATAGCTTGAAGTACGCCTGTAACATATAAATCTAGATCATAGTGACACTTCAGAACTGGAAGCTGCTAGAAAATAAACCCCTTGCTTATATCTAAATGCTGTGGGATATGTAACCCACATGGAAGGGTTGCTTAAGGAGAAGAAAGAAGAGTATCTGTACCTTTTTGACAGGCAAATGTATTTTATTATGTATAACCCAGCTTGGTGTAATCACATCGGTGTACATATTGTATGGTGGGTGGAAAAGGGTGACATGTGAGTTAAGGAGGCAGATGTAAGTGCCTGATCTGTTGTGCATCTGTAAGCCTTTATGTCATCTTCCCAAAGTCCTTCCATGTCAATAGGTATTGCTAAATGTCACTTCTTAAAGGGATCTTTTCACATTTGTATTTCTGACAGCTGTACATGATTCAAAACAGGGTTTTAAACTCTTATTTTTACCATTTAAGACGACGTTTACTTTAATGTGGATCACAAATATGAGAAAGTCATGTCTGCAAATAGTGATATTTCTCTTCTTTGAGGGATGTTTTAAAATAACCGATGCAAGATATGCAAAAGTATTTTGTTCCTTAAGGAAATGAAAACATGTATGAGAAGAATACCTAAAGTCTAAACTTGTCTTGATAATGTCTGTGTGTTCGGGCAATGTTGCATTAGCAATATTAGCTTCAAGTTTTTGCTCTTTTTGTGGTAGCAGTAGTGCGGTGAGGGTGGGGAGGAAGACACATCATATATAACGTAAAGCATTCAATATTTCCTAATTTAAAATAGTGAGGTTGGCAAGCCCCTGAATTATTTAATTTGAAGGACATTTCACTATGAAGATCTTCTAACTGCAGGTATTTGTGAAAATACCTTGTCATCCTATTCCTCGTGTTCCCAGCAAGGCTTATTTGTAGGGATGGTGATACCACAAACGTCCAGGAAGGTCAGATAAAAAGAATTCAAAAATGACAAATACATGTGATAAATAAGCTCTGGTGTATGGTGCTAGATCACACCATCACTTGAATAGACAGGGGTTACAAGGACAGCAGTTGGTTTTGTTTGAAAAGGTATTTTGTTTGTACAGAATCCAAAGGTACATCCATTGGTGTGTACTTGGCACACTTCTATTTTAAGTTAGATTAAGTTAGATTAAGTGACAGTAAGTTGAACAAACTATGTAGCGTATAGTTTACAATATTTAGTTTTACATATACCCATATTTTTATCCATCTGCATGTATACACAACTAATTTGCTATGATTAGCTGACAAGTTGAGGCACGATACAACACTTAATAATGGCTAGTAAACCTCTAAGTGATGTCAGTGTATCACAGAGCTCTTTTCATCATATTATCAGCAGTCATTAAAGTTATTTATTGCTGTCATCATGCGTTTCTGTTACCCGTGGCAACTTGGCATAAAACATATTGCTAGCACAGCTGATGATAGATTCAGTTTCAGATTTTGGATATGACAATCTGAACATCTTAATGGTATTTTTATGCTTACTGGCAAACCGTGCTTCTCAAGGCATGCTGTATTTTAAATACAAAATATAAAAATCAATAAAGCATTCATGTGTCTTCCACACCAAATACTAGTAGCATCTCCCTTTTAATAAAGACCAATTAATCAGCAGATTCCGGGGAGGTCTGCTGAGATGGGAAAGCAGCACTGACTCTATTTTACAGATCCAGGAAAGTGAGAGACAGAGGTGTTTGCATGTCAAGTCAGACTAGAGGAGACAGCATCCTCAAGGAGGAGCGCTCGGCTCTGCTGGGGTATGGCTGGTGGTGGTGCTGCTGCCATCCTGCATGCGTGCCTGCTGCTTTTGAGGGCAACTCATGTGCCCTTGTTTCTTTGACTCTCTCATTTGCCAAAAATGCAGCGTAAAGAAGCCAAGTTGCTAGAAACCTATTCCAGCATTAAACTCTGATTATGTTGCTTTTTAGGTAACACATGGTATTTATTCAGAAAATCTGTTGCACGAAGGGAGAAAATGTAGATGCGTAGATCTGCTTTTTCCACAAATGTTTCATTTGGACTAGTTGGCTAAACATGACGAATCCTGCTTTGTATGTGCGGCACAGGCTGTAGCTGCTCTTCCACAACCGCATTTCTTCTCAAGGATTTTTGTTTTTTAAATTTTGGTATTTAACAATAAGTCCCTGATTATACAGGTTTAAGAAAAAAAAAAAGAAAAAGGGAAACACATGCACAATTTAATTTAGAGATTTCAAAAGGAGGAATTTCAATCCTGCACATGCGTTGATGGATGCTTTCATTCCTTCTTTCTTTTTTTCCTTTTTAATTTTAGTTGTCTCTCTTGTGAGATTACAGTACAGCTTTTATAGTTTGTTATTTTTGGACATACTGCTGAGAGACACTGGTGTCTAAATTTATATTCTCCCTGATAAACTTCTTTCTTCCACCCTGAATACGGGGCAGGGGCGGGTTTCTCATTAACAGTGTAGCAGCCATAGCGTACATGTACGATACGGCAAAGCTGTGGCAATGATATATTTGCAGAATTTGGCTCCTGTGTGAGACAGGAGCTATGAAATGCCTGAGGAGACCCCAAGTTCAAATGGAGTTTGGTATTCTCCCCTGTCATTACATCCTGCAAAGCTTTAAATTTCTTTCGATTTCTTCCTCTGTCGGGCTGCAGGTCTGGCTGGCGCTGCAGGAGCAGGCATGGGGGGTGGGGTATGCCAGGGAGAGGGGCACACGCTGCACGTTGGGAACAGGGAGCGTCTCCGCATGGTTAGTAAAGCAAAGGGCAGGTCACATCTGAAATACAGTTCCACGACCCTACCAAATCATTTGGCTTGATTCATGCTAAACAAAAGTGTAATTTACACTCAAGCAACAGGCTCATCTACTTAGAATAAATACAAATTATTCTGGCTTCTGAGTTTTGACATAGTTTTTGAAGTTCCCTTAAAGTGATTATGATCAGATGAACTTAATTACAGAGTACTTTACATATACTCATCTGGTAAATGTCATACAACAGAGTCACAGGGAAGGTATGCAGGATTTTCAGTCTCCCTCTTCTTGTAATGTTCCTTTATGTTGCCACTGAGCTTTAAGATGCCTGTCTGAGCTGTTCGTCCTGTTAGAAAAAGAACAACCCCTCTGCTGCCTCCTTAAACTAGCTCCCCCCCCCAAAAAAAAAAAAAAAAAAATTATCCCAAAGCAAAACTGGGACTGTTGTCTGTTCAGAAAGGAAATATTTTCCAGTTCACAAAAATAACTGCCTGGAGAAATCCCTGGAGTGGGCAGACCGTTGCCTTTCCATCGCTTACTCCAGTGGCATCAGGAAGCTGCTCCCTTGGGTGGGAAGGATGGGGCATGCATTGCCCCGCTGGCAGCGGCAGCTTCTCTGCCCCTCTTCCTGCTGGGGCAAGAGGAAGGGGCTGGGACAGGAGGTGTCTGAGAAATCAAACCCTTTTGCAGCAAGCTTGGCTTGACCCCCCCACCTTGAGTGTATGGCTGAGGTCCCTGCCTGGACATACCTGCCACGAAGCAGCCCCTCCTGGGCACACTAGGCTTCCCCCAGCAAAGCTGTTTGCCTCCATTTTGATGCTTTTCCACTCTCCTCACTATGGCTCGGTAAACTTGGTGTTGGAGCTTTTCAGTGCTTATTCTTTAAGCAGATTTTCTTTTTTTTAGTGTGGGTGTGTGTCTTACTGCTTGCGATGGGTGAAGTGGTCTTGGCACGTGGTTTATTTAGGGCTGAGCTAGCGCGATTTCCAGTTGTACTGTATACATTAGCAGTGATAAGGGCATCCTCTAATCTACAGGGTCATCTCTTCCTACTGTAGTAAAATAGTTTTAGTGTGTGTAAAGTAAGTTTAAATTCTTTCATATAAAGAAGGTCTGACAGTTGTGTAGGGGTGTGTAAATATATATTTAAAAACACTGGGTTAAGCTTCTTGAGGCACACACCTCAGAATACTAATGTGTTCATATTTCTCTTCCGAGTGGTGTTACATGAGGTATAGCAGTACAGCTTTTTCCTCTCGCAAATAGCTGAGATGCATATTCTTGTTAGTGCAAAGGGTTTTTTTAATGTGCATTTATGGTCTGCGATATAATAGATATTTTAATTGGCACTGTATTTTTAGGTTAAAAGGAAGTCTCATCTGGAGTACACTGAGCAAGTCTGTTCCAAAGGAATATTCCAGAAAACAACTGCCAAAAAGCAACAGTTTGTAGAAGTGTCAGCACTCACAGAAAGAGTAATTTTTTTTCTTGGAGATGTTCTGCAACAGGGGCAACGCTGAATGTTTTCTCTTTTCGCTGTCTTTCATAGAACAGTGTTTTCAGGTAGCAAGTATGCAATACCCTTTCTCCTGGCATGTTTTATCAGACTTCATGAAAAATGTTGTTTTCGTTTTTTTTTTTTTTAAATTTAAAAATCATCCTGACTAAATTTTGCCATCTAGTTAATAAGTAACAAGTGACTCTAATAAGTCTGCTGTCATGCTTTTTATTTACAGTGTATGCGGAAATTAAGAGAGAGGAGGGGAGACAAATCTGGAGTGAATTTCCATCACCCATAGTGGTTTTTGCTAAGAAAACAGTCTTTCAATGTAAACAACATCTGTATTTTTCATGTTGTCTTTCCAAATAATGGTTCTGTAAATAACTTGCCCCCATTGTAGGGCAACAGTTAGATTCCTTAAACTCTCAGTCATCCAGGGCTCTGTGCAGAATGCAGACTTCCAGCATATTTAAACATACATCTCTCAAAGTTTTGATATCTTTTCCTCACGGCAGGATTTCAAAAGGTGGATGACTGCGAAATGCACTTTCATTCTCTGTGTTAGTGCTTTAACATTAGTCTGACTTTAATAGGCTGGGATGATTTCAGCTTATAAATCTTCAACTGGAGGATAAAGTTCAAGTAGATAAAATCAAACAGATGTTGGTGGGAGGATTTCTGCATGACCCATAAAAGTGCTATCATCAAAGCCTAGAATCATTTGTTTTGAATTATTACATTGTTATCAAAAGGACTGTAGCAGTCTGTTTGTTGAGAAATTGGATCTGTTTATCTGAAAACAGAACAGAGATGCCATGCTAAGACATCCCTGGGAAAGTGTGGGTTAGCTGATGGCTGACATGGTAGGGTAGCTGTGAGACATTTTGATTGACAGCTGTCCAAATAACTGCCAGGCCTGGAAGCCTCTGCATATGATTATGTTATTGAAAACGGCACCCGATTAAATGTTTAAGTGTTGCTTGCTTAAAAACAAATATGTTTTTCCTTTTTTTTTGAGGAAATGAAGGTTTTGAAAAGCTTTTGTCTTTTTCCTTTTCAGCTGAAGAAAACCAGCTTAGTGCTAAAGTCAAGTTACCTTTCAGTAGTAGTTTGAAGTTGTGACTGAAAAGTGTTGAAGATGCTGCTGAGGTGACATTTCATGATTTTACTTCAGCTCAAGCAGTATCCTGTTAAACAGAAACAAGTTACACCTGCATAAATGAAAAAATGTGTTCTTTTTATTACTCACTGAAAAGCCTTTACTCTATACTCATCATTTATTTTAAAAAAATTGTCATGCAAGTGACATATGTACCAGTGTTTAGAGTGAATCTAAGACCAGCACTCAGGTTTAAGCGGATGTCATGCAAAAGCATAAGAAAAATAACTTTTAAAATCCTGCAGCTACGACATATGCTCCTCTGGGGGTGTGTGTATTGCGCACGCAGTGTGGCAGGCTTCACAGCCGATACAGGTTTTAAGTCTTCCCTTTCCTTTGGGAAACCACCATCTAGAAGCTGAAATGGGCCAGGAAACCGTTTTGCCATGTATATGAATACTCCATAGGAGGGCTTGAACCTTGCCCTGGAGCCTCCAAAGGGGAATGGGATGCAGCATCTGCACAGCGTTGAAACACTAAACATTGAGATTTTTGTCTTAGGTGGGTTTTAGAGGTGAACCTGAGAGTAAATGTTGTGAACTGGACCAAGGAATGGCCCCTGCTTGACGCCAAGAGTGAGGGGTTCAGCCCCATCTCCCCTGGGGGCCACAGAGCTGTGCGGGTTCTTTTTCTTGGCTGATGAGAAGCCAAAGGGTTTTCCTGAGGGTTTCTTCCAGCTGGATTATTTGCGAGGTTTTCCCGTTGACCAAGTAAAAGTCGCAATGATGCCTGTAAGAGAGGCATGGATGTGGGTCATTGTGAAACACTGCTGTTTTCAGATTTTCCTGAATGCTTCCACTGGCTGGGTACCTTCACCTAGGTCTTTTGCTGGCACTTTCAGGGTCTTCTCCATGTTGTGCACAGAGGCTGCAGTGCACCTGGCCAAGTGCAATATGAGGTGTGCCCTGGGCAGGGGCAGGCCATGAATAGGCATAGGGAAAGCATAAAGAAAACCCAGGCTTTTCCTAGGAGCGGCCCTCTCTGTTTCCATGGAGGGTCAAGGGAGTGCACAAAACCTTTTTTGAACCTAATGCTTTTCTGAAGTCAGTTCTCAACCAGAGAAGTCAAGCCTTTAGGAATTTCATGTTATGACACAGCTTGGTCTTATTGCAGTAAAATGCCCTGGCTTAGTTTCCTTTTAAATAGCATTTCTCTCTTTATCCATTTCATTTGTAACAGTGGCTGTGTTAATGTTGCACCTGATAAAAAGAACGATGATGAGTTCGCCAAGATGCTTGTGACCATGTCAGGTGTAGCAAAATGCTTTCCTGGACTCAAACCCTATGTTTGAATCTCCAGATAATATTGAACGCTAGTTTGCAAACATTATCAAGATACTTACCTGAGCTTACTGGAGATTATTTTAGTGTTAATAAATAATAACATTCATATGTTGTTTTTTTTTTTCCCCAGATTTTATTTTGGAATATCTGTTCAGCTTTGGTCCAGAAGGCTTAATTCTAGAATTGCAGCCTGTTCTGAAGGAAACTTGCAGGCAGGCCTTGGCTCTATCCTGCAGTGGTTCTTGGCTCAGTCCTGCAATGGTTTTGCAGGCTGCTATGTCTGTATAAAGTTTGCCAGACTTCAGAAACAGTCTAAAGCAGTCCAGTGGGACAGTCATATACTACATATTGTAGATTTTAGTCTAAATGTAGATAGAAATAGTTCTCCCCTTAGTTTAATATTTTGAAATTCCACTATTTTCTCTGCTTTGCAAAAACTATAAAGCTTGCTATAGCCAGATGTGTAAAATACTCAGTCCTCATGGCCCATTTCATTATCACCATGAGTGCAAGCTCTTTCTCACTAACAGCCAGTGAGTCCAAAGAAAGCACAATGTGTGCTTAGAGGTGGCCCCTTCAGAAATGGATGGATGAGGAGATGAAGCTGGGAGCAATTGCTGCTGAGTGGGGTGGGGAGATGATGCAGGTGAGAGGTGGAAAAGCTTGTTGGGGTACAGGGTGGACACAGGACCCTGCAGCAACCCTCTTTGGGAATCGGTTTGCTGGAGCCAGGAAGAGAGTTGGGAGGAGCATCTCTTGAGATTCCTGGGTTTTGGAGCATGACAAGCAGCTCTTCCTTGTGTGGAGAAACCAGCAAGCTGGTCAAGACCTGGATATAAGGGCATTTTGGGTGGGGATTGAGGAAATTGAGGCATGCCTTTGAGGGACTCCATCTTTAAGTTTTGAGAACTTTGTAAGTGCCACTCAGAGAAAGCCGTGTTAAATCTGCTCTCCTGCAGAATAACTAGAAAACCAGAGGGAAACCAAGACTGCTGTGCCCTGCCAAGGTGTGAGGACTACTTCATAGAAATGAGTCAAGCAACAAGATTGATCACTGAAGTTTATATGGAAGCTTATGTGACCAAAGACAAACTTGCTCTAACTTTTTAAAGATCTTTCACATTCTTAAAATGCATTATAGTGGACTATAAAATCAGTTATTCCAAACTGTATTTTGATGCATTTTTTTTCTCTGAGGTACTGAACTCGCTGACTGTGCACGTGCTTTTGTGTTGAGTAAAGGTCTTTTAGAGAAAAGCTAACATATGAGGCAGGGAAGAGCAGAAAATATTATTTATAATGCCTACTCTTGTGGTTCAAGATGCTTTCCTACTTGTATTGCCAAGTCTAGTAAATTACAACAGTTTACAGAGCTGCTTCTTTATAGTATATTGAAAAAACATAACTTTACAAATTTTGTTGAAAGAAATATTGAAAAAATATTTTCAGCCAAGGCAAAAACACTGCACGTTGTGCAAGCGAACCAGGACTGTTGCTATATTTGCTATATTCTGAGAGTGCAGGTCTTAGTTTCCAAGACTCAGTTGAAATGAATACTTCTTCAGACCTTGTAGCAATTTTGAGCGATCAAAGTCATGAGAAAAATCAAACCAGAAAATGGGTAAAATCTCCTGAATTGTTGGATAATTGGGAATATACAGACTGAATTTTGCCTTGTTTGCTTAGGAAATCCGTTCCTTTTGGGGACCCATGGTTAGTGAAGAATGGTTGATGTCTTCACTTGCAATGTGTCAGTGCTATAAAAGAGCTGGAAGGTAGTCATGCCACTTGACTCTTCTCTTTCTCTTCCCAAGGTGTGTTCCAGTTGTCTTCTGGTGCCAAGGTAAGATTAGAAAGGTTATTCTCCCCAAGAACGCAGTTGTACTCTTGATACTTCTGGCAGAGTTTGGGTTTTGGGTAAGACATGCAGGGGTTCTGATTGTTTTAAAGCCTCAGATAAATTAGTTATCTGGAGGCAAGGTAAAGTGAGGGAAGGAATAATGTGAAGGAATGTTGTGGCTTGAAGGAGAGAATGTTGGAGGAATAGATGGTTCCAAACCGATGAGTTTCCTTTAATCACCCACTGTTAGTCCTTAAGGATCTCCCTCCTCAATTTAAGAGGTGCTAGCGCCTCAAGGCAAGGAAAAAGACGAGAAGAAACCAAGTGGCACTGTCTTCCTAAACCAGGAACTAATAGCATATTTTATAGATAGTCATCCTGTATGACAATCAGTATAGTCCTAGAGCTCTGCTAAACACTAAAGAGCTCTTTCTTTTATAAGACACTGTCCTGTTACACATGTATAATGTGTACCACCTACTGCATGATCTTTCTGTGCTGTGGTGTTTTGTCACTTTCACTAGTTTCATTATTTAGAAGGATGAAGAGGCAGCTGGAGAAACAGCAAAAAATTTTACATGGTGACGGTTTTGGCCATTCAAGTTTTCCACACATTGGGTTTGCTCAAAAGATCCGAGAGCAAAATCAAGGGAGCATATGTAGAAATGCAGAGCTCATAAAACTCCCCTCCATCCCTTTAAGGCAACTCACTGACCTTGTTTTCTATTGAAAAGTGACTAACAATGCATGTTTTCTGTCTGGTATGTACATGGTATTGCCTGCTAATGGACAGCTGTGAGTAGCTCTGAATTTCTATGAAAATGGAATAGAATATTTCAGTTGGAAGGGACCTACAATGATCATCTAGTCCAACCTGCCTGAGAGACAAAAAAGAGACACCCACCCTCAGTGAACATCATAATCAAACAACTCACCTATAATGAGCTGCATCGTATGCTTCTGCATTGGTACTGTATACTTTCAGAGGTTTTTCAAAGCTCTGTGAAGTGTGAAGGCAAAAAGTAACTTAAAAGTAAAGATAAGCTTTTGGTGCTGGAGGTGGCCAGGGATCAGACGCCAGTTGTGACAAGTGCCATGAAACTTAAGAAAACTTGCAGTTAGTTTTGCAGTAAGAAATGAAGTCTTTAAATGACCTTATAAGGGACAGAGTGTCCTCAGGAATTTTTAGTTCCTCTGTGGATCAGTCTTCCCTCTGCCCTCAACCTCCTATGCTGATCTTGGGAGGAGACTGATGGCTCTCTGCCTCCGAGGTTTTCATAGGTCCTAGGGCTGTAGTGGGGAGAGGGGCTACGAGCTGGGGGATACATGGTATTGTGTGGAATACTCTTCCTGAAGAATGTATGCTGGGGTGAGGGTGTATTGAAGGTCAGTTTTTATGCTGTTTGAGGATTCCTTCTTTCCCTGAATATGAGGTCAAAAGGAGTCAATTTTGAGGATATGTAAAGCCAGTGATTAAAGACACAGGCCATGGAAAGACATACCTTATTCAAGTGTAATCAAGAAACCACAGAGGTTGTTCAGAAGATGGCTCTGTGGTGCAGTCTGGCAGACCTGTGTGATGATCTTTAAATGAGGAATTAATGTGTGGTACTTTAGGGGAAAAAAAAGACAAAAGTTGCAAGATCTCGAACGAGAAGGGTAAAAAAGGTGTATGTTAACTTTGCTAAGTGTTGTTAAGATGTGCAAAGTTAATAAACCTGCTCATGTAAATGAAGAATGAAACCAGAGCAGCCTTGGCGGAAAACTTTTCAAATGACTCCTGAAAAGCTTGGAGAGAAAATAATTATAATGATACTAGTGGGGGGAAAAATGTAATGGGATACAGGAAATCAGGTTGCTCAGAGAGAGTGATTTTGCAGCCATAAAGCATTAAGACAATGGGGAACAGTAAAAATAAGTTTTTCATTGTCACTTGGGCTATAGCAGCAAAGCAGCAATTCACAATCAAAAAGTAAATTGGGTAGTAGGGAATCCCCAAACAATACTTCGCTAGCTTTATGCAAGAGAAGAACTCAGTTGACATGATACAGTGGCATGAACAAAATAATGCCTCAGAGATAAGAAAATGGTGTCCAGAATGCCAAAGAAAATTTTAGATAGCTGGAGATTTCAGATAATAACACAGAGAAGTCATTAAATCTGCAGCTACTGATTTGTATAGTAGCCTCACAAATTAAACAAAACTATATTCAAAGTACACAATACATTATAGCTTTTCTTCTAAAACTTCTGAAAGAAAACAGAGTTGTTTTTGAAAGCCTGGGATGCTTCCAGATCTCCTAGGCTTAGAAATAAAGAAAAATACTAAAGCATCTGTCTTCAAGAGTAAGTAAAAAATCGCTGTGTCTGTGGACGATAAAAAGAGACAGTGGCATTGCTAAAGAGACAGTGCTAGAAAGTTTGATAAGTGCCCTCATAGCATAGGCCTGAGCAATTAAAACGAAGTGCTAGAGAAAGCTGCAACCAAATCCTTATGCTTGAATAAATATTCTCCAGCTTAGTTAAAAGAAAAAGAAATCTCTGTACTCAGTGCCAAATATTACTGGGTAAAGAAAGCAGTTTGCAAATCACACTCTGGACACTGGCAGGGAGGTGAATATTCTATGTGGGATGAAACCTTCAGCAAAAAGATCCTATTGCCACCCATGAGACTTACAAACAGGAGGCATATGGAGCAGCACCAAAGGCGATGACATTCTGATGTATATAGGTGCTGTGACAGTAGGAGGGAAGCTGTGGCACATCATGCTCACAGACTCATCCGTCTGCTAGTAAAAGCCAGGGGAGCAAATCTAGAATTGAAATAAAACGATGAAACTGTGAGTGACTGTAGCTTCATGCGTAGAACAGTTCCGACCTCCTAAGAACTAAAACCTGACCTCCAAAAGGTAAAAGCAATACAGGAAAGCCTACTACTAAAGATATTAAATCAGTTCAGAGATTATTAGGGTTTATAAACTCAGACTGAATTTTTTTCTGATCGGTCTCAGATGTGTGTGAATTCCTGTGGCAACTGCTAGGCAGAGACACGTGCAAGTCCCTTCATATGGTGTGTTTCACCCCTTATGCCAAAGGGCTGATGGCCACATATGCCAGAGTTTCATGTTTATCTTTTAGTTGGCTGTCTCTGCAAATAGGAGGGTAACAGACGTTTCTAAGGGTTTTTTTTTTTGTTGTTTGTTTGTTTTTTTTAAATAAGCCCATGTTGTCCCAGTTGAATATAAGAAATTACACCACCAATGGTGATGCTTGCTCTGAAAGCTGCCTGCCCTTTGCACTGTAGAGAAAAGCCTTGCGTTTGGTGTAGGAGTGGTGTATTTCACCTGCCAGAGGCACAGTAGTGACAGCCCGTGTGGAAGAGCCTAGTTCCTGGCAGGTAGCCAGGGGCTCAGGATAAGTCTAGGGGAGTGGGGTACTGCTGCCCCTGGTGTTTCTTTGCTGACTGTACTGTCATCCCCATTACAAGCTCCCTGCTGCTAAAGAGGTGACACGCGTGCTGACAGGGTAATGAAGTGATGGGGAGGTGAGGAGAGGATGGCCCTTCCAGAAAAAAAATAAAATTGTGCTTGTAGTTTGAGTGAGGAAGGATGGCAATTTCTGCCATTAACAGGGAAGTTTTATATGATGGTATGGCAGGTGTTTGATTCCTTCCCTCCTTCCTTCTCCCTGCTGCCAGAAGAAGAGCAGGGCAAGGGGCTGGCATAAGAGTTAGATCTGTGTTGTCCTGTTGATGTGAGTATTCATGTCCAGGTGAGGTGTCAGACCAGTGGTAAGCACAAGTAAAGCTGCTCATAGAAATGACAGCATTGCAGCTGTTTCCTTCAGTGCTGCCTGGTTCCAGAGCAGGTCAATGGTAGTGAAAAACTGAGGATATGGAACAAATGGTTTGAGCAGATCGAAACAGTTATTTTAAGTTAGCAAAAATATAACATTGTAAGTGGTGGCCTGTGGGCTGGAGGATTGGTTAAAAGGGTTCATCTGATCTTTTATTTTTACTAGTTCTCCTGTGGGACCCTGTGGCTTTAGCAGGTATTGAGTATTGAAGTACTCTCCCCTGCTTCACCTTGGAAAGTTTTGCTGTTCAGGGAGAGCCTCCCCTAAGGTGGATGACTTGGCAGCGTCTTGATTTCTGGGGGGGACAAGCAGCTGCCCAGCTCCTGTCCCCCAGCCACCAGTGCAGGGCTGAGGTAATGTGATCCCAGGGGGATCCGGGGGGAGCTGTGGGGCAGACTGCCACCTCGGCCTGTGGGCAGAGCAGGCCTGCCACAGGAAGGCCCTGTCAGGCCAAGACGACGTGGCTGCTAAAGGGCTGCCCATGAGTGAGCGGCAGCCTGGGCTTTAGGAAGGGGTTAAGTGCTCCTAGCTACCCACCCTGGCCCGCTGCCCGCCCATGGAGGGAGCCACGGGCTGAACGCGCTCCTTGTCGGGGCTTGACAACTGGGGCTGAAGGGGTGTCGGTGGCATGGCAGCTGCCAGGCTACACAGGCCCTCTCCTCCGGCGGCCACTCCTCTCTACCACAGCCACAGTTGCCAAAATAGTGTCCCCACACCACACTTCAAACAGGCGGCGGGAAATCGCTTCTGTGGAAAATATAATTGCCAACACAGAGCGGCCCTCGTGCGGACGGCACGGCAGGGCTGTTCACAGGAGTGACAGGTCTGAGCCATTTTTCCCAAGAGCAGCTTGCTTAACCAAATGCATATATCTTTATTTTTATACGTTCTTGGTGTCGTACTCAGAAGCTGAATTTTAGACTGCATTTTTATGAAGCAAGGGGAAGGAGGTTTTTAGAGAGCTCGCCAGCTCCTGAGTCTCCTTTCTCCCCTCGCTAGTGGCCCGGCCCTTTTTCACTCCTCATGTCATGAAATCTGTTATAACTGCTTCATTAAGTCACTGTGTGTCATGGTAGCGGCCCCACAAACTTAAATTAGCTATTTTTGTCCACAAGGACACGAAACTGGCAGACCAGGAGAACCAGCTCTGCAGCTGTATTTTCCGTGTGCTGAATGGGGGCTGATATAAACAAAATGCTTTTTCCTTTGGGGGTTGGCAGCTCTCGCCCAACCTGTCAGAGCAATGGTTATGGCTTTTTCTCTGCTCTCAAATGAGGCTGCTGAAAACTTACAGCCTCGCTGGGAATTTCGGCTTCTTTCCACAAAGGAGTAACAAAATCCGTTTTTATGTTATGTTTAATTGCAGACAATTTAGAGTGTTAAGAAGTCTCTCCCGCCAGATGTAAAATGAGGGGGAAAACCCCCCAAACAAAACAAACCCACCCCACTTAGCCCTTTTTCCTGTCAGGCCTAAATACTTATTCCTTTAGTCAATATCCACAATTTTTACATAACCTGACTGGCTGTTCTAAGATGCTCATGGCAGATATTTGCTACAACTTATATCCATATTTTTTTTTCTGTTGCTTTATTTGCTTAGATTAAGAAACATGTTTTTCTTAAATGATATTAATTTAGTTTAAATTATTAATTAAAGAAGTTTAATTTCTGTTATAAATTTTTTATTACCTAATAACCAGTCTTTTTGCAATGCCTTTTAGTTGAATTGCAGTTGCAACAAAAGTGACAGATAAATAAGCTAAAATAAGCTCTTATGTGAAGAAGATGAATACAACACAAAGTCATACCAGGGGAGGAATTAATGTAATAACAGCATTAGTGGTTAAATGCACCAAAATTATGAAAGCTGGTTTTATTCTATTCCCCTTCCTCTTTTTTTTTAAAAAATAAACACTTTAAAAGTGCTTTTGAGTGAGATTTTGTTTCAGAAGGTGTTTACAGAAAGCAAATATCATAAACCCCACAGGTATCCATGAAGATATTGATGCATAGCAATGGTGGTCATGTGGTTCTTCTGTAAAATGTTTACTTTTCCTATGATAAGTTGATACCTCCGGATATTCATAGTTTGGGGGTGGGGGGTTTATATGCCTAGGAGAAGCTTTCACAACCATAGACCCGGTGATCCAGATAGGAAGCAGAAATAGTACCATGTGCAGTAAGTAAACAACAAATGTTTTTGAACAGGTGACAGACTAAAATGAAAGTGAAAACAGAGAATAAATATGTGAGAATTGCAGCTGGTTCCAAATAAATTCCTGTGTGTTGTCACATTGAGGAAAATAACGTCAAAGTGGCATTCTTTACTGAATAAATTGCTCACTGGGTATGTTTCTCCTGTCTCATTAAAAGTATGTTTTGTTGAAGAGTGCTTTGGCAGGAAATTTGCTTTGTGCTGCTGTCAAAAATATTAGCTTTTGTTGAACTTGTTGAGAGTTTTCATGCCAGCATGTCGGTGGAAGTGGTAGCCTGTGCTTTGAATAACAGAACTTTCCAGGAAAGATAGTTTCATCCTGAAATTGATGTTGTTTGGCAACTGGCTGAGTAATACAGCTTTGAGTTCTTTACCCTCATGGCAGATAATTTTTATTGTATTCTGGGTGAGACTAGAATGACAGGATTCCTATTCTGGGAAGTGCTCAAGATAAAAGAGGAGTCAGATACTGCAACGATAAATTTGTAACAAGGAGGTATGCTTTATTTTCAGATTTTGCTGCTGCTTTTTACTTGTGGGCATAATTCTCTGTCCTGGCTTTCATCTGGGTTTTGTTTTGTCAAACAATTATATAGAACTGTAAATGGCAACCAATCAATCCATGAGGTACAAAAAAGGCTAGCAAGACTAAATTAATTAAGTTATTGACTCATTTTTAAAGATGTGTTTTCAACTCAGGAAGAGGTGGCATCAGACAGTAGACCAGTAGGAGAACCAGCAAATGAATGCAATTGGTGGTGGTGCTCATGCTTAGGATGCTCTTCTTCCTGCTGTAAAATTTGCAAACATGCAGTCCCACCTCCAGTGCGGCAGTGCCCAGTGGTGACCGAGGCTATGTGCACAACACGGATGCAAGTTCTGGGTGGTGGTTATTGAATGATGTGTCCTGCATTTTAATGTTAACGGGCTTAATTGCTCACTATTTTGTGCTCAGTTCTTATCATGAAGCTTCACTGAGCTTTCATATTTCTTTCAGAGTTAAGTATGTGATACACATTTGAACAAAATCTTAAAGATCTGAAGCAAAGTAGTTTCAATTTTCAAACTTCTCAGTAAATATTTTAACAAAGTGTGCTTGTTATGTGCAGATGAGGACTTTGAACAAAATATCTTTTACGTATATGATTTTATTGCTTTAATTTGAATTGAAAAAAGGACACCCAGAGCTGCGGTACTTGCTGTAGCTATCGCATTTCACTGTCAGTGCCTGTGTTCATAGCAGTTCACATGCTTTTCCTTAACTAGGCAAAGTGATGTTCTTGTTAATGAAAAATGTTTTAAGTAATGTGTTTTTTTTTGTTTGGTGTTTTTTTTTTTTAATGGGGCTTTTTAACTGGCTATTTACACAGGTCATGGACCTAATGACATATTTTCCTTCACTTCTGAATCTCTCTAAATCCTGAATCATTCTTTATTTCAATATAGATAATAACCACTACTTTTATGCTATAATCGCATTCCAGTTCTTACCAGTTTCTTGAAGACTGGCTTCCTTGTCCCCAGGAGTGCAGGACGTACTCGGCTGGAGTTGTGCCTGATTTCCAGGAGTTAGTTTCCCCTAAAGACACTGAAGGTCCTGTAGTTAGCACGTACCTGTTGAGGGCAGGAGGAGGCTGGGAGCTCAGCTCCCATTCCACCCAGCACTCCCCCTTCCCCTCCCCTGTAATGGAGGGAGAGCACTTGTTCTTTTGGTACTGACTTTATCACAGTTTAGGTAGTAACTTTGCAATCATCTAATGTAAAGAAGTCTTTACATAAGCTGTCTGGTGTAAATCAGGTAACCTGTTGTGATAGAGCATGTAGAGCAATGTCAGTTGCTCAAAGCTTGCAAAGACAACTTCAGCAGCTGTTGTCAGGTTTTGAGGTTAGGCAATGAAGTGTGCATCTTTTTGCTGTTCTCTCCTGATCCAGTGCTTTTAAGAGCCAAGCAGCTTTTCTTGTAAGTAGATTTTATTGATGTTTCATAATCTTTAGGGACGTAGGGTCAGGAAGAGAGCCTACCTTTTGTGCATCTTGGAAACCTTGCTGCCGCTCTGTTGTTCTGGATCTGTAAAGCTTAGTGGGTCTGGCCTGTCAGACTGCAGATGTTAGGTATGATACACCTGGGAAGGAGTTTGAGGAGAGAAGCAATGTGGAAACAGGTCTTTGAATTGCTGTTGGGATGCTAGTGTTGAAAGTTATTTTTAATAAGAACAGCAGGCTCATCTATTGTGAGAAGTCCTGCCCCAAGAAGCACTCGGGAGATGACATGTCCTGAGTCCTGCAGGGCTGGGCAACCTGCCCTCACTGGGCAAAAATAGATGGCAGAATGCACATGGTAAGCAATTCACTTCTTCCTGCCAAAGTGTGTATTTGCACCCCTACCGTAGTGCAGAAAATATGGCACAGGCTGATGCGTCACCACAACTATTACTTAGAGAAATTTTTGGTCTTGTTTCCTTTCTGAAGTTTTTCAGTGTTTCATGAGAATAGCTGGATTAATCATTGATTAGTTGTGTGGAATCATCTCTCATTTATATTGATGGGAGAGGAAGGCACTCAATAGCTTTCAGAAATAGGTTCCTGTAAGTTAGTCCTGTTTGCCCTTGTGCAGCATAAACAAGTGTACTAACATAACAACACTTCTTGTTATTATTATATATACTTGTAAAGATGAGCAGAAATCTAGCAGTTTCCCTCAAGGACTCTGGAATAATATCTGTGACATCTTTTAACAAAAAAATTATTAATTAGTTTTGGATGCTTGTCTCTAAAGAAGACGCCTCTACTTCAATCTCAGAAATTCTCAGTAGGAACTGACACTTTTGGAAAGATGGTAGTTATTTTGTGTACTTATTATATGATGGGAAAACAGATGTAGAAGTCTGTTTTTTCCTCCCCTTTTTAATAAATAAGGCAATTATAACAAGAAAAAAACTAGTCATATTTCATTAATCTAAACGTATGCAAGCTTTGTATTTTTTTAGTAGTTTGAACTCTGGAAAATTTCTTAGAGATACAGTATGTTTTAAACATCTTTCAAAAGTATCTTTTTTTTTCTCCTGAGCTGCAGCAACTGTCTAGCGCTGAAGACAGCCTGAGGAGGGACTTATTATGGCAATGAGCCAAAACGTCATGACTCTCATGTAACAAAATCTCTTCCGACAGAGGGCTCAATTCAGAAAAGCATCCAGCCTTAGGATATGATTGCTTAGTAGTGAGGGTGATCCGTGACAATGGGGATCACTCAAACGAGGCACTGTGATCTACTGGGACACTTCAGTCCCTTCTTCATTCTCCCAAGAGCATCTGTACGCTCCTGGGAGCATGTGTACTTGAGCTGGCACTTTGCATCTACTTTCTCCTGCGGTCCTTAGGTCCTCCAGCAGTTATGTCATTCAGGTTGCCAGACCAGAGCTAGGGGTGTCTCTACACACTTGTTTGAGTGATGATAGCCTTGCCAACCTCCAGGGAGTTGAGCATCACCTTAGGAAAGTCTTAGTATTTGGAGGCTGTTGGAGCGGAACCTCCATTGCTCCAAAACTCATGAACATCACAAATGGTGTTTAACCTTATTTCTCAGCACAAATAGGTATAGCAATTTTGGGAGAAGATTGTTCTCTAAAGTCTCCAGTCACAGGCTGCTACTCTTTCCTCTGTACCTTCTTTTGTCATGGTATCAGGCAGCCCAAGGCTCAGCTTGGTATCACGGGGTGAGCATATTGAACTGCTTGCTTGTTTTTGAAAGGTCCTCGTTTCCTGTCAGCTGCTTCCCATCTCTCCCTGTGGTCACGTGCTCTTGGGGTTTTTTTGTTTGGGTTTGTTTTTGGTTTTTCTGCCTCAGACTTGGTACTCACTCAAGCTACTTGAAATCACTAGCCTGGTAGAAAAACAACCTGACCAAAACCAATCATACTGTTCTGCTTGGCTGCTGTGTTGAACTGATTCCTGGAGTCAGTGCCACACTCCTTGCAGAAAAGGGCTGGGAGCAAAGACAGGGAAAACAAAGGGCAACAAGCCATTATGTCAGCTCAGCTGTGCATAAAGCTGCAACACTGCACCTCTTTCCCACTACTTCCATTGCTTCCTACTACACAGTCCAGTTAATAGTATGTGCCTGTATCTGTGCATGCAGAGTAATTGTTTTAGTGTTTGTTTTCACTGTATAAAGGAGAAAGAAAGCTGAAAGTTAGATGCCTTCTTCCTTAAATGCTGATATTTCTCTGTATTATGATAATAAAAGATGTTTTTTGCACCTTTTTACATTCCCTCATGGTAAACAGGCATGCCACCAAATTTCACGGAGATGTAAAATATCTCTGGCGTGAAATAGGGTTGAATTAAATTATGGAACTGTTTGCATGAAATTTCATGGAAATCTGCTTTGAACTTGCATTTGTACAAAATGCAAAGGGGTTTACATAAGTAAATATTTATTGAAAAGTTCTCTTCTAATGCTGATTTTATTAGCTTTATTGTTTTGCTAGTTATAACTTGCAAAAAATGGATTTATCTAAGGTACAAGTTGCTAGTTGCCTTATTTAACAAAAATGATACAACTAATCCTAAATAGTGACTTGTTTGACTTGAAGTCTCTTGTGACTTAAGAAAAATGTAATAACGACCAATTCTATATCATATCCTGCAGAACCATGTGCTGAAGCCTCTGAAAATTTGACAACCCGGTGTTTTGAGTCTGTACAATGGGGACACCAGCAGCTCTGGATTTGATAATTTTGCTTTTAAATGTAAGTATATAAGATTTTAATAGATCACGTGGATAATTGGGTGCAGGTTGGTGGGGCCCCTTAAATGTTACAGTTTTAGCTAGTTTGGGTATATATTTGGAATATAGCCCCAGGTAGTTAATGTTGCTCTACAACATATCACTATCTTTCCAACACAGATCCAAAAGGAAGTTGAATTGCTTATGTACTGTAATGTGTATAGGCTATTTATTATATATGTCACTGTACCATGACTCGGTAGCAGATTTGCTATATATAGCAAGTAAAGCAACAAAAACTTTGGAGACATTGGGAATTCCATCAAACGCTCACGTGAAAGGAGTGCCTATTTTAACTGGATACTTCAAAGTTATGATGGGTTACTTTTGACCTGTATTGAATGTTTCTGTGTATTGTGTCCTTAAAGTGAGAAGTATAACTCCCAAATTGATCAGATGAAACAGCAAAGTAAAAGAGGAAAATTTTCTGATAATCAAACTGTGTCCAAAGAGTCAAAATATTAGGAAAAAAATTTAAAAACCCCAAACAAACAACTTTTTTTTTTTCAATTTCACTGGTTCTACTAAGCTCTAAGAGGTTATACCTAAATCACACCTATGGCAGACCAGATATATAAGCTTTCCCAAAAGTGATGCACACTGTTGAATATTGCCTGGTCCAGTAATGTGTAAGAAGAAATGTTTTGGGGTACAGGTGAATATAGTAAAAAACATAGAAGAGGGAGTAGTTCTGCAAGCCCAGGAGTGGTTGAATAAAAAACAATGATGAAGAAGAAAGCAGCTTGGCAGGTGAGGAACAGTGTAAAATATTAATAGTCAGGTCAAAGGTCAAGGAGAGGAAGAAGATGCAAGACTTGCAGAACCAAAAGAGTGGCAAGTTTTCTGGCAGATTTTCAGAATCTGACTCTATTGCATATAACTTCAAAGTTATGAAAGCCATCAGGGTCCAGGAATGGAAGCTTGTTTTCCTTCCCTGCTCACTTTTGATGATATTTGCATTAAATAAAGAAAATAAAATACAACCCTTCAAAATCCTCAGCAAGAATTTTGACTAGAAATTTAAAGCACTGCCAAAATTTTTATTCAGTATAAACAAAGTGTTGAAAAATAATTTGGAGTCCTACTCTGGTTCTGAAAATGGCACATTTGATTTACAGTTCTAATTCTTATAAAATGACTGTAAAACTTTTGTTCTATAACAACATGAAAAGTAGCAATTTAGTAATTAAAATATTGAATATGTTTGGGCCTCCACTAGTCAAAATCAATAGAAAGCTTCTAAGGCACTAGTTTATAGAAGGAATGTGGAATACTGCGGTTTGTTTAGGAAGTCTAGTGAATTTAATGGAAGAAATGCTGCAACACACAACCAGTGAGCTTATAAACTCAGGGCTCTTTTAACAGAATGTTCAACTGTAACTGCTAGAAAAATACAGGGTTTTTTGTTGGAGTTTCAGAAAAGTAATTTTGTTAGGAAAGCTAGTTTTAGTCTAAGCATTTGCATTGTACAGAGTAATATAATTCATGTCAATAAAATTCTTGTGTTCTCAAAGTCAACAGTTAATTTTCATGCACTGATGCAGAGATACAGAGAAATTATACATCAAAGTTTATATGTAAACATTTTCTAAGCACATAATAAATGTTATTAAAAGATATGTTTTGCGATAAGCTCAGTATTTAAATCATATGGTATTTACTTTTTGTCAATTCTTAAGCTATTTTTGTGTGTCTCTCAGAAAAATCCAGAGTAAGAAACTTAGTGAGTTTGAGTGTGAATGCAAGCTGTTGTCTTCTGTCTTTGCTCCTCCAAGATTGTATTTTAACTTTGAAAATAGCTTTCCTAATGCCTGCAACTACTAGTTTCTTGACACCTCCGTGGTACTTTTTAATATTGTGTAGCTTATTTTAAAATTAGAAGTGACTCTTTCTTCCTGTGCTTTATTTGTTGGACTATTTCTTTTGCTGCTGGTACTTCTTGGGTGTTTATGCTAAGTAGACAGGTAAGTGAGACTGATTTTTGGTGATAAAGGGAGTTGCAATTAACATGTTTCCTTTTTGTTGCTTTATAAATGCTATGTACAAGTACATATAAACAGTTCTTTGATTCACTGAGGATTTGACTTTCAAAACTGGTATTACTAAAGGCAGTTGTAGTCGTTATTTTTATGTGTGGGTCATAGATTAATTTATGCCAAAAAAAAGAAAAGCTTACTTGAGCTTCACAAAGTAATTGGGAGAAAAGACAATATATATGACTTGGTAAAAAAATTCTCTTCTTACCCAGGCAATACTTGATTGAACAGTTTGTGAAAGGATGATGATGTTTTAGTTCTTCATTTAAAAGCAAACTCACTTTTGCAGATTGTGTACTCCTAAGATGTATATGACAAACATTTAAATGCTTTTATTAAGGTCAGATCTTTGCAAAATGGTCAGCTTTTACAATACATGTATGTGTGTGTATTTGGGGGGGGGGCGGGGGGAGTAGAGAACAAAGGCAAGAGAGCAACAGTTTTTAAGAATGGTTAGTTTGTTATTTTCAGAAGCTGAGTACTGATTCTGTCAATGCAGACAATTCCATACTTTTTCTTAGAAGCTAGAAAAATATTCCTTTATACACTCGGTTAGAAAAGTAATTCATAAAAATCTTATAAATAAAGTGGTACACACAGGATGTGTAATAGCAGTGCTGAGAATATTTGACTAGAGACAGATTTTTCCTAGCAGTTGGAAGGGAGAGTATGAGGAAGATAGACAAAGAACAAAGGAAAAACGAGACGTGGGAGAAAGAGATTAAGGAAGAAAAAGAAAACAGTCATCAGTTTTCTTTTCATGAGGAATAATCTAAAAATGAATAAAATTCTACCTCAAAGAGGAAATATTTTTACATCAGTCTAGCTCAGAGAAGAATACCCAACATTATTAGAAATTAATTCTGATATTATCTTTTGAAGGTCAAGTGAAATTGTGCTTCTTGGGTATATACTACAAGCCAGGCATGTTCTCTTTGCAATTAAAAGCAACACACTCCGCTAAAGAGAATGAAAACTATTCAAATTAGCTTGGAGGAAAGAACTTATGTCTTCATTTTATTACAACATTATGTATTTCCAAGTGTAATGACACTAATCTCTAGTTTTATACTGCTCTTAGTTCTGCAAAGATACATTGTATGGCTTAAAAAAGATGAGAAAATGGAAACACGATTTTCAGGTTTTCTGTAATTATAGGCAGCAGTTCATAATTTTTTATTTTCACATATTAAAAACAATGTAATAACATTATTAAACATGCAGTATAAGAATGTGCAATTGGCAAATGAGGTCATCTATATCTAACAAAAAATAGATTCTAATTACATGTTGTAGTCCATATTGCTCTGAAGTTTGCTAAATGAATCTGTGATTCCACTGGAGTTTGCAGTGTTTTACTTTTCTTTCCTTTGTCAACTTCTCTGTCTCCCTCCCACTCCCCGCCTCCCCATTTCAAGATGTATATCATGAAAATTACATGTTTTCATAATTTTAAATCTTAGGGTCTTAAATTCACCTCCCAGACCTAATTAAGAGCATTCTGTTTTTTCAAAGGCGATGAACTCCTGTGGCTCCCATAGAAGGGGCTCAGTAGTGCTCAGCACTTCTGCAAATAAGTTACTGGAAATGTTGGCACTTTTATTTTAGATAGTTAAATATTGATTCAGAAGGCTCATGTTAAGCCTTTTCATTTGGAAACATACCTTTTGACAGGCTCCTTAATTTCTGTATTGTGCGCTTTCATAGTTTAAATGGACCGCTGATGGGGTTAGGCTATGCCAAGCTGTCAAGTGGGTGTGACCAGGGTACTGGCTGATATTTTAATTTCAAATTATTAATATAAGAACATTTCATATTACACAGAAAAATGGTTGAATTATTGCAGCAAATATATAGGAAATGTTCCAGTTTGTGGAAAGGTTTTTTGAAAATAAATTAAATAGGTAATTTATTTATATTGTATATTTATATTTATATTTTCAAGGTTAAAAATAACTTTGAATCAGAACCTGTGTGAGAAAAGGACATTTAAACTAGTTAGGTTCTTGTTGACATAACTGGGCTTCATACAGAGCTATTGAATTAAATGAGTCAGAGTATACAAAGGGATGGAATAATATATCTAGTGGATCCACATACACACGTCCTGTTGTCTTGCCTTTCCTGCTTGTGCCCTCAGCACTGAGGCTGCGCCCAGACTCCTGCCTGTGCTCTCGGTGAGCCTCCCTGCGTGGCAGCTTTGCCTGTGCCTTTCAGTTCCAGCTGCCATAATGTAAGATTTAAATGACATGGATAATCTTGTGCTGACCCAGCAGACCTGCAGGATATTCGTGTGACTTGCAAAGGTCTAGCAAAGGGGTTGTACATCTTGTAAAGACCAAAGTAGGATTTTAGTGTGATTTACATTGGGGCATAGACTTTGAGCAGAGGCTGATTTTAACAACAGTGCAAGAAATCTGGCTCTGTCATATGGAGAGAAATATTTCTATAACTCTTGGATGTTTCTCAGCTCAGTCTGTGGGTCTTCTGAAATGAGAATTTCAAAACTACTGTTAGTGTACTATTTGATATATGATAGTCTCTAGTTGAGAATAATTTCCTCTTCTCATTCATTCATCACTTAAAAAAACCAAAACAAAAAAACAAAACCCCAAACAAAATAAAACCCCACCAAAATTAATCTAATCTGGAGTTTATAATAAAGGAAATGGGTAAGTGGAATAGTAGAACTGGGACATAAAATTTTTTTTTCCACAGTATTCTAAAAACTCTCATGTTGGAATTGCACTGGGTAAATCGTTAAAATAGTTGGCTCTATCCTAAATTTTTTATTCTGCTTGATGTGTTTTAGTATAAATTAAATTGTAATATATATTAATTTACATTGCAATTTAATTATCTATTACAATAGTCAGTAATTTATATTACAGTTTTTTTGATTGCTGATGTATTGAATTGATTTTTGCTACTTGTTTCCCAGCAAAAAGCCCAAAAGATCTTATGGAACCAAATTACGAATAAGGGAAGCGTTGATTTTTAACTCTTCTGTTGTTTGTAGCTTTAGGGGTTTTCTTTTATCTGAGATGATGTGCCCATCTGTATGGGTAATCTGATTTCATGTTACTGCATATTCGTATTTGTCTTTGCTTTTTCTTTAAGAGGTGTATAAGTCCTTTTGTGACTTAATTGTCAATCTTGATTTCAAAGACCAGTTTTAGACTAAAGCCAGAACCTAGACATTTGGAAGATATTTTAGAAACATTGGGGCAAATTATGTAAAAATAATTCCTAGGTTTCCTCTTTGTAGAGGGGAGGACTAGACTTTTGTCCACCATGTTATGGCAGTAAGTGGCCCTTCCAGGTGTCCAAGAAGCATAATAATCTAGTTCATAAAAAACAAAACAAAACCCCTCCACAAACAACCAAACACCCCCAAAACAACCAAACAACCCCCCCCAACCCAATCAAACAAAAAACCAACAACAAAACAGAAACAAACCAACCAAAACCCAACAAAAAAATCCCAAACTCCATCCATTATGAAACCTAACTGGCAGTTCTTTTGGGACAGGCCAAGGTGTACCGCTTATTTCAAGCATTTGTACACTTGTGCCTCTTTAGCCAGTTTTCATTTCTCCATGCTTTATGTGAAATATTCTACCCTTTCTTAGAAAGTTGAATTAATTTCAGGTATTTAATAAGCTGGGGCTCTGAATGTCATGTGGGAAGTCTTAAACAGAAAGACCTGGCCACTATTATGAAGATACATATGTCTTTGTGTTGTCTCTTTTGGTGAAAGTGGTTTCATTTATAATAAAAATCACAGCACATCCCATTTCCAGTTTTCTTAGCTGTGACTTTTTTCAGAGCTCGGTACTAATAAAGGGTTAGGAGTCTAGAAATGGACCCAAAATGTTCAGTGGAGCTGCTGGTCCCACAGGAAGGAAAATGGTCCTGGCATGACCAATGTCTTTAAGATTCATTTTATCTAGCAGAAATCTCCCCTTATGTCAGCCCGAATTGTGGGGAGGTTTAAAAGGGTGTGTGAGAAGGGGAGCGAAGGGGGAGCATGTATGAGAAAGGGCCCTCTCTCCAAACTCCTGAGCTGCAGATGGGATATTCTGGAAATACTTAGATCATACCAATAAATAAAGACTAGCACATGGTCCAAAGAAACAATGCTTTTTGCCTATACAGTAAGAAAAAAAAAAGTCTGGTCTCAGAGTCACAGCTGCAATGGCACAGTGACTCATAGTCTGTGAAGTGTGGGATACTCCCTTTATAAAATGGAGTGGAATGAACTGTTGTTCAGATGCAAAATCTTCTCTAAGACCCACAACTGAGCTTTGAACAGAAATGTTTTGACTTGTCAATGAAAAGTAGCTTATTTCAGAAAAAGCAAGAAACAGGGAGCAGGATATAAAAGCACACAAGTGAAATGTGAAAATAAAGTGTGTTACACCCCCCCCCCCCCCCCCAAATCTTTAAGTAAGAAATTGAGATTCCCGTTCTGGTGACTTGATTCCCTTTCTCCTTGCCTCTCCAGATTAAAAAAAAATAAATGTTATATGTGTCTTAACGAAGTTCTTCCTTCGGGTGTTGTTCATGTAGAAACATTCTTATGCAAGCGCATACACTAACTCTACGGAAAAAAGTGATATTTTCTGTTCCCAGTTAAAGGTGTTTTAGATAGGTTAAACTCTAATAATTTCAATGTCTGGGTCTTATAGGTAGATATTTTGCTTTACAACTAACACTTGAAAAAAAAAAAAAAAGTAGTTTTAATTAGGGTTGCTACTATTTACCAGCAGTAGCATTGTTACTTTGATGGTCTTGGGATATAAGTAAAGTTTATAGAGAAGGAACATGAGTTTTTGGACTGATATAATGATAAAAAAGGTCTGCTGCTGTATGTGCAAATCCTTCTTTAAGTCACTCTTCACTAGTGCTTTAAATCCTTGTTTCTTTATGCCTGCTTATTCTTTAAAGCATTGCAGTTAGTTAATAATATCAATATATCATACTCGGCTGCTTGCCAAGCAGCTGTGTACGAAGTCCAAGCAACTTAACAGGACAGCTGCTCCCACGGGCGCAGGCGTAGCAGCCGGGGGGAGCCCATGCACAGCATGGAGCTCATGACTTCTGTGGTGCAGCAGTGGTCCCTGGGGTGGTTTCACAGAACCAAGCTTCTCTTCTGAGGTGCGATCTGGGTGAAAGTAAATGGACTCGTGCATCTCTCTCATTTTTTTTATTATTTAAAAAAACCCCAAGAGGCTAATTGTACCCGCAACAGTGCTAGTAGCACAGCACGGCTTCTGTTATGATACTCCAGGTAATGGAGAGATTTAAACGTCCAAAGAGGATTCCTGTACAGCCCCAGATTTCCCTGGGGGGAGGAAATAGAAAGAAAGGCTTTCTGGAGAAAGGCTGTGGAAGGGACTGGCTCTGTACCTGAAATGTTTTTCCACTGTCAGTCTGTGGGAGGGTGTGTGGAGGCTAGAGACGTGAGTCTTCTTGTGACAGACCCCTCGGCGGGCTGTGTGTTGTGACGTCGGCTGCCACTGCAGAAGTTATCTTTAAATATTGCTGTCAGGTAGTAATGCGCCTCTAATATGGTGGACTCCAAGGCTGTCTATATGTGGCCATCCTCTAACCCCTACTTTCTGATCACCTATGGGAAGCGGAACAGCCAATATTTCCGATGTACTGTTAGTTGTGTGTCCATGCACTTGGAGGTGAGAACTGGGAGAAACCTTACATTCTCTGGTCCCACTTGCGTTCATATGGAAATATAAAGCTTGATTCTCAACTGCAGCCTTATTTCTATTGAATTTGTAATTCAGTACCAAACAAATAGAACCAAAACAAAACCAACCCCACCTCTATCTATAAAAAGAACCGTGTTCACACATCTAGTATCAAATGGCTTCCTTAATAGTGATACTGGTAGGCCTCCATTGCCATGCCCCTCTACTTGCATCTTGTGGACATCTTCAGAATTCTCATATAGAAGTTATCACTGCTATGATCTAAAATGCTTAACAGTAGTGTAGTAGCTTCAGAGGAAAATGAATGGTGGTACTTGGTGCTTAAAACCAAAAATCCTGGTACTAAGGTAATCTGTGCCTGTGTATGAAGAAGCTGCAGTACATAGCAAAATTATCAGTGTTAAACCTGTGAAACTATAAACAAAAGGAGTCTTTGAAGTGCTTCAGGACAGTTTTGAAACTTTTCAATAAATAATCAAACGTGTTAATTAAACCCCTTAAATTTAACTGAAATATGCAAGAGAGACTCTTTTAGTATTTGGTGCCATCTTCTATACATCTGGAAAAAAGACTGTTTTTTAAGAAATTGTTCTTCAAAAATGTCCTGCGCTCATGGACATGTTTCTGTTTTACTCAGTGTCAAATGAAGGAAAGGAAAAATTTTTGACAGATAAAGCATGAGTCATATGCATGTGTACAAAGTAACATCCAAGGCATCAATAACAGCTAAAGATACATTTTGCTCATAAACCCTATCTATATTAAAATAAAATATAGTCAATAATGACACAGTCATGAAATTCTACGGTCATACAAAGCCTTTCTTACATAGTGCATATTTCTATGCCTTTGCTGAAGATTCAAAGATTTTGTAGGTCCTGTTTTGGTAGATTAATGTTCATTCAGATGCTCGTAAAATTTAAAGGATCTCTAAACTGCTAAAAAATGAGAAACAATGCTGTGTTATTTAGCAATCCAAACTAGCATAGAGGAAAAATAACTCAATGGAGGAAGTTAAATGCATCTACATGAAGCACAAAGACGTAAAGATTGTTCTGTTTAGTTTTACACTGACGCACTTTCCATGAACTTCAGACTCTGCTGCTTCATATAAAGAAAAATGTTCCTAGCTCTGCAGCAGTGTTAATTTTCATACTTATGATATATTAATAACATTATTATTATTTCTTTCTTTAAAGATAGATTATTGGTTTTTTAATCCCAAAATATTCAGGATGTGTTAGAAGTAAGTGTGTGTGTGTGTATATATATATATATATAAAAAATATGTATCTATACATTCTATATATTCTGAAATTCGGTTTTCAAAACTGAAAGGCTGCACAAATCTGAGTTTAAGGCCTTCAGCTGGATAGTAATGTTGATTCTACATGGAATTTCTCAGTGGTTTCATGAGTACAAATGCAGTGGGTGCCTGTCTGGTCCTGTGCAACATGAAGCCTGCTACCGGCTGGCACATAAATTCAGAATTTTAGTGTTGCTGCAGCCTATCCTTGTAGCACTGGTGCAGCTACTATGGACATGTTTAAACTTTTTATAAGCTCACATAATAAAACAAAAAGTTACAAAAACAGATGCTATAAAACCACACAGAAAGAAGCACTCTTGTTTTCAGTTTCTTAATACATAACTTGATAAAATATTCAGTAAGGTGAACTGTGTCACGGGCAAGTACTGAGCGGGCATCTTGTTTTAATTCTGGTCTGCACTCACTAGCTCCGCAGGCTTGCATTTGATCTCTGAGCCAAGATAAAACCCACAATGAGAACCAAACAGTGCAAATAAACAGAAATGTCTGCTTTGGTGCAGGGTGTAAAACAGAAGTAGTATTCCACTAGGTCCAGCGTTACGTACCACCCGGCGCTGTTATTCACACGGCCATTATTCTGAGACAGCATCCTCAGACAGAGGTTCAAGTTGTGGAAGTGGAGGAGACGTATCTGCTGAACTCCAGGGAAAGTTGAGAGAGGCAGTGTGCTGGTGCTAGGGAGGGGCACGTCTGCCCAGGGCGCCGCAGCTACCACGGTGCTGCAAGTGCAGCTTTGCTTGTAGTCTGTTTTAGTAGTTACCGTGGTAGGTAAGGAAAACTAATGTATTTTCATTACCCTTTTCCGAGTGCAACTTTAATGTGCCTTATCCATCTGAGTCTTGGGTTTTTATATGGTACTTCTGTAAAAATGTTTTTCTTAATTAATAATCCCCAAGAAATTGGTCATTATGGGCAGTTTTATGAGTGGCTTGGAACTTAGTGTCCTGGTCAGGATGAGGTCTGTTAGAGGATTGCTTCCTCAATAAGATGAGGGGCTGGGGAGCATCACTTTTTTAACAGTTCGTAACTTTTTTAGTTTGATAGAGCTAGATCTTCGACACTACTAGGTCTGTGACTTCAGACTGGTTTCCATCATCTGAGGAAACATGAGAGACTGAGTTCTTCGTACTGTAGCCTTCCTCTGGTCTCCCTGTATGAATGGATGAGGGAACACATTTCAGAGTACAGTCGTTTAAATATTTACTAGTGATTTTACTGCTTACTACCCTTGATTTCAAAGGGGTTAGCCCCAGAAATAAGCGCAGCTCTTGTATATTCAGGAGTAAGTGTTTTCAGGATGGCGCCTTAACACAGCATTTGTATAGGACTTGTATGGTATTAACAATTTTAGGTCCTCAACCTGCAAACACTTATGTGTTTCAGTAACTTTATTCTTGAGAACAGTCCAGTAGTACTCACATGAGTGCGATTATGGACATGAGTAAGTGCTTGCAAGATCACGGCATTAGTTTTCAAAGGGACCGTAAACTGTATGGGCCATTGCAAAATTATATATACTGCAGTGACCTGTGAAATTGCCATGTATACGTGTAGCTACATGAAGTAAACTACACATCTCTAGTGTCCAGTTCTGGGAATGTTTAAATGAAAAAGTAGCTTTACTCATGCAAGTAAACCCAAGCAAACACATGAAATCATGTGAGACTGCTCACAAGAGCTGGTGATAGGTTTAAATGTTTGCAGGGCTGTCCTGCAGACTTTACTGCTAAAACGTGCTTTTGTTCCGTGTGTTGAATCACAAATGCAGTGCTCTGGATTCAAATGCCATGAGAAAAATAAGCTAGTGAGTTTGCAGAGTGCATTAGTAATACAAATTCAACCAACAATCTCTGAAGTTGCTGAAAAAATTTCTAGTGACTGCAGTGAAGGTGAATCAGCCTCCATCTAGAAAAACTAGTAATTTTGATTTTTTTTTTTTAGATTTTAAAAAATGTACGTTTATAAAATTTGTAAATGTTAAACCATGTCACTGGACCAAAAAAGACCTGATGACATTACTATCCCCTGTCTTTTTTTTCCCCCTCTCTTCTGTTGCATTGGGGTGAAATCCCCTGAAATTATATTTATAAATGCTCACATGTTGTGTAGTGTTGATCTTTTCATTTGAAATAATCAGCATTTCATGTTTCTGAGCTCTTAAAGATAAGAAAAATCAAGAAAAGACACTATTTCTCTCTATGTGTTCATTAGTATGTAGGGCAGGTAATATAGAAGGCAATAAAAGCAAGTAATCTTTTTCTCATTAGGAACGGAAAAAAAAATTCTTTAAACGGAGCAGTGTGGTAGTTCTTGGTCACAGATAGCCTGAAGTCATGAAAAGCCATGTTCATAGCTGTGAAGAGATAACGACCAGGATGGTTAGTTCTCTTATAGAAGCAAGAGGTACAATTCCAAAGAAGCAAGTCTTTTTTTTTTTTTTTGTTACCTTTTAAAAACCATACTTGTTAGCTTGTGCCTTTTATTAGAGTCCACAAAATGGATGATATGATGTCTATGTTTGAATCCAAACTAGACTTTTGCTTCACAGAGCTACCTGAACTTAAAATATCAATGTCTGAGAAGGCAGTAATTCATCCTACTTTTCAAGAAAGTTGTGTTGAAATATTAAGCATGTAAATGTCACAGATGCTTTTTTGGGCTATTATTGGAGAGTTTCTTGGGGACTGGTATTATGCTTTGTAGTTGCTATGGAAACTTTTTAATACACGCAGTTTGGGAACGAGAAATTAGAACTAATTTTTGCATTCCTAAATTCAGTTTCCTAGTAATGAGAGGGAAAATTGTGGATTATCAGATTGTTACCAAAGATTTCCGCAAGATCCTAAGGTTATTAATCTCCAGAAACATGGAAGGAAAAACTATACTAATAAACTTCTACAAAGGAATAAGAAGAAATTATATCTCTTTTTTCATCATGTGGAGACTAATAAATTAAAACCCCCAGTATTTTAATATGTTCTCAGGAAAATGAATGGATGATCAAAAAGTTGGTTTTGTAGAAACCCAAAACAAATTCTAACTTATGGAAAAAAAAAGTGAGATAATTATGACTAAAAAATCAGGCACTAAATCTTATATGAAACACCTTTCTTTTTAAAAGTATTTAACGTATCTTCTTTATTCACTTGAAGTAATCCTGATATAAGAGTCAGGACACATTTTTTAATATGATGGATCTTGTATACTCATTTAGAAGCCTGATTACAGCATTTGTCTTTTCTTTATTAGTGGTTTTTAATGCAGTAATGTAGCAAAAAAGCTTAAAAAAATATACTAAAAGAGTTTTGAGAACAAAAACTCTTGAGCTTGCTAATATTTTTTTTTGAAGATTAGAAGATAAACCAAAAACACCTAAGAGTAATAATGCTCTTAATGTGTTTGCAAAATTATTTTAAAAGTGATGATCCCTTATATTTTCTGGAAAAAGGTTCTTTTTAGAGAATTTAATAAATTCTTATATATTAACGTTTTTATTGTTAATTCCTAGTGATGAAGTGTGAATAAACAGGATTTGAAGGAAAGTATTCTTTTTACTTTCATTTGAAAAAGTATCTCCAATAGTAATTGTCTTATTAATAAAATTGTTCCTTTAATATATGTCCAATTTGATATAAATGTATCTGATTTTATTTTTTCTGGTAAAGTAATTGAATTTGGGCATAAAAAGTCCAAATACGTTAGAAATTTTTTATAGCATTGCTTCTGCTCTCTTTGAAAAGAACAGCTTTCTTAAGAATTATGATTACAATTTTTTAAAAAATGCCATCAGAAATAAAGCATTGACAGATGTAACCTGTATAGGCACTAAAATTTTCTGAGATTGCTTTATTTTAATAAAATATTTTTGTTTCAAACTATTTATTTCAGATGTTCTTTTGAAGTTTTTCTATTGCTAGTTTAAATTGCATCTGGATGCTTTCTGTTTGAGGAGGCAGCTAATATTTGTTAAAATTTATGTTCAAAGATATTATAGCATAAACGTTTGAATTTAAATATTGATTAGACCTCTTAATTTTTCTTTCCTGTTTGTGAATTTGTCAATTAATTTCCACATAGATATGAAAAATAGGTTTTAGATAAAGATAATCCACTATAAACCCAAAACAGAAATCAGAGGACAAAATGGTCACAGCAATAAATTATTCTTTTATATGTTCTTGTTACCTTGATTCCTCCAAATTTTTCCAAATCCCCTGCTTAAGGTCACAGGAAATATGAACCTCATCAAAACATTAAAATAAAGATGTTGATAATACATAAAACAAAAATGGTAGATTATTCTAAATAACATTATTTAATTATAGTAATGACAGTTTATTCTTTGAATTTGCTAGTCATATTTATAGTAGTGGAATTTTTGACTATATCTCCATCACTTGGACATTCTCTTTTTTTTTTTAAATTAGATGAAGCTTTACAATATTCCAGAAAGTTCAAAGGTAGCTGCAGTTATTTCACCTCAATCTATACAAAAACATGTGCCCTCACAGACAGATGAGCACGGACCAATTTATGTGAATGAAGTTTTGTAGTTAGATTTTTAAGGCGGGGGAGACTGATGTTCCTGAGTGTGTTTTTGTGATCCGCCCCCCCCCGCCCCAACCCGCCCTGTTAGTCTATAGTTGAAAAAGTTCATCCCTTTATGCAGGATGCACATTCTGTCTTCCATGCATGTATGATGACTGAGACTGACATGTGTTTGTAAAAGAAACTATTTTGCACAAATTACCATCTGTTTAAAGAAGTCAATATCATATATACATCATGTTCTAATATTATGGTCTAAGATGATCATAGAGATGCAAATGAGGTTTTAGGGGGAGAAGACAAAAGATTTAGGAACAGAAAGTTGGTATAGTAAATACAAGCACTTATACAGTCACCTTAAATATGCATGGTAGGACTCATGTTTAAGAGAGTTGTGATACAATTTGTTGCTAGTATTTAACATATTTGGCAGAGGGAACGTGTCATTTTTAATGTTGTATAGATGCTTTATGGAAGAATAACTTGATTTCCAGTGCATTTAAACTATTGTCCAAAGAATTCCCATTTGAATTAGAGGCATAAATGACAAGTAAGAATTTATGTTCAATAGTATTACTGCAAGAAAAAAAAAGGGTATAGTACAGTTAGAACATTTCAGAGTGCGCTTATTTAATACACGTAGTAATCACACAGGTTGCAAAGTTTGGAAGTGATATTCTGAAAGTGTTTTAACTTTAGCTTTGTCTAAACATAATTATTCAAATATTATTAAAGCATGCACCAAACTGGCTATGGCAGAGAATATTGCATTAGGAGGCATGTGAGTTGCAGTGATTCTGGCTGAAAAGAGTATTCAAAATCAATACACTCTTGGCAGCAAGGTAAATTTGAGCCAAGCTGACCTCTCTTTGCAGCTAATGTACATGCTAAGAATTATTACCATTCACTCAGAGAAAAGTTTTAATGCAAACTGAAAATATTTGTTTTAGAGCAAACATGAAAAATTGAAGGACTTGCTTACCTATTTGATTAAATGCAAAAGTGAGACCGCGCATAGGATTTTGTTGTGCTGTGATAGAACTTATTTTACCAGTCACTTTCATAACCTTTAAACAGCCTTAAATAGTACATATGAAAAACACATTCATGACAGATTTCCCATAGGGAATTTTCTTTGGTTTAAGAAAATTTTATTAAAGATTGGCATTGCAAATAACATTTTTCATAACTATATGTAGACCTGTTAAAATTTTTATTAAAACTGGAGTTCGGCCTGTTCTTTTTCATCATTCTATCAGATATTAAACTCCAGCAGCAGCTGTAGGAAATAGAGAAAGGGATTTTCAAAGGGATTTGAGTCTCCCTGTCTCTGTGCCTTTAGTGATCATATTATCATAACTATCACACATAACAAAGCTCTAAATCTGTAATTCAGATAAAGTAGTCAGGACTTTGAAATACAAAAATCCAAACATATGCTGTAACATTTTTTTTGCAATGCTGGTTCCTTTAACACGGATTTTGTAAACTTGGAGAGGTATTCAACAGATTTTGTATACTAACACATACTAAACGACATTATTACTTAAAAGTTTGATGGAGATTTAATTAAAGGTATGTTCTGTTATACCTACAGTAGTTCCATTAAGAGTGTACCAGATACTGTTCTACCAAATGATGATCAAACCACTAAAGGTTAATAAGAAATGATGTTAGAAGCTTTTTTTTTGGACCGAATTATGTAAGCTAACCTGCTGTGGAGGCAATGCCCATCTTCTCAACAGTGTGTGAGTCCTGTTTCATGAAGGGACAGCTCAGCATAATGCTGTGTTGAAATGGTAAGTGTGAACAAAATTCTCTGATGAACTTAAAAAGCTAAAGATGCAATGTAAGAAAAGTTAAGGAGGCTAACTTTTAAAGGAAAAGCAATGTAGTACAAAAGAAATGGTTTTCAAAGTATTTTAAGTACTTCTTTAAGCTTATTTATGTTGAGAAGATGGTTTTGGTATTAAGTGCCTAGGGAAAACAGTAGTTGTATTGTGAAAAGTTAAGGAAACTCTAAATCTCAATATCAAACGGGCTTGTAAATGAGCAGTCTCATATATATTTATTGTAACACTGCCTTCTGCTGGTCACACCTCATTTATGATGTAAGTGAAAGTGCTGGATAATAATGGGATGTTGTGTTTGTCTGAAATTATTCTCAATAGGAGATATTTAGTGCTTAGGAAATATTTATATGGAGCTAGAGTACATCCATCAAATATGTATACATCAATTGTAAACACACTGCATCTATGCTTTACGCTTTATGCTTACAGCTGTTAATTCGATATTTCCTTGACCTCAGCTGAAAGAAAATTTTTCATGTATATCAGACCAGAGAGTTATTGTTGTTAAATTGATTCCTGCTTTTGATATTGTAGAGCATTAGAATTTCTGCTTGTTTCTGTTTTTTTAGTTGGAGGGCTTTGGGTGTCAGAGAGCATTTACCAAGCAGGACATCTGCAGAAAAAATTCTGTTTCATAACAAATGTCTAAATGTAATGGAGGTTAGGAGACTGTTAGACCTCTGTGTTTATGTATACGTTTAAGCAAGTGTTTGCATAAGCTGCACTTTTTGTTAGTAAGTACTTTGTTATTCCTCGGTTGGTAATTCAAAATACAAACATATATTACAGTAATTACTCCTTAGAGGAAAAATAGAGGATTTTGAACATGGTTTCTGTTTTGCTCTCTAACATGTAAAACACACATTTGTCTTTAAAAAAAAAAATACTGTTGTAAGAAGTGTTTTCTCTTTCCTTAAGCAAGCACAAATGGTAAAAAGTGAAATGTGCATTTATATATATTTGACTGCATATCTGTCAAGATTAAGAAAAATATTTATCACTGTATATGAGCTTCTTCATAATAGGTTGAAGAGGTATGAAATGATATCATATTTCAATCTGATATAAAAACCTGAAATTAAAAATCAAATATTTGGTAGGAGTTATCGTCAGTTGTAGAGAATATAATGGTTAAAACACACATTTACTCAGTGAAAACATTGGCATGCATGTCTGGCTGCCTACAGTAAAATTAATGACTAGATTGTGCAGTGTGGGAAAATTTTTATTTTACTTTGGTTTTCCTCAAGAAGTGAAATCCTGCTTTAGTTGCCTGAGGCTACATTTTTAAGCACCTTTATTACAGCACAGACAAAACCCCAGCTATCTGACAAAATGCATTCTGTTTTATTACAAAGGATTACTTCAAAAAGCACAATTCTCTACATTCTAGGGATAATTTAAACACCAAGAATCCCTATTGTATGGCAAATAAAAAGTAATTATCCATAATGCATACTAGAATTGCATTTTAATGGACAAGACCTATCAGAAAATATGCAGAACAAGAAATCTTCATTTTTAAGTTCCTTCCCAGAATTTGGGGGCCTTGCCCGACAGCCCGAGGAGGATTGTACCCTGACTCCATGGGATCCCCATCTGAGCAACGACTGAGGATTCCAGCCCTGCAGTCCTCAGAGGATCACAGTGGTCCCATCTGACCCTTGTAGTCTATGAACCTTAAGGTTTTAATAATCAAAGACCAGTCTAACCCCATGTGTGCATGTTTTTAAATTCTAAATCTTGTCTTAGATGTAACAGTAATTAAAAAGTCACTTGCAAAATGATGATAGAATCCAGCCTTGTAAGAGCAGATATAACAACATGCATAATAAAATACTCCATGGCAGTGTTAGGGCTGTGCTAGGAAAGACTAAGTGCCGTTAAAAATGCAAAAGGACACAGAGGAAATAGTAAGGTTTTAATCTTTGGTGGCAGAAAAAGAGGTTTAATAGTCACAAAGCTGACCATTCTGTATTAAGGGAGCTGGTGTTACCTTTTTATGGATATTGGTCAATCTGGGCTGTCTTTCCAGATTTAAAAATCTTTTATGAAATTCCTCATTCCGTTATGCTTTTTTCTCTCTTTTATCTACAAGCATCTGTGCATGTGATTTGTTCGCTTACATGTATGTGAGCTCGTTAGTGCATGTACACGCAACATACGTAACAATGAAAATCCCAGAGCAAGTTTGTGTCCAGGGTGGGCACAACAGCATATAAACATGTTTAAACCTGAGTGTTAAAGTGTGTGTATCCAGAGAGATAATATGTGATATTGGGCAACATAATTCACTTTCATTTCCCTGCGTTAGAGATGACTGCATAATTCATGAATGGCAGAACAAAGTCAAGCCACGAGTGAGCTGCACGTGGACATCCCTAATGAATGTGCATACTACCTACTGTCCATCAGGTTATACTTAAACCATAGGTATTTTTTGTGGGCATTCCCTTCTCCTCCTCCATTTTAGTTGTCAAAGTGATTTACCAATAATATGTTTATAAAAGTTTTTTGCATTGCCCAGGAGAAAGTGTGTGGGGATTCCTCACTCTCACTCAAATCCCTTTGTACGATAAGGCAGTGGAGTGTATTTGGCACTCTGCGTTTACGTTTTCATGAGTATCTTTGTGCATATCTGTATTTTGATTTCACATTTGTGGCTTTTGGCTCATATTGCTAGGTTTTACCTATATTTACACTTATGTGTGGCCCTTTATTTCAGCCTTTCGTTTTTGCTGTTTTTTTCTTTTTTTTTTTTTTGTTTGGTTTTTGTAGGTACCGTATATATTATTGTGCAACTTGTAATGAACTTTTTAGAATTTCATTTATTGTATACAGATAAGTAGAAAAGCAGCAATTAATTATTGCTTGTGCAGTAGCAGTCTTCTGGAGAACAAGTAGGGTCCAAACATGTAGATAATCTTGAGTGTGATCAGTTACATAATGAAATACATTTCAAAGGTCTAGATACAGAAACAAATAAATCAGTGTGGGTTATTATTAAACATGAATATAGTACTTCAAACAAAGACAATAAAACCATAAGCGAATCAGCAATGTTATTTTACTTTCATCGATATATAAACATAAAAGCAATTTTCAGTCTAATTTTTTGTTCATTTTGTCTCTGGAATTCTGAAACAGTAATTGTAAAACATTAAGGAATTTTTTTCACCTTAATTTTATTGAATTATTTACTAAATGAAATATATTGTTATGTATAACATAGAGGTGTTATAATGTGGATAAAATTCTTCCATTTGTAATACGGGTTGCAGATTATATATCAAAACATACGGATTACGATGATTAAATATGTATAAAATCAGCATAATCCATTCATATGTTTGTAAGGGCCCAGAGTCCTCCAGAGAGAGTCACAAATCCACTTGATGTTCTTGAGTGCTGGATCTTTTTCCTCTCTGATTTTATCTGAAAAATGTGTAAAAATTCAAAAGTCAAAGGGATCCCTGTTGGTTACAACTAAGTAGTCTCAAACACATATATTTATCCTACCTAAACTTTGTAGAGTCCTGTGCTTCCATGTGTGGGATGTGGGGTTTTTTTGTTTGTTTTGTTGCTGCTTTTTTTTTTTTTTTGACTTACCCATTTCCATTTCAGCAAGCAGCACCTATCTCAGAGGCTTGAAGTAAACAGTTCATTTCTAAGTAAAATCCATCTTTCTTAGGGATGTCCTTCCTTGTGTGTGTGTACACAATGCAAAGACAATCTGCATATTTTGGGAGATGTGTGTGTACTGTCTCATCATAGTTTAAGTAAAACAGCTTCTCTCAAGTCTTCTAACTGCCTATTTTGTCCAGGTTTTCAGAAAGCGGTAATATGAACATATGGGGGAGATAATTAAGCCTATCACATGAAATCCTAATTTAATTTATTTGCATGTTTTTATTAGTCTGTTTTGCTACTATAATTTCAAATGAATAATCCTAAAATAAGAGTTGCACATTCTCACGGGGCGGGGCGGGGGGGGAAGGTGCCTGTCTAGAAATGTATCTCACGCATGTGCTTATGTGCAATAATATACGTAATGTAGGGAGAATGGTCCTGCATTATGCCCAGGTGTGACTCTTGCCCTTTTTTGCACCAGTTTTACACCTATATGATGCCTTTGATTATTGCATACATTCTGCACATCTCTCCTAGCTTAGGCAGAAGCCAAGTGAGTTACAGAATAAATATCCTACAGTGTGATTATAGTATTCCATAACAAGTGGGTTTTTTTTAATCTCATTAAAAGCATAAAACATTTCCAACATATTTGATCTGCATCGGTAAAAATCAAACAAGTTGACTCTCTTCTTAACTAAGTGGAGCAGAATAATTGCAATTTCTGAAGATAGCCATTATTGTAAATCCTGTAAGCAATATTACTGCAATGGTTTTTGGGGCATCAGACAGGTATTTTACAGTTTGGTTCAGGTTGCCTAGGACAACAAAAATGCTGCTGTGCTGCATCTCAAAGCTTCTGGGATGAAATGAGTTGTGACATACCAGTGAAGATTAAATTTGTAACAGATAGAACACCTTTGAAGTACTAGCTTATGATTTCACAGTGGCATTAGGAGTCTTACTGCAGTATTTAAGCAGTTAGAAAGAATTCTGGTTATTAGTGGTTGAATTTTGTAAAATAGGATTTTATTGTCTCTTAAATAGCCATGACAGCAGTTTGTATTATCCAAGCACAACATTTTTATTGCCGTATATTACTGTTGGAGAAGTGTTTTTTTACACTCCCATGTATAAAACTGAGGCACTTAACCAGGTGAATACTTTTTGTCTGTTGTTCACTATCATCTTGCTGAATTGTAAATAATATAACCTTTTTCTTTCTTTTTTCTCCTTTTGCTTTTGTTGTTTTTCTTCTCCCCTCTTTTTTTGGTCAGTGGCTTAGAGAGGGGAAAGAACAGACACATTCAGTGTTTGTCTCAGATAACACTGGAAGATCAGATGTCCAGAAATGTTCTAGGCCTGCACATTTTTACGTATGGTAAATTACTTTTTAAAAAAATAATAGCATAATTTCAGATGCCAAATATGCCTTTATCATACAGCTTTATGACATGACATTACCAGTACATAAAGCTACTATGCTTTGTCTGAATCGGATCACGTCAAAATTTCCTGCCATATCATGTAACAGAAATAGAGACTTGTTCCTAAAAATAATGTCTAGAAATCGTCAAATATTCATTAAACCATTTGGGGGGTAGCAGGCATGAGCCTCTTTCTCTGCAGTAATCTCTTAAGAATCACTAACTCCATATTACGATTTCCAGTGTTACTAATTTGTGAAAGTTAGTTTCACAAACTAAAATACTAATCTCTGCATTGGCAGGATCTTTTAATGACTCTCTAGACTTCAATGGGTTAATTTTCAATGAGGGTCGGGTTTTATATGTTTATATTTTCTTAGCCTTGGTCAGGAGAAGTGGCTTTGCTTGCCCTTGTGCTGTGCCAAAGTGATAGGGTTTCATTCGTTTGAAAACCTAGCACATCCCAAGAGGTTACCTTGGTGTAGATTTCTTTCTTTCTGTATTAAATCGCTCATTGTCGCAAAGTGACTAGTGCTGCTGGGCTTTGAAAAGAACTTCTAAGAGGTTAAAAAAAAGCTTCTGTATAGAAGGATTTTTCAGTTCTGCAGACAGAATACAGTTTGCAGCTGTTTGACTTGCGACAGTGATATGGATCTGATTGTATACAGTATACTAGGAGCCATGGATGCAGCTGGAATAGAGGTTATAAATTTTAAAAGCAATGCAGATTTTGGCCATTAATTGGCTGCTAATAAAAGCAAACTCAATGGGTTCTAACTGTGGGAGCCTGTAGCTCTGTATCTGATATCAGGAATTCATACACATTACACAGTTTTAGTGATTCAGACCACGACTAATTGAAATATGAGGCATACTGATCAAATTTAGCATTACCAGCATGCACTCTGGTTTGGGACTGTATGGCGACAAGGTAGCATTTATTACTTTTTCTCCATAACACTGCCTGATTGAAATATCTAGCTATGTTGTCAGCAGAGGCCCAGCTGGGCTTTAGTACAGCTAATTAAGTCATTAAAAGAGAGGTCAAGCAATCTAACTCTTGCATACTAAACTACATAAAAGTCTTTATTATATTTTTTAATAAGCCAAGATTTGAATTTTTAAAGAAGTTTGTTTTAATAATAAATGCAGTTGCTGGCTGCTTTGTCGGGGGCTTGATTAAAACAGGCATTTGTTAGCCACAAAGTGAAAACTTCTTGAAGCTTAGTTTAATAACAAACAAAACCTTGTGCATTTTTCTTTTCTTTTGTAAGTGGCTAAAAACTGAGCCTAACTCAGGATGATAACAGAAACACGTCTCTCCCTGTGCAGGCAGAGAGAGCTTGGTTCTCAACTGCAGAAGGTACCAAGATGCAATCAGTGTAGAAACCACTCGTGTTTCTTATTGGAATATGTGTTCATTGGCACATTTTGAGGAAGAAATACATCTAGAGGGAGAGGTTTCCTGCAAACTAAGTATACAAAAAATGTTAGGTGACTGTTGCTACCTATTTCATGAATTCAAATGGGAAAGAGACTCAGGTGAAGCGTTGGAGCAACAATTTATTCTTGAACTGGAAGAGCAACAGACTGTGGGTTGCCTGAATTTGGAAAAGTAAAGCAGGGAAAGGATAACTCAGTGCTTGTGTTTGGTCTGGTAGTGATCAGCATCAGAGACACCATGTGATGGTTTTGTCAGATTCTACATTGTGGAACAAATTCTTCATAGCTTGCATTAAGAGCCTTACATGTTTTTATTGGTATAAAGATAAAGCACGGGGACCTCAAATGTAAAGATCATCAAAATATTTCAGAGATGCAGATGGCATCCTTGATGATTCCCAGTCATTCAGTGCACAAGCCCTGTGGGACACTCAGACCTTCCGTTTGTAAATTGGGGTACTTTGATTCGGAAATACAAAATTCTTGTCAGGCCACACCTGGATTACTGTGTACAGTTCTGGTCCCCGCTATACAAAAAGGATGTGGACAGGCTGGAAGGGGTCCAGAGAAGGGCCACCAAGATGATCAAAGGATGGGGAAGCTGCCATATGAGGACAGGCTGGGAGAGCTGGGTTTGTTCAGCCTTGAGAAAGGAGGCTCAGAGGGGATCTCATCACCACGTACCAGTACTTAAGGGGCAGCTACAAAGAAGATGGAGACTCCCTTTTCACAAGGAGTCACATGGAGAGGACAAGGGGGAGTGGACACAAGTTGCTCTTGGAGATTCTGATTGGACACAAGAGGGAAATTTTTCACAGTGAGAACAGTCACCCATTGGAATAATCTCCCCAGGGAAGTGGTTGACTCGGCCACGCTGGACGCCTTCAAGAGTTGCCTGGACAGGGGGCTGGGCCATCTTGTCTAGACTGTGCTCGTCCTAGAAAGGTTGGCCTAGGTGATCCCTGAGGTCCCTTCCAACCTGGGATTCTGTGATTCTTCTGTATATTACCTAACAGTAACTGGGAGGAGACATAGTTAGGTAAGGTATAGATCCAAGAAAAATATCTGAGGTAGAACACCGGGAACTGGGGAATATTTGGTTGTTCTGTTTTTTGTTTGGTTTTGGTTTTTTTTCTAGTTGGAAGACTTAACACAATGAATGTAAAGGATCTATTTGGTGATTAACAAATAGTAGCACTTGGCAAAATGAACTGAATATCAGTTTATACATCATCTTTGTACAGCTAAAAGAAGCAAGTCTTAAAATGCAAAATCCCTGATGTAAATCAAGTGGTTTCTTTCAGGTCAATCGTTACTGCCATGAAGTGGGAAAATGTGACTCAGCAAGGTGTATATTTCTCATGGTAGCACATAATAGTATTGACAGGCTCTGCATTTCCATTCTGGTAGCAAATGGATCTTACTCCTCTTCTGTTTCTTTTTTTGGCCCAAACTTTGAAATTTGTTACTTAAATCTCTGAGTAAACCATACAAATTTTAGTATCTGGATTAGAAGTGTGGTACTTGTTTTAAATAAAAAGCATGCCAAAAATATGTGGTTAGGCATTTGGAGTATATTTATAAGGAAGCAAAGGAATTGAAGGGAAGATAATAAATGATCCCAGAGATGAGTTATTTTTCCCTTATTAGAGTTATGAAGTATTTTTAGAGAAAAGTACCTTTATGTGGGGTAAAGAGGGCTACAACAGAGTAAAAATTCTGCTAGCCTTACCTTAAGAATTTGACACAAATCAACTTGGTCTGCTTGTCTTTATCCAACAACTGTTGATTTACTGTTACATTTTCCTGATTAGGTTTTATTTCTGTTGTTCTGGCAATTAATGTGGTATATTGCACCTCACTTAACTTAGCAGGAGGTGCAATGATATCAGCAATAGAAGATGCCTTGAGAGCGGTTTTCTGAACATCAGAAGATGTGTTATAAGTAGTACTACACTGAAGTAAGGGAGGTACGCATGGTGTTGCCTTCTGAATTCAGATGATCTTATATAACCATTGGAGGTTTCTTCCTACCAGGTCTATTAGAATGATTTGTTGTCCATTAATCCTCCAGAAGAATTTTAAAAACTATCAACTATTAAATCATTATGCTTAAAGCTGCTCAATGGATCTTTAAATATATTGGATTTTAAAAATCTTTCTGCATTACAATGGTGAGACAGAAATATTCAGAATAACAAAGGCCATCTACTTAAAAAACTTCCCCACATTTGACAGGTTTTGCAAATAGATGCATGTTCTCTGCAATGGGGCACCTCATAGTCTTTCTAGAACTTTGCTTTTTTTCATTTCTCTCTTTCCTCAGACAAAAACTAAGTCCCAGATGCAAAAATCCATATATATATATATGTAAAAACCTGTACATATTAAATATGAACTCAAAATCAATAGCTTTTAGACCTGTGGCCTTTTCCCCTCTTAGAATGAGTAAATTATTAAAGTAAGCAGCCATTTAATTTTTTTCAGTTGGGATCTCGGGAGGGTTGGGAGCTGACAGTTATGTTTTGAGTACTGGTATAAAAGAATATTGTTCAGACCAGTGGAGGGACAGAGTTGGTAATAAGCAACCTCAGTTAGAGAGTGTACTGATCACAGTGACAATGTGAGTCCGACACCCTGGCAAAATGGACTGGACCATTAGCAGTGGGTAACAAGAATGACCATACTGCCTCAAGAACATCTACCTTTCCCAGTGGTCTGTCTCTGATGATGGCCCTATGTGCATGCCAAGGAAAGAGCAAGAATAGAACTAGTGCCTATGATGACACTTTGCTCTAATGTCATCTTGGCCTCTGATCATTTTAGGAGATATCCAGAGCTTGTTACAAATTGTCTATCTAATATTCCTAATAGGTTTTTCTTCAACATACTTGTTCCATCTTCCCTGGTTTATTCACAAGAGCTGTATACTCTGAGCTGGTGGGAGACTCAAAGTCAAAGCAAAGAAACATCAACATTCAGAAGTAGATTCAACTGTGAATGAAGCCTGCTTTTAGGAGTAACAAGTACACTGAGCTAGAATACTATATATTCTTTATTGTCAGTGAGAACAGCAAGGTATGATTATGATGGGCTATAATTATTCTGGTATTCCTGATTAAATTGGTATCAGGAAATCTAATAATCTGTTCTAATGAAAGAAACTAGCCCCATTTTACAACAAAAATTCAGAAGTGTTATCATAGTAATTTCCTGTCTTGGCATTTCTTATAGAATCATTAAGGTTGGAAAAGACTTCTAAGATCAAGTCCAGCCATCATTTATTCTCAGAACCCATCCTCCAAATCTGTTGAGATGTGTCCATAAATAATATGTATATGGGTGTGCATCATGATACTCTGTGTTGTCTGTAATTAATAATTTGTATTATGTGATCATATTTCACTATTCTTCTAAGTGCAGAACAAAGCTGTACAGACGATGAATTCCCCATACTGCTGAAATCAATGGCAAAACCCCTGTAAGCTTCAACAGGGTCGGGATTTCATCTCAAATTTTAGAACAGTAGTTTCCATTGTAAAGATAGATTTCAACAGCATATTTTTCTTTTTCTGTAATTTGTGTGATACCTTAAGATACTATTTCCTCAATGAGAATGATTTATTTTTTCTTATAAAGAGTTTTCAAAGTAATTTTTAAAGTTATTTTTTACCACTACGAAAGAAAATTATTTGACTGATTTATAAAGTAGCGCTAGTCTAGTAGATTTAGGTTAGCTGGGAATGTGCTGAGGTCTTTGTACTAGGGGTGTGTGTCTGTGTCTGTCTGTCTGTGAGACAGGGAAGAGCTCAGAGGTGGTTTTGTGGTTCCAGCCGAGGTGGAAATTCATGTAATACAGATGTGAATGGAGCAGGGTAATATCTTGTTGGCAGCAGATGATGTGCAGTGTTATACTTCTGTATGACTACTAGTTGAATATAGAGGAGTTATATTTACGTATTCCTTTCTTCCCCTCAAGAAATACCAGAGAAATTCTATACTGAAAGTACGGTAGGATCACAGACTGAATCAGTACTTCAGTACTGCAATAATGACTATGCTCAGGAACCTTGCCTCGCTCCTTCATGTGTGTAATACAGTTTTTAATCACATCCTAATGTCCTCATTTTCTACAATGCTGCACATCTCGTTTCCATTTCCTCACTGAGACTTGGTAAGTGCTGAGTTTTTAAAATCTTGATGTCTCTTGTTCAGGATTGTAGATACAGTTTTAGGTTTAGGCACACATTTTGGATTTTCTTGGCCTAAAAATATATTATTTGCAATAATATATCTGGCTCTTCTTGTTTCCTTTTGTCTTGTTATCCTTCAGTTCCCACATATCATTATCAGTGGAGATACAGGCTAAGATAATAAAAAATAACTTCATCAGTAAACCATAGTAGTTTTCCACCTGGAGCTCACCTTCTGTGTGTTTTGGCTACCAAGAATCAGCTCACTGTTGGAGAACTAATAGCTCCAGGCACAGATCTCATGGTCTCTCTCAGGAGTATTGGTTCAACAGTGATGAAAAAATGCAACATTTTTACCAAACTGTGCTGTTCTTGAGACACTGCCTGGCTGAAAAATTAAGGGGTTGACATAAAGGACATTGATGTGCTTCCTGAAACACTCTTGTTCTTTTAAATGCCCTGCTGAGGGTGAGAGGATATGGTTCTGGAACGATTTTGCAACAACAAAATGCTGCAGGAATTCTGCCTTTTTTTCCCCTTTCAGTCATTCAGTACATCCAGGACCAATAGATATTTTCACCTCTTTTTTTCTTCAAGAACATCCCTTCTTAAATACAAGAGACAGCCTTGTACAAAAGAGGAGGACTTGAGATGAAGCTTAGAGCAACAAAAAGAAAAGTCTTAGACTCATGTGCTTTCTAGGAAAACAGAGGGGGAAAACCTAGCTCCACACTTTATCTATAACAGAATTTTCATTTTCCTCAGCAGAATAAAGTTTTCTTCCAGTCTAAACAGACATTTCGACTTGGTAGTTTCTAGACTGACAAACTACTACATCATTAGTTTAAACTCTGACGGCTGCGAGACATGGGGTCAAATGGAACTGGGTGGGAGGGGGAGAAAAAAGATGGTAACCCCTACATCCCAATCTTTTGTCCGTTACTAAGTTGTCATTAGACAGCCTAATGTGTTTCTTGTTTCCTTGGTAATTCTGATCATGAGTGACAGCTGAAATCACACCAGACCATCTTGTAAAGAAGTCTTTCCTAAACCATATCAACTTTTCAGTGGAGACTGAAGAATATCAAATGAATTGGTTTGCTCCAAGCGGTTGCATGCCACTTGAACTGACCATCACTTATGTTGATGATGGATCTTCCTTACAGTCTTCACTTCACCCATCCAGGTTGTCTGTTGCTGCAGTTTCCTTTCAATTATTCCTCTGTTTTACTCATTTCACTCTCCTTGACAGGAGTGGCCTCCACAAGGCTTATCTTGGCCAAAGTAGTGCAAGGCGCAGGCTGACAGATGTCCTCTGGAGGCTTCCTGTACCCAGGGAGCCTCAGGGGTCCCAACCTGACCACCACCCTCTCCCTTGCAGAGGATGGGAGAGGACTGGGCATCTGCCTTAATAACTCTAAGTTGCTGTTGTTCAAAGAATAGAGAGAAAGACTGAGAACCTTTCCTTCTGTGTTTCTGTGATTCCTAGGCTTCAACATCCTAGAAGGAAAGTCCAGAGCAGAGCTGTCTAAATGAGTTTTAAATTATTGAAGAGGAAAATTTGGAGAGGGACTTGTGAGTAATGATGCTAAATATAATAGCAGAATTCAGGGAAGCTCTGAAGAGGTTTTAATCTAGGTGTTACAAGTGCACATACTCAGAAAGACCTGTCATTATGTGGTATTTGATACGTGTAAAACCCTGCCATTTTGAAGTTACTTATTTGTCTGTTAGAAACAGAAATAATGCTGGAAAAATATTATTACTGCTTTTCCCTGCTAGCAGTATGTGATTCCAGAGAGTTTCATAAGGATGTTGTGATTAAGTTGATGATAAGATAAACTGTAATTAAAAATCCCGTGACTCCACTGGAACAAGAGGTTCACTCCAAAAGCGCTCTTTTTACACTGTTAAAAAGCATTTATTTTACAGTACATTTTTTGTTCTGTCAGACAATTGGCAATATTTTTATGTTACATTTTGGAAGTCAAACACCATGGCACAGAGTCCAAATTCTTTGTCTGAAAGTCTTTTTGTTCTTAACCGTCAGAGAATATAAAAAAATCAGCTGTGGTATTTTCAGTCATCTCATATTTCAAATGCCTTTTTATTCAGCGCTTTTATGACCAGTTGCTTGACAACATATAGATATAGTTACTTCATGTGAACAATGCCCCTGTGCAATTGGTGTTGGTATGTATTTTTCAGGGCATATGTCGATATACAGTAGTTCCCAGCCGAGCGAGTTTTTTTAAAAGGGCTTTGCTGCAGCACATTTTTACGTGGTGAAGTGATGTTTTTGTTGAAACTCTTCCATGACATCCTCTCTAGGTTGCATCTATTTTAAGATACAAGTTTTATTAATCTGAAGTACGCAAGGCCCTAGTAGTGCAGCATTTTAATGCTTAAAGTGTCTTTTACAGGATGTTATCATGGTTTTGCAATGAAAATGAAAGCAAATGAAAAAACAGAAACTATTCAAGAAATTAAAAAGCCTCTTTTGCTAAAAAGGCTAACTTGGTGAAAGGGGAAATGCTAGTATAAAGAAAGAAAAATAAAAAGGTAAAGTGTCAAGAGAAATATTTAAAATCTTTATTGGTTCACTTCATATGATAAAATAAATGTTATTCTTCCCAGAAGAGATCTCTTTGAAAAGTTATTATATTCTCTGGGAGTTTGGGATCATCCTTTAGGAAAATATTATATCCTTGCTGCATGCTGTACGATAGTCGTGAGGAAGTGGGGAGCCTATAGAAAGTATATGATTACCCAGTAAATGCTACTTTTTTTAGACTAATTTCTACAAAATCCCACTTAATTTCTGTAGAACTCCATCAATTTTATGCTCACTCTATTCCTTTTTCATGAGGAATTTGAGATTATTTTTTTAACTTTTTCCCCTACTGAGTGGACAGTAAGTGAGAATGACTGCAGCAGTGCTTTTTTTTTTTTTTTGAAATTTTATATTGTCAGCTTCGCCTGTAATTTTTACAGTTTTCATTACAGGGCTTAGTCATGAGTACTTTAAAATAGAAATGAGTACATTAGTCTACAGAAGAAGTTTGAGCATGCTGCTGTTCTCAGTAGTGAGTGTTTACTGTTTTGGGCTATTACCAAAGAATATCAGAATTTTTGTACAAGGAACTAACTCTGGAAAACCCCAAATGCAAATATTATAGTAATTTGCTAGTCTTCAGGTCCCAGTTCATTTACTTGAAGTTTAAGGTTTTCTGTCATGGGCAAGCATCTTTGCTTAAAGGATTCAGGTAAATCCTCTCCGTCTTAAACAGAGCAGGAAGTATTTAGGCATTTGCATGTGTTTATGTATTTGCTCCCCACTGGCTTCAGGTTCATTGGCATCCGGTACCCGGGGATTCCTTCTGTGTTTTCTAGCACCGGAGAGTAAGCGTTTTGCATCTTGTCTGTTCCATATAGGGAATAGTCATGGGAGTGAATAAAAAAGGTACAGTACAAAATTGGTAAGCTCAGTAAACCCATATAGCTTACAAACTACTTCTGACATGATTTCATGTAGGATAACCCGTCATATTTTTATTTTAGTGAATAATTTAAGGTCAGTTACTAAGACTATTTGTGCGGCAATAAAGATGATCTCAGTAAATGTGCCGTATTAAGGGAGTTCGACAGCCATTTTCAATGTTGATCCTAAGCAGTTTTTTTTTTCCTGATACATCAAATATGGTCTAGTGGGTCACCAAACAGTAGATTTATACAAAGAAAAAAATAGTTGATGGCAAACACAGAGAGCTGATATGTTTTCAAGGAGGGCTAGCCTGCCGCACTTGTGAGCGATGATAGATGTGTGTGAAATATAATCCTGATTAAAAATGCATGTGTGAAACCCCTTCAAATAAAGTGCTGTGTCTGACAACATGTTCAGAGCTCCTTTATGTGAGAAGGGTAGGGTAATGTAGCAGTCCTTGTACCATTCACTTTCTCTTCATCACTTGCTCAACTCATTGTTCTTCCAAATCTTTCAGCAGATGTAATGCTAAAGAGTTACGAATGCAGAAAGCAGCATGAGGAAGGTTAAGGGATTCACATTAAAAGTAGAGATTTTGAAAATACACCTAAACCAGACTAATGCACAAATATGCCCAGCCTCTGCTTTCATGTGTGCTAAGGGGTGCTAGGACTGGGATCAGGGGAGGGTCATGGTCATTTGGCAATTTCTGTAACCTTGTCAGTTATTAAAATCCTCATGTGTGTTTTCTTTGCTGGCTTTCAGCATCTACATCGGAATAATTTATCAAAGTTAAAGCAGTGGAAACTGATAATGAAATTCACTTTTAGGGCTGGACAAAGTTTCAGTCAGAGGTGACTGAGCTGCATGTGACAATCCTGACTCTGTATAGCTAAGAAGTATGACACAAACGGCAACCACACAAGAAATGCACTGGACTGCCCTGTTCTCAGGGCTGGATCCTTCAACCCTTTATATATGTGCACATGCTCTTCTAGGACATCTTTACTCTTGATCCTCAGAGGCTGCTGCTTGGATTTTGTTTGCAGGAGCACTTGCAGGTAGCAATTAACTGAATTATGAGGGTGCTGAGAAGCTGGTCAGGTGCCATACCCTGACTGCTGTTGACTTCACTGTGTGACCTTCTGCATCCCTAGTTTTCCTTAAAAAGGCTCATAATTGCAAGTGAGGATTCATGATTGCTTTGGTAAGGCGCCCCCTCAAAGCAAATAATGCAGTGTAGCCATGCTGGGTGTGGGTAATGCTGGAATGCTGCATTTTGGTGGAGCTGTGCTCTACAGGCACCTTTTCTTGTAAGGTCAGAAACGGGAGTTGTGCCATGGTAAAGGAAGCCTGGGGAAGAGCTATGATTTTGCGAGACATTTCCTCCCTCTCCTTCTACCTTGCCTGCCATTATTATTAAAGGCCAGGGACTAGTAACCTGTGTGCTGCCTGGGCCTGTTTGGCTGTGCAGCCTGTGATGTTTGAGAATCGCTGCTTCGTCCCTTCCTTACGCCACGGAGACAGCTTCCCCTCCGACTGCCTGTGCGAGGGGATTTATCGCTGTGCTCTGTCCAAACACCTGCAGCAGCCGTTGAGGTGGAAAGAAGTCACCTGTGGGAATGTGGAAGAAAGAAAAGGGGTGTCAGCCCCTCTTGCAGCGGGTGAGCTATTAAAGCGGCATTTGGGGCCATTTTTAAAGGTATCCAGATGCCTACAGGTGCTGATAGGCACCCAAAGGGATTTTCCAAAGCCCACACTTTTAAAGGTATTTAGGCATTAATCCAACATTGGAACGTCTAATTCTCAATTTCAAAAGTGCCTAAGGGCCAGATTCTTAAAGATCTTTAGGTTCTGGGCTCTCCTTGAAATCAAACAAAAGTTACATCAGATGACTTCCCAGGACATTATTCTTGAAGAAGTGCCTCCTGGAATATTAATGCATGAAGGATCCAATTGATCTGAACTGGGAGGATATCCGCAAGTTACTGTGTATCTCAGCTTTACTCAGAAACCTTGTCTTAAAAGATTCATGCTCGGATAAGGATCTGCTAGCTCTTTAATATAATTACTCCATACCAGTAATCTGGCATGATGACAACCGCCTATTAACTCTGCAACTCAACTGAAAATAACTCAACATTCATTACATGCTCTTAATATATAATTTTGGTGAATTATAGAGGTTATGAGTGAGCAATGGCTGAGAGCCAGGATGAATATAGCATGTATTTCAGGCTGGTATTGCACAACCTTCCCTGCCCAGCACATTATCCTCTGTCATGACAATGTTTTCCCCACAACTTGAGGTTACAGTCTTGATGCTGGTTTTATATATATAAATATGTTTATGGTCAAGGCTTGATAGCTCCTCTAAACCTTTTCACTTTGCATGCAACCCAAATGTGAACACAGGCCTCAGAGGGGAAAAAATGTGCAGGTTAAACACAATTTCAAGCTTTCTTTTTTCTTTTCCTCTGTCCTTTGAAATTTAATTATATGCAAGTATTTCCATTTTAGGTGAATGCTTATAGAAGTAAATCTTCCTGTGCACTTTAACCCATGTGTTTATATTTGCCTATAGTTTTTAGCCCTTTACATGGAGGACTGAGATCTGGCCAAACTCTCATTGCGCATAGACCGCAGGAAAGCTTCTGAACTGCAGGGAAAGGGAGGTGTGTGGTGAACCCAAAGAGTGTTTTTCCTGCTGTGTCTCCTGCTCCGCCTGTCTGCAGAAGGAGAAGCCGAGTCAGGAAGTAAAGAAACTGAGGCACAGGCGCAAATTAAATCCCTTACCTCAGCGTCAGTGGCGGAGCTGGGAGTACTGTTCGGCCATGTGTTGGGAGCAGGAGGCCACACTGCCTGTCTGCCCCTGCCCCCTTCTGCTGCAGACGCTGCTGGCGCCTGCTCCGTTTCCCGTGCAAGCAGGTATGAATGTCCCGCACATGATGTGGTGGAGAAAAGTCAGGTCAGCAGCATTTGGTGAATTCCCAAATAAAAGCCTGATCTAGCAGCTGTTATTCACAGGAGGGATTACTGGCAGGATCAGTCCCTGAAAGAGGGCTGAGAAAATTCAGTGCAAACGTTATTACTTTCTCGATCTGCATGAAGAACAAGTAGCTGTAAATATCAGAGAGGAAAGGTATATCTTGCTTTCTTTTTCCTGCTGTCTCCTGTCACTGCTGGAGGGAGCTAGTTTGCCATAACTTATACAATTACCAATAGCCTTTTTTAATTTGACATTTTAAGAGCTGTGTTGGGTAGAGGATAATTAATAGCACTTACTTGCTTTGAAGTTGAGCTTTAAATTATATATAGCATAATTATGTCTAAAGCCTTTAACTTACTACTTACTCTAGTAGGTATTTCAACTGTGTTTTACTGTAACACAGCTCCTTCTGTACAGCAGCACTAATCCTTTACCTGGGCTACTTAAGCTCAGAAACATTGACTACATATTGTGATTTTCCTGTAATAACCATAATTAATTCCTGATGCCTCTACCTTGTTTCAATTATTTTGAGTTTCAGCTCAATATTAAGAGAAATAAAATGGTAGATGAAATTTCATAACAAAATTTGTTGCAGGTAAAAACCAATGAATAAAAATTACTGTCTTCAAGACCCAAAACCACCAACCTTCTAAAATCTTTAAGACCCTGAATATTTTTTCTAATCCCTGGGTGCCTTTTAACAACTGAAACTATTTTTTTTTTATAAAATTGTCAATGGCTTTTCTTCAGATTTATTGGGGCTTCTGTTTAGCTTCAATAGTTGTCTTCTGTGTTCCTGCGACATATGCAGTAATACTTCTGTATGTGGTTGTATTTCTTTTTTTTTTCTGTTATCCTGATAACAGACAAAATAAAGATGTAAAAATGAAGACTCTACTTGTATAACCTACATGGAAAATTGTACAATTACAGGTTCATTTATTCATTGCACACATGCTCACACAATCTGCTTTCCAATAAATATGCAGACATTAATGACAATGAAATCTTGCTTATCCTTAGTATTCTCCAAATTTTACTTTGCAATTAATTGTCTTACCAGGTTACATCTATATTAGTATATGTTTCCCCTCAAATTCTAAAGAGAGTAGAGCCTCTAATTTATTTCCCATCCTGCAGTTGATATAAGCAGGGTTTTAATGCTGGTGATCTCTTTCTTAGTTACAAATACACACTCTGACTGCTCTGAGATTTATGTAAGAACCTGGAATTCAGACATGGGGTTTTGCACTGCTTCTTCAGTTAAGATTAATTAGCAATTATTATTAATAAAATTCGCAGAGTGAATAAAGTGTTGTCTTTGTAGTCTCTCTTGCAGTCTCTTTTATTTGGACTACAATATTGACATGGTTGTGAATAGTGAGGGATGCTGTTGCTACCACAGTCACAAAAATTTGTATTATGGAAAGACAGATGGTTGCTTGTAAATATTAAGCAAGGGGAAAATTGCAGTCTTGATTTAATTTTGGTTTAGGTGATTTTAGCAGTAAGGAGGGGAAGAAGTGACTGCAGAAAACACAAATGTATTTTTAAATATTTTAAATTTCTAATGAGCTTCAGCTTCTCAACTGAATTTAAAATAAGTAATCCTTTCACTGTGCTCTAGATAATGAAGCTTGAAAACAGTATTTACTAGAAAGAGGCCATGCTATCTGATACACCTTTTTAGTGCATAATTAAAATAAGCCCCCCTAATAATAGAAAATACCAGGTGATGCTGGAAGTGCTGCCATAAAGTTTTGTTTTACTTCTGACAGTCAGTTGGAAGGTAGAAAAGTCAATAAATATACTGTTTTGATTGATAGGAACACTATAACGTTAAAGGTTATATCAGCCATATGATTTATCTTGAGAATGCAAATTCGCTGAAAGTGAGTTCATGTAAGTGAAAAATACACAAGTTTGCTTTGCCTTTCTCTCCCTCTCTTCCCGTTTCATTTGCCTTTTTTGAAAATATGTGGCCCTGAGGAGTTTGTCCAGAGGAGCCGTAGGATCCTTCTCTGTGTTTTGAGGGGGAAAAACTGATTTCACGCTGGCCAGTTGCACATGGCAGACTTTCTCTCGTATGACAATACGAGCTGGTTTTGGTGGCCAGCATCTCCTGGGAAAAGGCTATATCAGTGCCTGAGGTAGATAGGCTGCTGTGGGTGCAGGGCTGGAAAGGGATTTGTTTGGGTCCATGTTGTTCCTGGGAGCATTTGCTTCTGTGGGAGAGAGGCTTGGCCGGTTCTGGGCACATTGTAAATAAGGATTAGACAAATTACCCTTTGGTTCTGATTGACCTTTCCAATATGCGCTATACATAGGGAGGTTGTATGCGTTAAATGGCTTGTAATACTCATTGTTTATATAATAAATATATTTTCCAAGTAAATTTGTTTCTTCTTAACCCTAACCAATGGCTACAGGGAATGGTGACATGCCTACTGGCCTATAGTCCTTAGTTAAATCATCAGTTTGTTAACTGCTGTTTGCAATCTAAACCCTCCCTCTGGAATGGACTTCTTTAAAGCAAAATGAAATAAAATAAAGGTAAGTAAAAGTAAATAGATTTTCCTATTGAAAGTTATTACTTCAGGAATGAAGAAGATGGATATTGATCCGCACCATCCTTTGCCATTACAGTCAGGTTCACATAGATAGCTCAGACACTTTATTCTAAGCAAACAGCCATTTTCTCTTCTGACTTGGATTCCAGTGAGAATTGAAAAAAGTAAAAGGTTTGTAAAAACATTTTTCTGTCCTTCTTACAGGGACAATTTATGTTGAAGTAACAGTTTCTGAGATACTTGCACCTGTTATTGATTTATTTCTTCTTTGTCATGAACAATCTCCTGTTTTATAATACAGTTACCCTTGTATGCTGCCCTAAGGTAGTTATTCAGAAATAGTTTTACTACAACAAAGTCCCAGAGGACTTCAAAAGATATAAAGCATTCTGAATAAAGGAATGGGCATTTGTCCATACATTGTTTTTTGCATCTTATATGGCCTATGTCAATGAGAGCAACATTTGTTTCCAACAGTAATATAGAGTAAGGCATGACATACAATTGTCATAACCCTGTAAATGATGCTGGGAATCCATAAGGTCCCTTGCCACAGAAAGCTTGGAAAATGACCTTGGGAGTCCGTGTACAGTTTAAAAATATTTAAAGAAAACAAACTTAGTATTTTAAAAAAGTGAATAAATATAACACAATTTCTAGGTGCTGCTATCTGAGACGCACGTGTTCCTTTTAGAAAAAAATACATTTGGTCTGTGATATGAATGAATTGGAAGCAAATGTAGTGTGGAAATATAAGCATCTTTCTTTCACTTATTCATGTACATCTAGGCATGCACGCACATGCACAATTGCTTGCTTGTTTTAATATAATATTTCCATTATTCCTCTACAGCTCACTGTTTTATACTTAGAGATTAATGCGTGACCTCTGCCTTCCTGACTTCAACTGATTACTACAGAGGAATTCTTCTGTTTTTACTTTTTATCACATCTTCTGACATTTTAGTGAATAATACTTGACAGCTACGAACATCTGCGAAAGTTATTGTTATCATAACTTGAGCTCAACAGAGCTACTGTCACTGATGTTTAGGAGAGATCGTGTTGCAAAAAAGATGAGGAGTGCATTTACATTCTCTTTTTTTTTAAATTCTTGTTGGATTTACAGTAGGAACATTTTATTAACATGCTTTTTCATGAGTGAAGACACATCGCTCTCATATTTAAAAAGGATAGGTGTAATACTTACATTGCTTGACTATAAGTTTGCAGCCTAGCCAGGCTCTTTGATGAAGCAGGTTTTTTCATGTAAGATTTTTACACACATCATGGAGTGACTAGTCTTATCTGGTTTCTTTTTTTGGTTTTTGTTTTTTTTCCCCCTCTCCTTTCTCCTCACTCTTTTTTTAGTCTGTTGGGCAAAGAGCTACTGGTGGGCTTAGAGTCGTAAAGCAGTTTTAAATAGTACAGACTTGTGAGTTATTTGTGTTAAAATAATTCCACGTTATTCTTCTGATTGCTTATTCAGTATGCGCCCAAGGAAACTGTTACATTAGAGTCTCCTTGAAGACAGCAATGGAGACAGCAAATGCAGTTAGTCATTTATGTGCATATTACAGTATAAATCACAAAGATTAAGGTCAGTCATTTTTGGGAGCACCGCAATTTTGCAACCAAAAGCACTTAAATAATTACCTTTTTAAGCAACTTTTATTGACTATGCAGGAGGATAAAAAGTAATCTTACTTGTTTTAAATGGCATAAAGCAACCAAATGCCATTAACAGAGTGTTACATTTCTTATTTCACTCAGATTGCTGAAGCTTACCAGCAAGAGATAAAAAATGTATAAATTCAGGAGCGCTGGCTAGCAATATCCCAAGCCATTGTCAGTGGACTCCTACTTTCCCCTGCCAAAATATGTGGAAGCATGCATGGATTGTGCTAGATTAGTACGAAGGGCTTGTTTCCGTGGCATTAGCCAGGTATCTTAGCAACAGGATCATACCAGATTCTCGCAGTGCTCTGTGGTGGTGCATGTAATATCCTGGACATAATCTGTCTTTTAATTTTCTTTGGATTGTAGTGATATTACAGATACATGTGTTCAGTTATAGATCTTTATTTAATAAGAAGAACGCTTTAGCTGAAGATTTGTACTATGTCAGAAGTGGGCAACTCACAATAATGTTACCGGAGGTTTAGCCCAGGTACAGCCTTGTCTCGCATTTCAGATTGACAGGAAAACTTACTCCCTTCATTAAGATGTGCCTCGTAGTTCATATCTTTATGCTGTGGAGACGGGGATGCTGCCAGAATTCATAATAATGAGAACGTTATTTAATGTCAGATAGAATGCAAATTGCTTGTACAATTGAAATGTCATCTAAAACATGCCACCGTATGCAACACCACTTTATTATAAGTCACTGAGAGCAATATCTTAAATTTGGAATTGCACTAATCCTTCATCTGCTTTTGTTTACCTTTCATCTATAATAGAGATGTAGAATTTCCTCCAAACTGCATTTGCATGTTTTAACTGCTTGCGCACACAGCTGAAGATGTGTGGGAGAAGCATGAACAAGAACTTCCTTTTGATTTTCTTCATCTTTTGCTTGTTTGTTCAAAGCAAATTAATAGGAAAATATAGCTTGGGATACAAGACAAAATGCCATGTCAACCCTTTTTAAAAAATAAGCTGAAGCTTATGTGAGAACATTTCATGATTTAAAGTAGGAATTGTAATACAAATTTGATTGTATTGACCAGATTGTAATTGATTTACTTGGTAATTTAGTCCCATACAGTAGTTTGTTTCATATAAGTGAAACAATAACAATAACTTCATAGTATTAACTTGGTTCACAGTAAGATGACGTTGAATGTATTTAAGCTTTTTGGCATACGTTTCTCAGAAAAAGATATCCAGAACAATTACTTTCCAAATGCAATATACGCTATTGTGGAAAATATGGATACTGTACCAGGCAGGGCTGCATGACTTACTTTATCAATCTGAGCAGGAACCCTTCTCTCAGACAGGTCGTTTTTGAAATATATGAAGCAAAACCATGGTGGCATCTTCCCTCTCCTGCTCTGCCCTGGCAGCCCTTCTTCCTGTGCTTCCATGTGAGCACCTCTTGAACAGTGGGAGAGGCAGTGGGAAAATGGAGCCCTGCTTTCCTTTCTAAAGCATATCTGCTGCGGTGCTGCTACACTGGCGGTCTGGGCTCGTAGTCTGTGAGTGTGACAACTGCTTTCCTTTTTTCCATGACAGTGCTCAGAGCCAGGCAGCCCCATACTGAACGCCCTGGGAATCTGATTTTAAAGAAAAAAAATCACCTCTGGCCGGGGTTCTCTGGAAGTGCCGAGCAGTGCTGGAGCTGGCAGGTGCTGGGCAATTCCTTTGCACCAGAGCCAGCTGCAGCCTCTGTTTCTGGTTGCACCATGGTCGAGGAAGAAAGAGAAGATGCCAGGAACGGGCAGTCAGGTGTAGGAGCTGGCAGCTTTGCCACGTGTACTAAAAGTTTTAGCTTTTGACTTATTTAGTCTAAGTCTAAGGAAACTTTGGAAAAAAATGTTTCAAAAATGTTCACCTTGAAGAATAATAGAAGCTCTTTAAAGCTGAAAACCTCTTCTTTTAGGAAGTGCTTCTTGCCAGAGTTGCGCAATATTACTTAAAGGCAGACTTATTTTCCTGGACCAAAGGGATAACATGAATAAGACAGGGAATAATGGTTTTTCTGGCCAGGGGTTCATCTTCGAAGTCCAAACTTATCACGATAAAATCTATTCTGTTGTATCCATATGCTTTACTTCAGACCCAGATCTTATTTTGAGGATGTGCCTCTCAGTTCACAAGGAATTTCATTTTATCAGACTAATTTTAGAAATTGTCTGGATTTTTCATTCAATGAGTGGTACAATGCCATGCTCATTTCTGGGGCATCAGCCCTTGCTTTTGCCTCTTTTCTGCTCCTTTTCTCTTCTTCAGGTCAGAGATTGGTCGAAACAACTAATAGACAGCAGCCAACCTTTAGATGTAGACAGGGAAGAGCTTGTTTGCATTTGCTGTGTAATTTACTTGTCTGGCACATTTCCCACTGTGGGACTTCTGGCCCTTGTTCTCTGATTAGGAAAAAAACGTGGCCACTTGTTTGAGTGGAAAACATGGTATCCAAAAGAAGCTATGCCTCAGATGCAAAGAGCACTTTGATATTTTAACTGTGTAGTAGCATTTGTTACAGAGAGCAAATAAATTGCCTGCAGTTTTGCTTCAAGTGGAATAGAGAATATACAAGTATCACTGGGTACTTAGTAAGGTTTGCCTGACAGCTTAGATGCGTGCGGGACCACTTCTCCTGGTTGGAAGTGCTCAGTTACATATCCTACTGTTGAGAGATTTACAAATTACAGTTACATGCCTTTCTCATTGTGCTTCAAAGATCTTGGAAGATAAATCCAGTGCTTAAAATGTTGGTAGAACAAAGCTTTATCATTATTTAAAAGGAGCAACAGCATGAAGCCTTGAAAACATGACCCAATGGCTCAAAGCAGCATTCACAGAGCATCTCAGAAAAGGCATATGTGATTCAAGGCTGGACACCATAATCGGAGATATTCGTTCTGCTTTAATGGAGATACAGGAGGCCACACGCTGGAGTTTTGGTTGTTTGGGGCTGGTTTTTTTTTCCAAATGTGTAGGATTTTAAATTTTCAGACAGAGCTGATGCTCCTCTCAAGAAAGCAGTGCTAGCATTTTTATTTAATATGTTCATGGATTTCTGACCATGCTGAATACAGCTGTGCTTGTGAACTGAAGAAACTAGCTAGGTGAAAAAAATTATATTAATTCATAGAGCTTTACATTTTTGTTTGTTTGTTTTAGCTGCTTTAAGGCTTTTTCTATGGTACTTTTTCTCTTCACTCTTGCAAATCATTCCTAAACTATTCTAAAAGTAGGAAAGACTTTGTCTTTGCTTCCCTGTCTGTTATAGAGGTATTGCTACTGCAGTGCCCTTTCTCATGAGTCTGGTTACAAACCCAAATTGACTCTTTATTTAAATCCTAATTGTATTTGTGGCCTAGAGCTGTCAGCCAGTCTTACTCTCCTATGCTAGACACTGAGCAAACATATAAGCTAATGATGGCCTCCACTCTGAAGAGCTTAAAATCTTTAAAAGACAAGACCTCCCAGATAGTTAAGACAAATAAATGGGCCAGGTAACAGAACTCAAACGCACGTGTGCATTCTCTGCTTTTCATCTTCAGTTTTGTGGATTTTTTTTTGTTCATTGTAAATGGGAAGAATGCTCAGAGTCACCTGTTCTTGAATAAATTCATACCCAGAGATTTGATAATGAATTAGTATCTTTGTTGGTTTCCTCAGCCACCTTTCATAGGGAACAGACTAACAATAAAATGATAAGGAATTTTTTTTTAACCTGTTTTTAGGAGGACTGTGGTATTGTACTGACTTTGATAACTTAATATCTTCATTTGTTTGATTGGAACCCTTAAAAATATTTTTGCCTTTCTTCATTGATCTCTGTCAATCTCCATAATAAGCCTGAAATCGTTTCCTTGTGTTTTTAAGGCAACTTAATTTCTTTATCAAACATGATTTCTTCCTTCAAAGTTAGATTCACAGATGTTTTTCCACATTATTCTAGGCTGAGTTACTGTTGTATTTGGTAACTCTCAGGGAGAGTTATCAGAGAAATGTCTGACAAATGAAAATGATTATATGCGTCTGCAGCACAGATGCTAATATCCTTTTCAGCTGATACCTAAAGGGAACTCAACACCCTGGTCTGAGACACTTCAAGGGTGAAACGTGATAAGTTTAACAACGCTGAGAGACACTATAAAATAATTTGGAATGTGAAGAGAAAAATACTGTAGCTTTGAAAATGTGTGAGCAAATTAACTTCTGAAAAACGTAATTTTTGAGCCTTCTGTTGCCTGTTTCTTCAGGGTTCTTTTTGAGAATTTTGTTTACCACCTCCTCAAGGCTTGGGATTTCTGGATAATGCCAGAGAACATATAAGTAACCTTCTGAATGCAGTGAGGTGGAGGGGGAAAAAGCTCTTAATTGAATTCAGAGTTAATTTCAGAATAATATGCCTACTCTCATTAATCAGGCTGCAGGGAAGACACGAGTAACTTTTAATTTGCTATTCTAAAATTTTTTAATTATTACTTTCTGTTAATCACCACCTTCAGGCTTACAGAACCTGATTTTTGGTATTATGCTATCACAGAAAAGTTGATGTCTTGGTTTGCAATCAGGCAACTGATTTCCGCAGTTACGTTCTAAATGTTCATCAGCCAATCTGAAAGTATCCACTGTATTCCTATTGAGGCAAAATAATGTATACTTTCTAACTGAGTACAAAGAAATATTTATGTAAAGTTAATTTCTTTTGTATAATCTCGTCATAGCATGTATAGCTGATCTTAATTTTTATTGGTGATTTGTAATTTATTATCAAGGAAATGCTCTTTTCCTTCCTTCCTCCCCTCCCCTCCCCTCCCCTCCCCTCCCCTCCCCTCCCCTCCCCTCCCCTCCCCTCCCCTCCCCTCCCCTCCCCTCCCCTTCCCTTCCCTTCCCTTCCCTTCCCTTCCCTTCCCTTCCCTTCCCTTCCCTTCCCTTCCCTTCCCTTCCCTTCCCTTCCCTTCCCTTCCCTTCCCATCTCAGCTACCCAATGGTCTGTTAATGCTGACATGCAGTATGCTGGCTCCTTCCAGGGGAAGAAGCAGATTCAATGCAGGGATTTAGCTCTTGCATCTTGACAGCTCTTTGGTTGGGGCGTAAGAAGGCAGGAAGAACTTAAATGGTAATAAATTGACTCTTAGGTGGAAGTTGAGTCAAATGTTTAGATTTGAGCCCCTCAGGAGTGCAGAGGACTTGGTTAATGAGAACAGAGGGACTAGGAAGCTCGTGATGTCTTGTTCTCCGCCAAACCATTGCCCAATTAAGAGGGAGAGAATATAGGTACACCAGAATTCTACTTTTAGGCCCATATTTGTTACAGGTTTTCATTTGAAAATTTGTCTGTATGAAGACTGTAGGAGTAGGTGTACGTATTTTTCATAATATGCATCATTGTGGTTGTTGGTTTTAAAGCTTTTATTAGCTAATTTCTATCACCTGTTACTCTATACACTGGACTAGTATCAAAGGTGGATTTTTTCTCACAAATCATGAAAGTGTTTCTGAGTGGAAATTTTACATTGAGGACCTTTAAATCCTGGCTTATTGAAATGATCAAAACACAGGTATTGCCAAATACATAAATAGAACTCACTCTTGACCACAAGATGAGCTGTCACAAAATGTATGCAAAGATTCAGCCTATGGAAACAGCTCTGCCCTTTCATGGGAAATGAACTGAAGTGATCCTCATGAGCTATGGGGCCATGGAATAAAGCAGGTAACTAATTCTGCCATATGTCTGATCTTAAACTGGTTCCATCAAACTAGGCTTAGCATGCCCATGCATGGAGCTTACCCTGCTTATCTGAATTATGTGCAAATAAAAACGACTATATTTGTTTGTTCAATGCTCTGTTAACTCAGATTGTTAAATGGTGGCTCTTTTGAAAATACTTTCTTATGTTGAAAAAGATGCTTTTACACATTGAGGCTGGTAATAAAAGAACTGAAGTAATTTGTCTGACGCATTGGAGTCAGTGAATATCGTTAGAAAGTAATACTACTACCAGTGTCTGTTGGACTTTGTAAATCAATGTTCATTTTTCCCAAATACTGTTCAACAAATAGCAACCCCAGAAGAGATGACCCTTTTAATTCCTTAGTATAGGCTACGGTTTGATTTATGGAAGACCAGTAGTCTATTTATAAAAGATGTATCTGCAAGATGCACTTTATGAGAAACTTGGCTTTTGGGACACATTAATTCTAAGTGCAGATGCAACTTTCATGTTTTATAATATAACCCTGACAGCTGTAATTTCAGATTAAAGATTTTTCATTCACATTCCCATCCTGATTGCTCTGCATGGTCCTTATATTACCTTATTGTCAATAGCAAGTGTTCATCCTATTGGGAGTCATTTAATAACCAGCTGCCATTTAAAGTGTAGACAGAACATTTGTCTCAGCCAGCTCATCTCAAGTGTAGTTTTTCTGCATGGGGAGCTGGGACTTCTTCAAGAAAAACAACAGCTGGACCTCACTATTGTTCCCTGCCTCTTCTTTTGTAGTGGCAAGTTAAAGAAAACACGGACACTCTTTGTGAATTTTCTGAATGCATTTGTGCACTGGTTTGTTTATTTATTTATTTATTGGGAACAAAGCATCCTCTTTATGACAATGCGTTTGTCCTTTCTTATGCTATAAAGACCTGCCGTGCTCATTTTGTGTTAAAGTTGTTTGCTGAAAGTTAAGAAACAGCAAGACTATAGGGTTTGTGCCACTCCACAGCACCTCTGCATTTCTACATGTTGTTATCTCCACTATATCAAGCTACTCTGCTTGCAAAGTATTTTAAAGCCAATATTAAAACGATAGTTTCAGGACATCAGTTTGTTTTCAGATGTGATTTTCCAACCAAAGTCATCGGGAAATAAATATAAGTGGTCTATATGAAAATGAATTCATGACTAGTAACGATTTTTTAGAACCTACCTTTTAAATTTCCTTAACTTGACAGCTGAGGATTATCCTTTGTGGCAGTGATCTGTAACAAAAACGGGGGGGAGGGAAGGTTTCAGAAAAAAATTGACTCTTTCATGGCTAATTAAACTGGAATACAAATCAATCAGCAGAAATAGCTGATGAATTTATTATGTCTGTGCAAGCTTACTGTATCCTAATGTATTTGATGTTCACTAAAATTACTATTGCCATCATCTTATAGGGTAATCGTTTACCTTAAGCTTTACCTTTATCTATAATATTGATCTGAGACTCTCAGGCAAGTAATGGAAGTTTAGGTTTATATAAGTGTGCGGGGTATAAACACTAGAGCCATGACAACTTGGAAAAACCTGGCCTGGTGATTAAACCCTTTATTTTTCTTTTCAGATCAAGTTCTCTAAGTCCCCCAGGCTTGTAAGCCTATGGGTTAGGTTAATTAAGTTAATGGAAGGGTGGATGAAGAGGTGTAACCACCAAGAAGCTCTTTCAATACAGTTTCTATAAACATTTTACCATGTAACATTTGCCCGTTTATCATTGTATCTGTCTTAAAAATGCTTCTGCTGATGTACTCAAACACAGAGGGTTTTGAATGCACTATATATGTTACTTGAAAAAGTGTCCAGGGGTTACAGAGGTAAATATATACCACAATGTTGAAACATCTTGAAAATTAGATTTGAAATTTGAATGCTTTTACTCAGTTATTTTCTGTTATCGGAATGCTTTGGTCACATAGTTGCTGACATGTAATTTGTTGTTTGCTTAACTGTAATAACAGACTTCCCCGCCTGCCTCCTCCCCCGTCCTTTGGAAATTAAGCATTCTTTTGAGGTGATGAGAGCGGTTCATCTGAAGTGTTGCAAACATGCCTGGCAGTTGATTCAGAGCTTTTAGGGATTTCAGAAGACATTGATGCACGTCCTGCATAGAAATTTCATTGAGTCATGGTAGGAAGAATTTTGTCAATGTATTAGTAAGATAAATATGGCACACGATGGGCATCTCGCACAAGTTATTTTCTGGTTCTTTATTCTGAAAAATTACTAACAAAAAGTACAGCTTTGTTTCCATTGCCCTAACTGATTGTTTCCTGTTACCTTTTCCCATATACTTAGCCACTCTAGAGATTTCTTTAGTAGTTATCCTTCAACTACTGTTTTACAGCTCACCTCAGCCACACAAGGTAAGAAACTCAATTCTCCCTGTGAGCTCAAGCTCAAGTTAATTTCTGTCAGGCTACTAAGACTTTCCTTTCGATTCAATCCTTGCTTCCAAGGAAAAAAGCAACATTCAGAACGATGCCCATGTCACGTGTTGCTTGAGCAAAGAATGAGATCAGCTACTTGCAGTGCACGTCTTCCGACTACAGATATGTATGAATAATAAATTATATTGTCTTTGTTAACAAAGGGTCAGAAGCGAATCCAGTCTCCAAACAGAGCAGAGTCACTAGGCTGTATGCAAAGCATATGCGGAGGAGGAAGCAATCTTTCCCCCCTTGGCATCTTGGAGAGGAGCAGTAACCCTGATGTGCCAGTGAGGTGGTAACAACACACAGGGTACATTTCAGACTTCCTTGGATCTTCTCCCTAAACCTCTCCCAACATCTTGCTCTTTTCTCTAAGCTGTTAGCGTTCATTCAAATCCCTTCCACTGTCTGCCAGTTCTGGAAGCAAAACTGGGTGACTCCAGTGCACTTAGTACATGTTACGGCAAAGTGTTGAAGGGCTGGAGAACAATACCAAGCATCTGAATAAAGCTGGGTAATGGTTAGTTAATGAAGGTTAGCACTCTCTCTTGATAATCCCATGTAAAATGCTATATATTGTTCATCATAAATTACTTGCTTTTGAAAATGTAGTAATTTTGATTGAAGGCTCTTTAACAAAAAAAATCCTAAATTGCTGTTAATGTTTAACAATTGCATTTTCATCAGCCTTGGGTGTTTTGGTTTTTGTTTTGTTTTGTTTTGTTTTGTTTTAAAGAGAAGAAAACAATACCCAGGGCTCTCCTGCACGCAAACCCCAAACTTCCAAATGGGCCTGAAATAGAAGTGGGAAAAGCCTCCTCAGCGTTTCCTGTGCAGCCCTCCACTGGCAGTGCTCTAGTATTTACTGTAAACAAACTATACTGTCCTCTGGAGGCTAATGGGGCTGTTGATTGGTGTTTGCTCATCACAGCAGGGTCTGGTGTGTGATATCTGGGGCTCCTGTGTATTGATGAGTGTGGGCTGCCGGTGGGAGGTATAGCCTGCCGGAGGACAGGGAGGGGGTTGCGGGGGCTTGTTAGCTCTTTGTGGCTGGGTGGAATGAGAGACCTTGTTTATTTAGCATTCTTAGCAAGTCCTCCAGGACCCTTGCAAAGTCTACTAAAGTAGAATTCCCCCTATTCCCATGGATCTTTGTAGAAGTATCTAGCTGTTGAAAGACCAGACAAGATAGTTGCATGCTTACTTAAAATAACCTTCATGCATCTGATCAAACATCTACTCTCATCTGAAACAGCTTAGGATCTCCATAGAGGCTTATTAAGCAGGTAGCAATTTAGAGCATGTCCTTGTCAAACAGTTGTGTATAACAGTTTGTTTATGTTCGCTCAAGCAATAATGCAAAGACAGAAAGATCTTCCTGACATTAAGGACTTGAATCAGATTTAGGTTCCTAAGAAAGCCATTTTTTTCAAAGGTGCTATTAAATTCTTAATTAAATTACTATCACACACTCATATATCTATCAGAAAATTAGGACCCTGTTTACAGATGTATGTGTCTAAATACAAGCCATAAAGCAGAAGATTTTGGGTAATAAGAACTGAGAAAGGGGAGGAATAGTGCTTTTCATCTCAATTTTCTTTACAACTCTTTCTGACTTTCATCTTTTCTAATTTGATAGTCTGTTTTGCTATTGATGGAAAGACATAGTGGGAGTTTTTTTTTTAATGGCTTTTTTTAGAAAGTGGTATCTGGATCAAGAGGGAACTCAGTTGAAACCATCTAAAGCAAGGTAGGTAGGGGCATATTAGATTTACTGATAAATATTTTTTAGAAAATGTTATCAGTGAAGGGGGCTTCCTTTTTATTTGCTTTCTCTGATCACAGCAAAGGCTTCAGTAGCAGGTGCATGTTTGTGGTTACCCTCCCCTCAAATTATTTTCTGCTCTCAATTTTAATTATTAAAAACCTGCAGTTTGGGTTCTCCCTTCATAGTTTGTTGCTAATTTTCACACTACATGGCTGAGAGCTCTGGTATAATCAGTGTGTAAACTGGAGGAGATGTGAATTTTTTCTTTTCCCCAATTCTAGCCACTGTTGAAGAGTTGCACCAGTGCCAAACTTTGCTACTTAAAGCTAGGCTGAACTCAAGGCTTGTGCACCAACATCCTATTTATCCTTAAATGAGAGAGTGCATTGCAAAGTGGAAGCACCTGAATGTCAACAGCCAGAATTGGATGAAACTGATAATGTCAAGAAGAAGAAGTCTTAATAAATATATTTTCTCTGTTGTGATGTTATGTTACTACAAGTTGTTCTGCCTCATTCAGTTGTATTCAGGTAGTTATGTAGTCTAAATTGTTTTTAAAATAAAAGAGTGTGTCTTAAACCATGAACCAATATTTAGGAAGCAACATTAAGTTGAGGGTCTGCAGGAGACAGTCTGGGTCTCTTTTTATGTCAAGAGAATTGAAAGAGCACAAATCCACTTCTCATTTATGATCACTTCTGAGCTGGTAAACGTGTTCAAGGGCACTGAAGACCCATTAGAAGGAGCCACTGAAGGAATGTACGTTGCTGTGAAGATCATCATAAGGCATTTCTGAAAATAAGACACAGGCTCCTTTGTCACTTGGGTACTTTAAAAATAATAAAAAAAAACCTGAATGAAATTTATTAAGATAGCATACAAAATCTTGTAATAACAATGAAATATACCCTAACTGAGGATGCAGTGCTATGTATGTGTTTTCTTGGCAACGTTCTCTCTGTAACTGCCTTCAGGATGAAGTTGCACATTATTGCTTCAGCTTGGCTAACCCTAAATCTATTGCAGTGTCTTTAGAAGGGAGAGCTTGTATCCCTCCTTCCCTCATCTCCTCTCTGATGGCCATGCAGCCCCCCCTGCCAGGGGAACTTGAGCTGATTCAACTCACTAAGCTGGCAGAAAAGTAATCCCACCAAAAAGTGTCTGTGTATTTTTGCAGGGGGTAGTAAGCTGAATCGACTCAGCAGAGACATATTCCTGCTGGAACATGGGGAAGGGTCAGGTCAGCCTGGAGGAGGAACAGTAGTTGAAAGTAACAAGGGAAGGAATATCTTCCTGCACTGGTGTCTGCAAGGTATTATGTTGTCTATAATGTGTAATTTCATTCTCAGTTAAGCTGACATGCTGTTTGCAGGACTGCTCTGTGAACAAGATGATGAATGTAGGGGCTAAGCTAGCTTTGCTGCCAAAAGAGGCATTCATGGAAATGCACCCTTGGACTAGAATCTCTTTCAACTGCTCAGTTTTCTGACTTTCTGTGTTTGGTAACGCTTTGTTCTAGATTTAATGTGAATTTATCCATTTCCTCTTGAGGGACACAGTGGAAAGGGAAATCTTAGCTAGAAAGTGCTTGGAAATTAACAAAAGTTGCTTGGCTGATTTGACATAATATATAAAACTGTAAATAACCTCTGTAATATTCTTACAGGCTTTGTTTAGGTTTCAAGTTAACAGCAGTACTTTATTTCTTAGAAGTAAAAAGGAGTGATAGACTGTGAAATCGAAGTGTCCGGTAGCTTTACCTGAGCAGAATATCACCCACCCATAGGTCAGATTAAACAAATATGACCAAATTTTCAAATGTAATGATCAGTGTTTATGCACATAGGACTCAAATATAAACAAGGAAGAATCTTTCTAGCATCAGATTAGTGCCCTTACCTGCTGCTGAATGATATCAGACCTGCTCAAACGTTTGTGAGTACGGTATTTCACCCTCTAGAGGCCAGTTTACCGAAAGTGAATCTAACAGTCACCCGCTCTCTTCCTCTTGAGATAACCTTTTGCTTATTTAGTCTCATGTTATAGAATGCTTCAGCAGCTGTTGTCCAGAAGCACATTAACTTTACATACTTTCTGACTCTAGATAATTGTTTTTATTTAAACAACGTGAAAATATTTATTTTTTCAAACACGAAATGCCGGGGAATTGTCTTTTCATCAAAGAACGTGAAATTTGCTGAAGTTAAAAATCATGTCATTAGGGGCAGAATCCTGAAAATATTTTTCTTTCTAATGTTTTGGGAAATTTTCTTCAAAAGTTAAAACTAAATTCCATGCATTCAGTAAAGTAGTTCTGGTTTTAGCAGAGAATGCGATGGCAAATTCAAGCAAAAAATAGTGATGATTGCAGGGAGTCTGATGATCATCCAACCTCAGGATTTGTCCCTTCTTTCCCCATATCAGTCCCCCTAACTTAAGGACTGGATGCTCCTTCCTTTGCTTTAGCAGGACATTCACAACTGCTTGAACTGTTTTGCTGGGACACTTTTTGGCCTAACTGCCCTGTCAGTTATAATTAAAAGCGTTAATATGATAGTCAAAGGTCATAAATTGCTTGTGGCTAGTGTTCGCTGCTTGTCTTGCACAATGGCAACCAGGAAATTGCCCTGTCAGTTACAATTAGAGGTGTTAATATGGTGGCTAAGGGTCAAAATGCTTCAGTAGGAGGAAGGAGTTGCTGAGGACATTTGGTTTACATTAAGTGATGGTTCAGGAAAACTTTGCTTAAATGGGATGGTCACTTAATCAGGATATATTTCAATCTGAGTAAGAGCCCTGATTAAGGTTTCTACTGCATTGCTCTGGCAGTACTAAGTGCTGGAATCATGCCCTTTTAGGAGCTTTCTAAGCCTTACTCAAAAGCCACAATGGAAAAAAAAAATGTTAATAGGTCCCATACTTTCTGGTGAAATATTTGTAGAGATGAAGTTATGATGTAGGAAGAAACACTGAAGAAAAAATACCGCTACTATTTATTATTAAAATTCAGTTTGACTAACTCAAACGTGTTGTGCACACAAACTTCATGTGAACAGGATACTGAATTTCTCCTTTGCAGATGGGTTTTTCAAAAAGATTGGTCTGATGTTATTTTCATTGACCCTAGCAATGAAGCTCACCTGGACTTCAGAAACAGCAGCTCAAACCCTAACTCTTCTGATACTATGGTTTTCTTCCTATTTTATATCTGTTTCTTCAAAAAGTGTTCTTCCTACCAATTTCACTGTGGCCAGCTCCAAAATTATAGATGAAATGAACTCAATAGGAATATAACTTCCTTTAAAATCCCTTATATGTCAAAGACTAACTTAGTATTTGTGAGTGGTGGTGGTTCCCTCAAAGTGGCTTTAAACGTTAGAGGTAAGAAAACACTACTGTTGTTCTTGTATTTCCATTGTAAGTTGATGATGCTTGACTCCTGTGCATATAAAACATAAATCTTCTAGTATATCCACAAAACTGCTTGAGCAGCCATGCAGTTAACTCATGCTGAGCTCTGTTTTTGCATGGCTGTAGTCCAGGATTGGTGTAAAGCTAGTTCTGATGTGCCCACACAGATGTGGCAGATATCCATGATCTTTAGGGACTGGAATCTCTTTAATATTGCAAATGGAGTAATTATAATCCTAGGATATACATAGTCTTCTTCTAAGAGCTTGTTGTCTCTTGTTCCCTATTACCAAAGAAAGTCAGTATATTAGACCAAAAGCATTACTGAAATAAACGTTGGCGATCAAAATCTACAGAAAACATTGATGAGCCCTGATACACTGCGTTCAGTGAAAGACTGAGTGAGAATAATAGATGAGAGCCATCCAAGCAGTTGGGTCAAAAATAATTTTAGTGTAAACTGTCACTTGAACAAAGTAATTGAGTTTTTAAAACCCTGAATTTTAGCCCTTCTTGGTCAAGCTCATTGACCACATAGAAAGCTTTTTGTAGCCTGACCAATGAAGGGCAACCCAGACAACTAATGGAAGAGAACATATATCAGACAAGAATCTTTGAATTATTATTCTACCCCTGCCCCTGGTTGGCTTTTGGTAACACTCGTGTATAGAAAGAACACTGGATGCCCCAGATACCCCATGATGACATAGTGTAGTAGGGCCTGCTCTTCCTCCAGCAGAACTTGACACCCCAGCCTTTGATGACCTGTCCTCAAAGGAGCAGAAGTCTATATTATCCCTGATGCACCTCAGAGTTCACAGGGTGTAACAGGGTAGAGGAAGCTCCAGTGTCAGCTGTAGGGGCAGACCATGAGAAGTTATTGCTGTAGTCCAAGACTAAGGCTGCCAAACCATGCAATTCTCTATCCTTGTGGTGCCATTTCTGTTGCAGATGAGCACCAGTAGTGTATTTATCACCACGGCATCCGTTCTCAAAGGGAAGTATAATTTCTCCTACTAGGTAGCCAGAGAAGCTGAGGCAGTACTGCTTGAAAGATGGTGGATAGGGCCTGTGAAAAAGCAATGAACTGAGCTTGGGTCTCAACTCACAGGACCCCTGTTTAGTATGTATACTGTCTGTGCACATTTCCTGTAGCTGTACGCTTCTACGGGAGAACTTATCTTGGGCCGCATACCTCCGGGACACAGGGCTCTACCCACCCTGGGGACAGTGATGCACAGACACCAATATGATGGATACAAAATGTCCGTCTATTTAGCTGCGTCACACGCTTATATAGCTCTTGCGGTTCCTGTTCCTGCCACTCCTATGGGGAGGAGTCTATCTTTCCGTCACATCCCGTAATCTTCCGGTCGCCGATCCCTGTCTATTCCCCTACAATTTCCATGCTACCAGGTTGTTGAGATGGACGATGATGATGCTGTATTACTCCTCTGAACAGAATTTGATGTGTTTGAAGGGGAGTTCAAAACTTGATTCCAGTTAGCAATTTCAGGTAGTAAGGATTTGGCTGGAGGCTTGTCAGTGCCTGTTTACATCCTCACAGTTTAGATCCTGTTATATCACTGTTTTTTACAACTCTTAGGGTAATCATTTATGTGGTCCACTTCCCCTAAAAGCATACTGGTAATGTGGCCTTCATTCTTGGGCTGAGAAATCTGTATACTAGTTCTCTGACTTTTAGAAGAACTGCTTCATCTACTTCATCTCTAAAATTAAAGTCTATTTTTTTTTCCTTAACATGGCAATCTGGTAGATCTTATGCACTTATATGGTGAAATAGGTTTGGCAGTTACCAAAAACAGTTTTTGCTATTATCCTATTTTTGTAAAGAATTCAAACAAGCTGGAGTCAAAGCAAGATAGAGGTACTGAGGAGAAACTAAGTCTTTAATTCTGGTATCATTTATTAGCTGTGGGCAAATCATCTATGTACACAGATTCATGGACATGAAATCAAATGTCTTACACTTCTTTAAAGTCAGGAGCACAATATATATCTGCTGTTGGACTGATGTGAGACAGAGATCACATTTGTCCCACTTACCCTATAATACTCTGACTACACAGCGAAATAAAGGCCATGTTCAGTTGGTTTCATTTTTTGTTATATGAGAGAATTTGCTGATCATATTTTGAAAGCAGTATCTGTTGTGTGGGCTTTTCAAGTCTGGGGGTCCTTTAGTTGTGCTCAATGTATTTAAGGGAATGGCTTGAAGGGCAGCAGACCCAGAGGGAAGAGCTTCTAGAAGATAACATTTCACTGTGCTAGGAAAGAAGGGTTTGTAACTGAGGCATAGTTGTTATTAGATACTACACTTTAAATTCAATGCAGAAGACAAAAGGAAATTCTCAAAGAGTGTAAATATTAACAACTTTTCTAATTATTGAGATTCAATTCAGTATTCCTTGGGTAATGGTTTCAGTCCTATCCATATTTGCATAACTAAAAGTCTGACGTTTGGTGGTCTGTATGAAAAGCATTTGATGTTTATCTGTTTCATGTGAGTACAGCAAAAATCCTTACAGTTTCCCCACTGCAAGAGCCACACACTTCTACTCTTCGTGGTTTTTATGTGCAGAGCTGAGACAGAATGGTCTTAATGAGACCTGGCCTGTTCTTCTGTCCCCACCCACCCTAAGGGCAAGGGATCAGAAATGTGTGCATGTGAATATACAGTTACATACATGAGATAGATACAGTTTGTGTTTTTCTCTGGTTTGTTTGGTGAAGAGGAATTTTTCCCCATTAGTGCCAAGCTAACACCAGGATATAACAAAATATATGCAGATTTGTAGTGCACTAACAAGACTCTTTCTAAGGCAGGGGAAATATTTTTCTCATACTGTATTTGGGGAGCTGATCAGAAGGGTTAATAGTTTGCTGTTGCTCAGGTGCTGATAATTCATAACTCTCAGCAGGACTGCAGGTGTAATCATTACCGAAAATCAGCTCACAATCAGTGCAAAAGATCAGAGCAGTAAACTGTTGCTACTGCTAAAAATGGTTCCCTTGTTTGAATCAAGCATATTCTGTTTTGAATGAGCAGTTGCTCTCCTGACATCTGAAATGAGTTAGCAGAGGATGGAAAAATGTAATACCTGGAAGGCTGTCAATAAACAAACACTGTCACTCAGAAGGTGTTTTCGAAAGGCTTTTTTACTCTTAAAAATAAACTGGCTGCTAATTATTTAAGGCTTGCCTTTCTCCAGTAGGTAAACAGTGTTAATTAATTTAATTGGTCACTAATTACTTTATTGGTTTTGTACCTTAACTAGACCTGATGGGAAGCCACAGCCTTCACAGTGAGAGGTGGCAGTGTGCAGGAAGTGATGGTATGGAAACAAGCTTGAGATCATGATTAAGAGAGGACAGCTCTGGGATGGTATTTCTTGCCATGCTGCAATGCCCTCTTCTTAAGGGGGAAGAAAAAATAGTGTAGGGCCTGCGTAAGTAGCCAGAAACTGAGCAATTGCTAACACCTTTTGCTGGGTGGCTGAGCGTGCCAGAAGGCTGTGTGCTTTGGGTTGAAGTGGTTTCTGTTATGGTGTTACAAAGATATGCAGCCACAATGCAGAAACATTGTAGTAAGTAAAAAGTAAGGCATCTGAGAGATGCTGCTTTGAGACTGAAGCACAGTCTGTTGGGTTAGTCTAGGTGTTCATCAAGATATGCTTCATCTGCCTCCTGCAGCTGCTGGCATCTAGTATTAGAGTCCAACAACAGCACTAAGTTGTGTGTCTATCAAAAGTGGTGAAGAACTGTGTGTTTCCTGTTATGTTAAATCTGGTTTGAGCCTTTGTGAAAGGGATTTGTGTAGTTGTGTGCTTATTATAGACTGGATGATGCTGTCTTTACTAGATCTGTGACTAGTAAATCTCAGTCTGTTAAACTAAGGTTTTCCCTTGAAGTTGTACTTCTCGTTTCTGTAAGAGCTGGTCTGTAGGGCACTATAGTTCCTTCTTAGCAGTTGGTGTTAAGTCTGCACTTCAAGCTGAGGCCAAAATGCTGCAAAGCTTATGTTTTAGTTCAGCTCAGATGTCTGCTTGGTTAATACAGCTCCTCTTTTTAGAGTTGCTGAGAATTTATAGCCTGTAAATGTGGATGAGAAAAACTAGCCAAGAGTGTTTTAACAAGTCATTTAAATAATTTTGAATAAAGACAAGGATTTCCCTGATCTGTCCTTCAGGCAGCATCTTCCTGATTTCCATGTTGTTCTGTGAATTCTAAATGTTTAAGCCTCTAAAGAAAACAACCCTTTCCTTGCAATGTCATTGCTGTGGTTTTTAACTCTCTGAAGTAAACACATAAGAAGATGGGCAGCTTCAACACAGCCTGCGGCAGAACTGGTAGACTGGGTCCCACAGTAGTGATACCACCTCCTTTCATTACAAATGACTGTCGTTTTTTATGTCACAGCCTGCAGAAGTATGGGCAACCAGTGAAGCATTTTGAATCCAAACAACTTTTTTCAAAAATTTTTGTTAAAACATGTACTATTCCTATATCAGAATTTTAATAAATTTCTGTCTATTTAAAAATTTACACGGAAATACATTCTGGCTTCTCATGAGCTGTAGTCTGAGGACTGGATGATTTTTCCCAAAAAGAATTTTCTTCCCTAGGTTTTTTTTAACTATTGTAAACCAGTGGTGACTAAGTAATTCAGGGCTCATAGAGCTTAACCACTCTTCTTGTTTTTTCTTTTCTGCTTTAATTTCAAAAAGAAAAAGGTTGAAAAGGAGGACCAGAGAGCAGGGGGTAAAGGAAGAAGAAAGGAGCACAACATGCTTACTTAGTTACATTTCTTTGGGTTATGAAAGATAATTTTTTGGCTGAGTGCATGTGCTGGCATGTGTGTTATTAGAAATAATTCTTGCAAGCTGTCAGAGTAGGTATTTTATAGCCAATCTTAGCTTTCCCTGTTATTTTATACATCACCCATTGCTTCATGGTAAATTATTTCATTTAGAGCCAACTCTTTAAGCATTGCAAATGAATGAGTGTTGAGATCTACTGAAAGGGACAGATCAGAAACAGCTCGTGGTTTAGAATGATGTATATGATAGTTTCTGCGCCAGAAGAGAGTTTGATAATTGTGCTAAGCTCTATGATGAGTTGATCCTGGGACGTTATTGGACTGACTGGCTGCAGTACATATGACTGTGTCCTAAGGACAACGTGGTAGTGCTAGTGGTGGCATTTTGGGCTGCTGTCACCAGAAGCTGCCTGTCCACTCCTGAACCAAAGGTTAATGCCTCCTTTGCAGGGGAAGCAAGAGTAAACAGACTCCAGATCTTCAGCTGCTGTGACTCACAGGCAGGTGGGTAAGTCTGGGACACAGATGCATTGACTAAGCAATGAAGGTGGTTTAAGGAAATATGTTTGGCTCTGAATTGCAGCGGCTGAAGGTCTGGCACAAAATTATTCCTGCTGCTGTTAAGTTTAGAGGTGGGTGACAGCTGCCAGTGGTGACATCTTAAATCAAAATATCTAAATACTCCAGGGCTGAGAGTCACCCCAGAGCCTAGGTGATCCAATGGTGAAAGAGTTTTTCCTGTCACTAGCATGTATGTAAGTGTAAACAGTGAAATGACACAGCTGGTGTGACTTACTTATCCTGATTGCTTGCTGGTACCCAAGACCTCAGAAATGAAGAGTTTTATGTTTATTTTCAGAATGTGGAACAAAAAACTGCAGTCAAGGTATACAAGCTGTGGCTGCCAACAGCTGATGTGAAATAAAGTACATGTATAGGAAGTGATGTCCCATGTACTTTCATTTTCAGGTGATGTGTGCATATGTGAATGTCTCATAAAAATGCTAGTTTAGTCTAGTATTGAAGCTCTCGCTTCCTTTTCAGGACAAGAAGCTCTATCTTGTAGAAAGTAGCGATCTGGTATCTCCATCTTCCTCCATTTGTGTATGGACCATGGTTATTCCACTCTTGGCCTCTCAAATGAGTCTGCCAGCGAAGTTTTCATAGTTTAGCAATGTAGACAGTTGTCTGCTGGGAATTGGATGGAGCTTGCCGATCTCATTTTGTCTAGATTACCAAGAAATTGCTGTAAAGTTTTGTGTTTCCCTAAATTAAGAGTGAGGTACAGCGATTTTAATTGCCCTGATGTGGAATAAAGTTTCGCATAGTTAAATGATGCTGCTATTGGTGTTAACTGGCTTTGAGGGAACATAATTTTTCCTGGAATGCCTTAAACTTGAATTCTATTTTTCCGCCAAAGCAAGTAAATTTAGAAAATGGATGTATAAAATACTTAGCAACTGTGGAGTGTATTTTCCCCTTGATGTGTGTGCTTAATTCCCATTAAACTGAAAGAGGAGAGACTACACCGCTGAACGTGCGTGTAACATTTTGATATGCTCCCAGTTGGTAAAAATGAGAGCGACACTAACAGCTGCTAACAGTGTCAACAGTCTCGTAGGATGAAGTGTGGCGAGCCCCCAACTGTTTCCCATTCAAATGAGTTATGGGCTCTCGCTGCTCAGGGGCACCCTGATAAGAGACCATTTGAGTAGAGATGTGAGACTTGGGGAATATCCACCTGGCAGGATGGTCCTCATCGTTCAAATAAAGTAAAATGGGGGAAAACATTTCAGTGGGGGGAAGGGGAGGGTTAAAATTAGGAGAGAGGATGTCAGAACTCCACTGAGCAGAGCCTGGGGAAGAAGTAGCCCTTGGTTCAGGGAATAGGATGTGCTAAGGATGGGGAATGCTCTAAAGGAAATGCAATGAGGCAACATGAGATGACTTTGGGGGCCCACCCACCTTCCAACATCAAAGTCTGACTGCAGAGAATGCTTGGTCATTTGCTGCTTAATGTTACATGCTCTATATTGATGCCAAAATTATTGGTCTGCCTTCTGAAATCTGTTTATAGTACTTCATTCAATTCGCTCGCTTCCCTAATCCACTTGTAATTGCCCCTTTTCCACCCAAAGCAAAGTCACACGGGGACAATAAAACAAGCTACCCTGTCTGGATGAACAAGAACCAATATTATCTGTGGTCTGTACTTGTGTTACTTCCCATTTAAAATACTGAGGGCCCCCAAGATATCTTTTTTTCCTGCTATGTAAATAACGTGTGGAGTATTTCATAGAAGCATTCAGTGTGAAAGGTGCCTGACAGATTTTGTAGTCCATTTCCTGGGATTATGGCAGAATTAACTTCATTATCCCTAAGCACCCTGTAACAGACGGGTGTTTAGCCTGGACTGAAAAATCACCAAAAGTTCATAATTCCCCGAAACTGTACCTTTGAATAGTTTGTTCTTAAAATTATCAAGTATTCCATCAGAATTTTCCATACTGTGTTATGAAACTGTTACTGCTTTACTTTTCAGATACCTAGAACAGGTGCTCTTTTTAAATCCTTCATTTTTTTCACCAAAAATTACTCGGTTTGTCCTCTTTTCTTCTTCTAAAAATATGGATCTTTGACTCTAGATCTCTGTAGCTTGATCAAAGATGGGATGGTACTTTGAATTTGAGGTTGTGAATTTTTTTTAAAGCAGGATACTGTTACTAATGCAGCTCAGTAACATGCTTTCCTTTCTGAAAAGCAGCACTCTTGATTTGTTGACTGTAAGTCCCTAAGCGTCTGTGAGAATTAATGTTAGTCATTATCCTATTCTATAAATTTTACATTTCATTATGCTTCCCAGTATGTATGGATCACTGGTGTCCAACTGTATTGGTTCTCTTTTTGTTGTTTTGTTTTTTTGATGCGGTTTTTGTGTTTCTAACCATTGCTTTATTATTATTATTTTCTTAATCGCTGATCCCTCCCTGTTGGTTTAGCAATGACCGTTAAGAATTACTTGCGGTCAGATGTTTATCCAGTGATGTGTTTGCTTTATCATGCTGTAAAACCTTGCTCTTGAGATCGATCCAAGAGTGATGTCATCCAGCCGTCATCCGTTGGTTTTCATCTGCTGCTTCTCCTTTCCCATGTCAACTAGTAAGGAAAACTATGGAATAAAAACAGTTGAATTACTACTAATATTTTGGCTTCAGCTAACTGGCTGAATAGTTGCCAACCAGTCTTTCCTGTTCCTGGGGAGAAAAAGAATCTGGAATAACTAAACAAAATAACTGCTTAGCTTTAGCTGACCAAAACCCGACCCCTTTCTCAATCCCCTATCAAATGGTAGTATGTCAGAAAATCCACTGGAGACCCTATGCAATCCTGAGTCAGCAGATCCCACCCCCCATCATCTCTGGGATGTTTGAAAGAAGGCTGCTGATTCTTCCCAATTCAGGCCACCTCATGCACCTATCCTGAAAATCTATGAACTGGAGGAGAATTATGAATAAGATAACAAAACTATCCTGTCTTTCCTTCACAATGTGTATGTGAGCTATCATTTGAGTAAGGCCTATAAATGCTTTGAATCTATTCCTGAGTTCAGCAATATATGTATGATTTTCATAAGCTGACGGTAAAACAAGAAATGTATTCCACAGACAACTACCTTTAAATAATTATATTGCGGATTTGTTTGAAAAACTCCTATTTTGTTTGCACATGAGATGGCAGATTTGGCATACATTTTGAATTTAGTTAGCAACAGAAATGAATACATTTATATGATTGTAATCTTAACATACGCTTTCAGATTTGAGGCTGCTTTCTCAGGCTGAAAACATGTCTGAATGTCTTGACATTAGAAGGTGCAGGGGTCATAAAAACCCATAACGTCAAAAACCATGTCACTGATTGTTGCCGCTGGTGGTAGCGGCTGCTTGGAGACATCTGTGGACATACTTGTACTCACCATATGCCAGATTGTTCTCCCTTCCAGAGCTATGCAACATCTTGCGTAAGATGCATGCAGTTTAGCCTTGTTTTGAAATTTGGAGTGGGTGTTTTCTCCATTAAGCTACCCAGTGTTTGGCTGCTACCAAAGGAATTTGCAGGGTTTGCACTAGCCATGGGAGGGCTCTCTTACCAAGTCTGTCTGTGCAATATGAATACATTGACAATGACAGGAGAAAAACCTACAAATACTTAAACATGAAGGTGACAGCTCAAAAGAAAGTCGTCTTCTCATTTAATATTAAAGCCTATTTAAAAAGTGTTACAGAAATAATACTTAATTTACACCATGCCAGATTTTACCATCCCTATGTTGAACAAAGCTTTGCTCCTCAGATAGTTCCATCCCAAACTGGAAGTCAGAACTTATATGTGCAATGCTGTGCCGCTGTCAAAGTATCAAGAATAATATTCTTTTGAGATTGAGCTACAGCATATTTCCAGAAATAAGGCTAGGCTAGCAGTGGAATTGTATTTCTGTTTAGTGGGTAAAAAGGGAAAAGTTGGTTTGGTTCCTATTGTGAAAAGGAAAGCAGTGCTGATTTTGACATGCTTGATTCTATTAAATAATTTCAATATAACTCAGTTGCTGGAATTTTGGTGATTGATAGCCAAATAGTTAGCACTTTGTTTCTGATGACCTTCTAGCTCTTGCAGCAAAATCAAACTTATTCCTAGACCTGCTAGATAAATCAAATTAAGATTTTTTTTACTTTTTAAAAAAATCATTCTTGCATAGTTAACCCAAAAGGGGACATGATCAGCTAGTCATCTTATACACATTTGCCAAATATTTACACCTTTGAAAACTGTCATGGTTCTAAGTATTTTGTTCCATTGATCAAATGCTCTTACTTGAAATCATGTGCCTTATTATTTTCTAGCTATACCCAAAAGCTGCTTTCAGGCTTTAGACTTTCCCTTGGCTTATCAGCTGGAGACACCTACACCTTCAGGTGGTTTTTTTTTCTATGCACATGCCTATGGTTTCCGGCCAAGTCACATTTACAACATTTCCAATAAATTAAGCTGCAGAGAATCTTTCAGAATAGGGTGGTAAGCTCTATTTTTGCAAATGCTACTTATTATTTTCTTCTCTTCCTCATCTTTTTTTTAACTATCTTTTTCAAAGTGTAGATGCCCAGTTCTTTTAAGTACCAATAATCCAGTCTCATTTTATATACTACTAACAGTAAGGAGATGTCCTAGTTCAGGAGAGCATGGAAACAGTTTTCAAACTGTGATCATACAGTTAAACCTCACTGAGGTGATACTTCATGAAATGCTTTATTTCAGCACATACCTAAGTGTTGCCCTCACTGGAGACACGCAGACACACAAGCTAAAATGATTTCCTTGGTTGAGGCAGAGCAGATCATCTTTACTGTGATAAGGAAGCTAGTGGACCACGCAATGCCCTCTAACCGTTTTGACTAAATGTATTTTATTTCTAAGGTATGTTTGCCCAGGAAACAATATACATTTCTAAAAGTTGTCACATGCTTAGGGATTTTTTTGTTGTTTTGTTTTTTTGCTTGTTAAAACTTTTACATAACCAGCATTTGGGGTTCAATAGCAGACTTATTTTATGTTCTTTAGTCTCTCTCTGTTATCGTTTTACAGGCTTTAATGTGTATGATGACAATGTCCAGTACTACATAAGTAATATTCAGTATGTATCCATACTAAATTCCCTCAAGAGATGTCTAAGAGTAGTTTGGAGTTCTTGTTTCAAGTCTGTTTTACAAGGAATCGGTTGCCCTACTCCATCATATAAATTAAACCTAACACATTTCTTGATTACTTTCTGTAGGAGTAATGATTTATCCAAAGGACACAAAGTCCAGACTCCAAAGAGGAAACACGCTGTGCTATTTATACCGTTTTGCTTAGAAGGTTGTGGAAAGGTGTAGAAATGTGTGAAGATGAGATCTTTACTTTTCCCAAAGCCTGGTTAGAGGTATTGAAGAAACAGTCTGGGCATGATACTGGATTAAAAACTATCAACAATATGTTAGTGGATTATAAAATCAGGAAAGAATAATCTTCAAAACACTTTGTTGGGCTTAGTCCATGTGTCAAGTGTCAAATGCTGCTGGTTTTTTTTTTTTTCTCTGAATGCTTTCTAAAGACAATGGTGGTGTTTATAGTTTCTCCAGAACATTTACAAGTTCACTTTGTTGGACTTTGCTGACTGTGCTCAGTATGTTGAGGTGTGGCCACGTAGTAAGAAGCAGAAAGAAAATGCCAAGGCAACTCCTCCAGAACTGTAATAGCTGTTTACATTTTCTATTGCCAAAAGGAGACTTGTTGAATCATGAAATAAATCTGAGGCCACATTTATGTCATAAGTTCTGTGTGCTATATGGTATGAAGCCTTATGCCATCTCAACGACTGCTTAAACCTCAGCTAAATATGTTTGTACACCCACATCACCTTAAGCAGTGATTTTTCTCAGACTTTTGAGGCAAAGAAAGGTCTAGAATTGCAATGGACTAGCCTTAGATAAAATGCAGAATTGATAAGCACATCTTCACTGGGACAGCAGTAACATTGGTCTTTGAAGTTGGTTTAAATGATGCTGAGCAGTCAAAGAGGAAATGTGAAATTAAGATGAAAACTATAGCGTGGATATTAAGCCCATAAGAGATTATGGGCCCATGTACCTTTTTATGCATGTTACAAGCTGTTTTGGAAGAAGTAATTAAAATGTGCTGTGTTTTAATTCAGATGGATCTACTAATGATGATTCCATAGGTATCTCAATGGGAAGTTATTTTATAAATTATATTTTTATAATAATTTATAACTCAGCACTTCTGTTTGCAATAGATTCTGATATTGTATCTGGAGCCTAAGAGACCTTTGACCTTAATAGCCAAAGATCCAATCTGAAGAATTTTGTGTTTTGGATTGTTAACACCACTTGAAAATCTTTAGGAGGGAGAAATATGTATTGTACATGGGAGTTAACACAGGGAGTTAACCCAGGGAGTTAACCCAGTTTGTTTTGTTGTGCTGAATACCACGTTGTGAATCTTAAGGGAAATAGTAATCTGGTGGATCTTGTCTACTCTTTAAAGTTGTGCTTTGTTTTTGTGGTATTTAAACTGAACCCTCATCTCTGAAGGGGGTGTGTGGGTGTCTGTGGGAATAATCTGAGAATGTGTAGTACTGTTCTCTTAGATCATACTGCCCTCCTTTTGGTAACTGCTACTTTTTCCAGGGAGGGAACTTAAACTCAGGAGTAACTAAATGGCAGCAGAACTTACAACGACTTGGTGGACTGCCAGGGATGGTTAGACTAGTGGTGTCTGATGATTAAATTTATGCAACAAAATCACCCTGAAGGTGGGAAGTCCTGGGTGGATATTAATATACTAATGAACCCCACTGTGCCTGTTTGGAATATCTCCGTTTCACAGATGGACATATAGAGGCAGAGGGTGCCTGCTAACGCAAACCCATGATTTACTCTTTGTTGGTGGAATTCAGTGGTTTTTTGTTTCCAGTTTCTTCCTAACTTCTGTAGTTCACTGTCTCTCTCCTGATGTAAGGTTTTTTTTGGTTTTGTTTTTGTTTTTTTCTTTTTTCTCCTTAGAGTCCAAACATATTTGTCGCAGTCTCTAAGTAGCAAGGATGATGGTAGCTGTTGGGGAGGAGGAGGAGTAGTAAGAGGGTTCCTGACTCCAGTGCTCCCTTTCTCTCTTGTAATATTGTGATGGCCAAATACTGTCTGTCAGTTGCCAGCTACACTGTAATTCTATAACAGTATATACAATAGATCTGTATATAACTCATTTTGAATAGTCATTTGAAACATGTGCTTTGTCAAACACTTCACAGATAAAGCAGACATTTTGAGATAATGTGACAGATATTCTACATTTATTATACAGCCACTGAGGTAGCAGACAAATGAACATTGCACATTCATTCTGGGGCTGAAATCATGGTGGATTTAGTGTAATGGATGTAATGCATTATTGCATATGATGAACAGACCATCCGCCTGTATTATAAATGGCATTATTTAAACCAGCTAAATTGTTATCAAGAGCAATGTTTCTCAAAACTGGAATCCCTGGGGAGGAGACTCAGGCAAAGCCATCAATAGAATTAAAAAAACCCAACAACCGAACAAAACACCAGAAATGTTGGTGTCTTCATTGTGTTTAATCCTTGCTGGGGAATCAGCGGAACTGGAATCATCTATCACGTGTGGCCTGAGGAACTGAAATGGAAACAAGCCTCAGGTACTTGTAATGGACTGATACATTCAGGCCAGACCCCAAAGGCAGGTGTGGCAACCCCCCAGAGCTCCCCATGGCTTTTGCAAGTGCAGCTTGGTCTGTTCTGGGCCATTAATCGGTGCATCTGTACCCCAACCCTGGTTCTGCTGTTCAGTGGCTCCTGCCGGCACTGACTGTGCACACCTGGGGCCTCCAGCAGCTGCCTGTGCTGGGTCTCCTGTGTCTGCCTCTAGAAGACTTGTGCCATCTTCACGTCCTCTAGATTCTCAGCTGCTCTACAGGTCAAAAAAAACCCTGACTGCTTTAAATTATGCCCCCTCCCCCACCCTTTCCCAGTCCCAGGCTCCTTCTGGGGTTGCTGTATTGCCTATAGTCCTGATAGCATGCCTAATTCTGCCCCTTGGCACATTTCCTACGCAGGTGCGTGTGAGAAGAGAGGAAGCAGTTTCATGGTGTGATTTACGGTTGCAGATCCCAAACAAACCCTTGCAATGGCAATGTATTAAGGGAGCTGGGCAGGAAACCAAGTCAATTGACAGCGAAGAGTGGATCCAGCTGCATTTAATTTACTTTATTTCTCACTGGACAAAGGTGGCAGTGGCAAAGCATCATTTTTTCCCCTCTATTACATGTGCAATGTGCGCCTCTGAAATGCATCACTCTTCCTGTTTCTTTTTCTTTCTGGGAAGGGCTCTTGCACACTTCTCTTCCAGGATTGTCCTTGGAGAGGTTCACATATCATTTATGCACCTTTGGGGAAAAATGCTGTCTGGGACTAGGCTTGAGAAACGTAAAACTAGCCAAATGTGGCAGATTTCCAGATTGTAATTGTATTATAAGGCAAAATGATTTTACAGTAGTTATGCAATAAACATGTGTAATATATATATGTACAACTTGTGTAATTCATCAGGCATTTGAAACAGCAATTTAAAACTTAAAGTTGGCTCTCACCTTTAAAACAAAGGAAATAAAATAGAATAAAACAAAGAAACAAGCTTCTGCACTGAACTTTGGAAGTCAGAAACACCAGTCCTAAGGAGCATACCTGTGTTGTCATGCCACAGTGCATTACTGTCAGCACGTTATAAATATGACCATGAATAAGAGTTCCAGCTCAGGATGTGAAAATTGGGCTTTCTAATAAAAGTGAAGGTCTCCATTAAACCTAAAACATCTTGTGAAATTAATTTGTTGCTATTTTGTTATGCTGGATATTCTCTGGGAAACATTTATTTAAATTTCAGTTGTCCTGTAGAATGTCCACAGGAAAAATGACTGCAGTTTATTAACATAAATCATCTGAAAAAGGCAGGACCTAGATTTACTAAGTTTTCTTGAAGTTCCTTGAAGAATGTGCTGATTTTAGTTTCAGAAAGCTTGTGCTGCTCTGGGTGAGCGATATCACATGTGGTGGTGAGAGCCATGTAATTAGTGTGTGTTTCTTCAGCATCTTTGACCACTCATCTGTCTCTTCCAGAGCTGCCTTTCACAGTTTCTGAAGTTACCACTGATTTTTTTTTTTTTATTATTTTCTCCTCTGAGCACTTGCAAACTTTCCCAACAAACCTCTTTTTCCTAACAGAAAGAGCATATCACGTTGGATTATTGACTTCTCATTGGGATGAATGGCATATTGAAAGCTATTTTGAACAATCCCTAGGAAACAGTTTTCAGCACACCTTTTCAGTGAACTTTCCTGTCTCCCAAGGATCTTTTTCATGTTCCTGACTGTTGTTGTATTTTTTCTTTCTGTTTCTATTGAGGTTTTATTGTTTTGTCTAATATGCAATTATATAAACATTCCTCTACATGAATCTTTATACATGTTTTGATCCTGGAATAAAGTTTTTGAGAATGAAGACTATTTTATAGTAATGTCTACAAAATGCTGCATTTACTTATCATGGTGTACAGATATTTATTAATATTAATGAAAGTGTAATTAAAATTAGCAAGCTCCCTTGGAAAGGTAAATTATTCCCTTTGTGTTTGGTTTTAAGAGACCATTGTTTCTTAAACCACATTTTTAATCTATGATTCTGCTGGCACATAGCTCTTGTCCTGTTCCCCTAAAATTCAGCCTTTGAACTTCTATGCAAGAAGAGTGATCTCGAGAGAAAACATTCTGTTGGGAAGGGGTTTTTTGCCTGGATAGTTTTGGTGAATTGCTCTCAGAGTCATAGTAAAATGGCTGAATATTTGGATCTAGGTTTGAAGAAGAAAAAAAGGACAGGAGTTTCTAAGTGGTATTATCAGGAGAAAGAATTTACAGACACATCTCTGAATATCCTATCTGTAAACCTGCTGGGCAACAATTTCTAGAAATGTTTAAATCACAGCCTTTTATTGAATGATGACAAATGGTGAGATACTAACATGGTGTTTTTTGTGATCGTCAAGCCTATAGCTCACATATAGGCTCATTTATTTTTAGTGTCAAAGGAGTCCATTATAATCATCTATCCTGAATGATATTACACAAGCCAGAGAACCACACTGAATATGCATTGCGGAGACCCTGGCTTTTTTTTCTGTTTGAATTGTAGCAAGGAGACTTGCTTGGTCTAAAGATATTACACGGTGGTGAATCCCTTACATCTTTGGTGGAATGCTCCAACAGGCAATAACCTTTGTTGAAGTCAGTGTTTCTAATACCAGCTTCCCTCCACAAGATGTCATTTTGTCTTTTCTCTCCCCCTAGCTAGATTGCAGGGCTCCCTGCTATCACAAATGTCTTCCTTATGTTGTGACCTGTAGTCTGCGGTCAGTCACCACTTGGATTTGTCTGTGATGAACTAAATGGGTTGAGTTTCTTTAGTCTCTCATTATAGGACAATATTTTCAAGACATTGAATCACTTTGTGGCTCTCATCTGAGCTATCACCAGTCTGCCAAATTTTTTGGGGGAGCTCCCAGTGTACTACTTACGGTTTCACTAATGCTATATGCAGAGGGTAATACCAGTTCATTACTCCTACATGCTATATGCTATTCCCCTGCTTATGCATTCAAGGATTGTATTAGTTCTCTTGGCCACTGCACCTCGTTGTGAGATTTACTGCTGGGAGGACTTGGATAGTGCTCTGAGGTACTTGCACAGCAGTTGGGAAGGCCTTATTCATTAGAAATGGCTGGGGCTCCTTCAAGCAATTTGTCAGCAATCTGGAAGTTTTTACAGTTGTTGCAGAAATGAAAGTAAGTTCTGGCTGCACCTCTCCTTGTTTGAGAAATACTCTGGTTTGCTCTCCAGCTAAAATACAGTTCATTCCAGCAGTGCCAAATTCTACAGCTTTCTTTCCAGCCCCAAAAAGAGCCACGACATCATGCATATGCATCATGCAAACACAATCCTCCTTGTCTAGCTCAAAAGCCAGGCAGTGGCTGCTGTTCCTGTGGCAGTACAGAGAATTAGGAAATGATGTGCAGTCTCCTCTGCCTTTGCTTGCACAAATATCCCTGGTGGCTTTATTTTTCCTTCCTCTGTGTGACTCAGAAAAAGCTCTCATCTAATTTCTCCCCATATGTAAAATTATCATTTTGAGATCTAATGAAACCCTTGAATGAATTAGCTGGGAGCCCTTTTGTGTGACGTTACTGGTGCCATCAAGAGATTATTGCCCCCTGCTCAAGCAGCAGAAGCCTAGGCATACCTCCCACCTAACTGAACCCCAAGCAAGCTGTATCTTTATTTATTGCCAGTGTGTTGGCCAGGAAATTTGGTATAGTAGAGAAGTGTTTAACCTGTTTAGGTTGTGAGGTTTGGTGTGTTTTTTAGTGTGTGTTCCACATTTTTCATGGTTTACACAAATAGAATAATGAAAGGGGTTTTGTAAAAGTCATGACACATAACTCGTTTGATAATATCTTATTTCAAGTCAAGATGTTACTTATGACTACTACTCTATTTTCATCAAAAGCAGTAGATTTTCATTTAAGATGTTTGGTCTACATGTAGTGGACAAATAAAAGGTGACTAAGAAAAGCATGTCGTTACGAATTGAAATGTGTTGACTAATCTTCACATGTGACACTTGGAAGCAGGCCTATACCCTCACTGAGAAACTCTTAGAGTTTCAACTTGAAGAATAGTGCAAATCAGTGCTGCAGAGTGAATACTGGTGGTCAACAGCTATTTTCACTATCTGTTCTACTTGGACAAAACAGGTATGTCTTATGCCTGCAGTTTGTTCTTTTGAGCTTTGGAACTGGATTTTCTCATCCACTCATTTTTTCCACTTCCCCGTTATGAGATAAAATGACCCTGCTGTTTGTGATGTGACTGATTACGGGACAAAGCCAACCTCTGACACCCACCAGACATGTGCTTGTTCCCCTTTGACAAAGAAAGTGCAGAACTGGGGAGGTGCAAATGTAGCGATTTAAATTTCTTTTTTTTTTTTCCTTTTTAAATGGGTATCAGTTGAGAGAGCAAATGGCCCTTCATAGGAATATGGTGGCACAGATAACCTATAAACAGAGGTTTTGAAGGAGGATACTGTCAAAATTACACCTCCTTCCTCAGTGATTTTCAGACTAATATGAAAAATACTATCTGTAAATCTGACATGGCATGCAGCCCTGGGAACTACAGAAATAATGTCATTTCTAAACCCTCATTAGAAGAGTTTGTGGAGCCTTCTTTCATGTGTAAAATGATTGTCTAGGGTTATCCCAAAGTCTGAATTGAACTTCAAAAGCCTTTAGGCTCCTATTCTTATCTAATGTATCTTTTTATTCTTTTTATATATTAGAAAAGTTTAATGGATGGGACTGTGTAACAAAATAAAAATCATGCTGGAGCTCAGCATCCACTGAACACTTTCATTTGTTTGAAAGGAACCTCTCAACTGTTTTCTTATTTTGCCATTCTGGTTAGTTGCCTCCCAGCTCCATCCAGACCATGTATCCCACTGCTGGGGTAAAGCTTAAAAGCTACAAGCTGTACAGGAAGTGCAGCATACAAAAGCTTTATTTTAATATAAAATCTCTTAATATGGCTTGTCTGCGAACCCCCATGCACCTATTTTGTTGAATATAACTGAGTGACTTTAGTAGACTTGGTTTAGAGAGGTGCAAGCTTCTCAATTAATAACAAAATAAATTCTGTGAGGTTTAAGTCAGCTGCAGTGTTGCAAGGACCTTGCAAGACTAAATCTAGTTTAAAATTTTCATGTGAGACAAAATGTCTTTTCCCAGTTAAGGGTGGACTTACAGGTATTTTGTGCATGCCTGATTCTGTATCCAGCCACAGGATCAACGCTTTGTGTTTCTATCTTATTCACTTTTTAAATTTTTCCTCCCCTGCCCCTGTTTGCATGTTTGAATGACTAGAATGTAATGAAGGATATAGGCGCACTAGGTTTCTGTGCTCAGCTTGGCAGTTTGTGAATGACAAATGAAACTAACTAGTCATTTGATTTTCCTACCCATCTGCTTTAAACATTATAAAGAAAACCCAAGGAACTTTATTTTTTATTACAGAAAAATAAGAAGTTTATAATTTGGTTAAAGTCTTTGCTGAGACCAAAATTATACTGTGGTCTATGTGACCCAACTCTGTGCTGTGCTTTTCATTAATGAGCATTAGCAGAGCAGCAAACCTGTGCACTTCTGATGTTTTTTGAAGACCTGAAAGGTGAGTTACCACAAATGTTGCAGCAGTGACAGCTTCATTCTTCCCAGCCTAGAGCTTGGATTCTAAAGCGGTACAAATGCTTTCATTTCCCTAACAAAATGTGAAGCCTTGAGCAAATAAGGGAATCGGAGCACATTAATCAGAATTACCAATGTGAAAGCTGTGACAGAAATTTGGAAAAAAACAACCCATAAACAATGGCTCCTCTGTAAGAAGAATCATTTCAACCCAGTAAAAAATTGATTGGTAATTCAAACCAGAAATTGCCCTAAATGTTGAACATATATCGGAATATTTCACGGGCTGTTTTATCATTGCAACTTGTTGACATTATTTTGTACTTGTAACTTCATAGACTATAGCCATTTGTTACATCAGCATCAGACATCTGCACAAGCATTTGTCATGCTGCTGTTGATTTTCTTTTTTAATTCTTTCCCCTCGTTGGCTGAAGGAAGACTAGAGCTAACAGAACAATATTGTGGAATGTGAAGGCTATCATTAGGGGGCAAAACTGGACTTCAAAGAGGAAGACCATATGGTTTTGACTTTTATAAAAATGGCAGGTGGACATGAAAAAAGGTTGATTTCAAATTTATTTTCATGATAGCTGCAAGTTCTTAAAAGTCAAAGATGATTAATTTTCAATTTGGAATTCCTAATAACTGAAACAAGATCATGGTTTTACAACTTCCTGAGGCAGAGTCTGAGAGAGACGAGGTCATGTTGGTATAATAAACCAATGGCAGCCTGGAGCTGAAAGGTTGGAAAGAGCAGCAAGAAATGGTTTTCAAAAGGCTTTCTGATGGTAAAGCATGTATAAGAAACAGTATTTCTGAACTCAGCCTGTTTTGGAGCATATGTTAAACTTCAAGGATATTGGGTTAGATTTGAAAGGTGAACCTTATTCTTAACGACTTGCTGAGTGTCACTTGCACTACTAACTGAAATAGCAGTTCAATAGCAGGGTGGAAACAAAATGAAACCACCCACCCCCCTCCAGCAAAGTTGCCTTCCCCTTAGTGATAGGTGTTTCTTTTTATGTGAAGGAATACATGACACTTAATTTTCATTTCTGGATTATCATATGTCATTTTAAAACTAGCATCTGAAATCCTTTTGTCTGGAAAGTCAGAGCTCTCTGCACCTGTGGGTGACTTGCTGATGATGTGAAAGAATAAGCAACTGTCAGTTCTAAATACAGGTTGAATTTATCCCTCTTATAGATGCTGTATATGGTATTTTAATTGAAAAAGAATGTTACTTGTCTTACCTACATACTTTAATATATTAAAACCAGTAGCTTTGATAAAAAATATTTCTGGTGGTAGTTCTGATCAGGGATAAGTATGTTCAGTGCTTCTCAGAAATATGGCAGTGCCAGTACCAACGGGTCAAATGTAACAGCGATCTATACAGGGTCGGGTTTGGATCCCTTTACCAGCTTTGCTGATACTCTCATAGGAAACTCCCTTCCATTCTGGTTCCTGCTAATTCCCTTCCCATTGCCTGCATCTACTTCTGAAATTGTGGACTACTTGGAATGTCTTGACTATGTCTTGCCCCAAAGAGCATATATTTCCACTAAGTGTTAATGTTATAAAAATAATGATGGTATCCTACAGGGGTGATTATCATTATTTCTAAAGCTAATGTTGTATCAGGGTGGAATGTGTTACAATAACACCATTCTTCAGAGAAAAAGAAACAACAAACCTCTTTCTATCTTGTTATTCATCCTCTCTGAGAGTGTCAAGAAAGGCTTAGTTTCCTCTAAATAAAAAATAATTGAATGTCTTTTATCAAGAGGTTGGAAGTACAATACAACTGTATTCCAGAAGTTGTCTGCAGTCTGGGACTTGACTATGCATTGTTCTCACAGAAATAGGATTGATTGCTGCTTCTTATAATCAAATCTTTTCTTACCCCTCCGAGAATAGTGCTACTCCATTTTCTCCAGCGGGAAGTCTTACTTTTAGTACCTGAGACATTAAGCTGCCAGGTTGTGTCTGTCCTCAAGAAATAGTCTCCAGGAATGGCTTTTTAAGGTTTTCTTTTGAGAGTTGTCTTTACCTCTTTTCATCCAAGGTTATGTGGGCTTTTTAGAGACTGATATATTACCTTCTACTTACATGAAAGAAATAAGATGATGGTGCATGCCAGCATATCTTCTGCCATTGAATTTGAAGAAATAAATGTTTTGTCAGCAGTTTAGTTTCCAGGGCTTGTGTTGTGGGACATGCCTCTTTCCAAGCTAAAAGCAAGATCTTCTAGGTGTGTGTCTTTTGTATCAGGCAACCCCCCACTTGGATAGTGCTAAGCCTATCCAAGGAATAAAAAAAAAATGCATCCACTCAGCCTTTCTATCTCTTTCAGAGGGAATTGCTATCAGAATTCAGCACTGATATTTTCAAGAGTTGCAGAATGGGTCCATGCACCTGATCATAAATTTATTCTGAACTTACACTGAGGAATATTTAAAAATCAAATTGCACCCTTTCCATTGACAATAGAAGCACATCCTTTGTACTTGAAAATTTTAAAAAGCTTCCTCCTGTAGGAAATCAGGAAGGTACTGTTGGCAGAGCTATTCACCCCTCGTGGCTTAGTTCCTCTTATTTTTTTAATATCTGTCTTGATGGGAAGTGGACAGTGAATTCTTAATTTTTTCCAGTGGAAAATCAGTATGAAAGGAGGGGCTGGATAAAAAATAATTTTTGTCCCACAGAAAGTACAGACTTTTCTTATAAATGCAAGAAAAAACCATCAGCATCCTCTCAGCACATGCATTGATGCATTGTTGGTTGCAAAGAGTGTTTGGCCATAAAAGACTGGTTTGTTTTTTGACATCTTCAGGGAAAATAAACAGGTCCACAGCTGCTTTTGTTTAGCCAAAACTCAGGTTTGACTTGGTTTTCCAACATAAAATGTCTGAATGAATACATTTGAATTAGACATGGGGTATTGTGTGGCCAAATTTGCACATAGGTGTCTTTAAACAAAGTATATATGAAGAATCTTCATAATAAATTCTTTTCTTTATATTAAGTGAAAGAGATTGTTTTCTACCTCAAAAAATATTCCAGTGTAGACCAGAGTTAGAGAATGTAGCATGGAAACAAAACCAGGGAAAATATTAATTAGAAATAGGGGCTGTCTTGATCAGAGAAAAATATAAATCTAGTGAAAACCATAGTCTGAAATGTGCTATGGAGAAGTCAGACATAGTCTATGGGAAAGTACCCAGTCAAAAATTAATTTTCTGTTGGGAAAAATAACTTTGATCACAAATACTTTCCACCAGTCCTAAAAGGACATTTGTTGTTTAATTCTGTCATGGTTTAACCCCAGCCAGCAACTCAGCACCACGCAGCTGCTCCCTCATTCCTCACATGGTGGGACAGGGGAGAGAATTGGAAGGGTAAAAGTGAGAAAACTCATGGGTTGAAATAAAGACAGTTTAATAGAGAAAGCAAAAGCTGCACACACAAACAAAGCAAAACAAGGAATTCATTAATTACTTCCCATGGGCAAGCAGGTGTTCAGCCATCTCCAGGAAAACAAGGCTCCGTCACATGAAACAGCTACTTGGGAAGACAAGCACCATCACTCCAAATGTCCCCCCCTTCCTCCTTCTTCCCCCAGCTGTATATGCTGAGCATGACGCCATATGGTGTGGGATGTCCCTTTGGTCAGTTGGGGTCAGCTGTCCCGGCTGTGCCCCCTCCCAGCTCCTTGTGCACCCCCAGCCTGCTCGCTGGTGGGGTGGGGTGAGGGGCAGAAAGGGCCTTGACTCTGTAAGCGCTGCTCAGCAGTAACTAAAATGTCCCTGTGTTATTAACACTGTTTCCAGCGCAAATCCAAAACATAGCCCTGTACCAGCTTCTGTGAAGAAAATTAACTATCCCAGACAAAACCAGCACACATTCTCAAATAGAATCACACTAAAACCTTTGAAAATGGGGCTAAAAGAGCCTGCCATGTACTCTCTTTTTTTGACTTACAGAAGGATCGGCTATAACGGCACTGATCTTGATAGACTGTTTAACCTATTCTCCATGATCCCTGGTGAGGGAGATGCTTTACTTCTCAAAACAGTCTACTGCAGTCTTTCACTCTCATTACATTTTCCAATATCTAATATATTAAAGTAATTTTAGCCACCTAACTCTTTACATATCTGCCAAAGCCTCAGAGTAGAATAATCTCTTCAACTATTTGAAGACCAATAATCCACCTCTATTCCCAGCCAAAATTCTTTCAGATTTTCACGAATTTCTTGGTTTTTTCATGTTGATAATGATTCTTTCTTGTCTTTGGGCTCTCTGAAATTGGTCCACATCAAAGAAGTGCCCCTTAACCAGTTATTTCTCATCCTCTACTTGTGCAATCAGTTATTTTTATCTACTTTACATTTTACCTAATTTCTAGAGAGTTTCCCAGTTTTCAAGATTGTTTTCAAGTCTATGCTTTGTTTCTAGTATATTTACATAGTGCTTCACGTTAAGAGCAGATTTAAGAAGCATACTTACTGGTGGATGTATTCTTTTTAGTCAGTGAATGTTTCTGGGTGATCTTATGGTAATGTAAAAGGATGAGGAGCACATCTACCTAATAATGTAGTAATACTGACTAGAAGTTAAAAAAAAAGGTATGAAAGCAAAAGATTGCAAATTCAGCTTTCATACAGGATGGTTGTGGTGTTGCTTAATGTAAAGATCTAGGAGCTGGGCAGAAGTTAGTACCAATTGCTGGACACCTTAGATTCCTAAGAGGTGGACCATTTTGAAATAGGTCTTAAACAAAAAGCTACTGTCTTAGCTACTGTAATCAGGATGTTTTCCAAGTGAAAATGTGTAGTCAATCCACCCACAAATTATCTCTACCTTGCCTGCTTGGTGGGACAAAATGACCTCCAGAGATCCCTTCCAACCTCAACTATTCTGTGACAGGTTTCAGTGTTTTCAAATGCGAAGATTTTGCACACTATAGTTTAAAGTAGTGCCATGATCACACGAGGGGTTATCTCCATGTCTCTCAGTTCTTGGATCATCTCAAAGTCTTTGGGTCCCTTCTGCTCCCTTAAGAAGTATTAAGAAGTGCAGGAGCAGATAGTTTTTGGTATCCAGTAAAAGCAGCTGAACGAACACTTGAGAGACCCTGAATTCAACAACAACGAAAAAGGAGATTTAAGGCAGTATGGCTACAGTGCCAAATGGCCTCTCATGGTAATGTGTCAGTCAGTAAGCAATAGACTGTGTCTTGTTGGAAAGAAAAGGAGCCAGCCAACCTACACAATTCCTCCATCACTTCTTTAAGTTAGCATAGTAGGAAATGTTGCCTGGAGAAATCATTGCAGGAGAAGTCATAAAAACGAGGAAGAAGAGTTTTTCGGGTGATTTATGTTCAGCAAGTAGAGGGCATGTTGAACGCCTGAGATGAATGTCAATGTTTTTGATTATGAGGGCTTAAAACATCAGAGAAGTATAGATAGTCTCAATATATATATGTAGTTGGGAGTGGTAAGTTATCTGAAGTGTAAGAGTCCTTGCCTGTCGTCAAGGTAAGTTGTCAGTAACTTGTAGATGAGTGCATGTCAGTATTCACCAGTTAATGGGTGCTGTTCATACTGCATTAAGATAACTATACATACACATACAGAGTATAGTTCCAAGTAAGCAAGGGTCTGCATATGCACAAAGGTGTTGCACCTGGTATTACTTTTATTGTTTTGCCCCAGCTACAGTTAATTGCCCAGAATTGTGGTGCTGTGTCCTGTTTTTTTGGGAGCCAAGTCACAATGTTCTGCTGCAGCTCCTGTTTTCCTCTTGACATGATGAAGAAATCATAGAAACCATAAACCAGTATGAAAGCCTACTTTTAGCATTTATTATTGCTAAGTGTGAGAAGAGAAAGTCCCAGTGGTGTGATTGCTACGCAGCCTCAGGGAAGTCAAGTTATTAAACAAAATCTGTGCTCCTTATTGGGTCAATTTCTAAAATAACTCCTAAAATTATGGTGTAAATACATTTCTTTGTTTGCGATTCAACTTCCAGTGCCTGTTAAAGTATTCAATTGATGCATAACATTTTAAAGCCTTTTAAGAGCCAAATAAAATTATTACTATAAATTATTAAAAGCCTCCAACAAATGGAAAAATACTTATTGAAAACTCCTTCATAAATAATGTTCAAACTAAATTAAATAGTAGTATAAGGAATGCATTAAAGTTTGCGAATGAGATATTAGTGTGCTTCCTTAACCTTAAAGTTATGATAGCTGGAGCACTTGCTACCCCTGCGAAACCTTGTGGCTCCAAGTCCTGCCTCACACTGGGAAAGAAACATGTGGTGCTGCTGAAGATTGGAAAAAGAGCTCGGGTCAGAGGTCGACACAGTAAGGGAGTTTGCTCTTTAAGAGGTTATCTTTGGATCTGCAAAGCCAAAGTGTAATTGGGTTCTGTGATGTGATTTTAGTGTGTAATTGTATATGATCTTAGGTAGTTTCAAAGACAAGGTTGGAAGATTTTTCAAGCCTGCTTGTGATAGCAATTTTGGGGAGTCTGTGTAGCCTGAGATGGACAAAGCGGTTTCTTCAGAAACTGTCATCAGAAGTGATACAGCTGGTATCTGATTCATTTTAATTATAATTTTAGAAAACTGGTAATATGGCTTGTTCTTTCTCCTCTCTGCAATACCAGCCCTGTAAATCAGCAGCTTTGTGGGCTTGTATGTTTTCTGCAATTGGGAAACTCCTGTTTGCTTCTGAGCTGATACTGCATCAGAGAAAATTTTGCATCTTTATTAAGACAGTACAAGTCACTGTAATTGATCTGCCTGGATATTGCTTTTTCTTTGGTATTTTAGGAGAGAGTATGCCAGTGGGTTATCAAGTTTCTGGTTCTTGATTATTCAAAACAATGTGAAACAAACATTTCCTATTGTTTTAGTTGTTTAGGGTTTCCTTGATTAAGCTGTCACCGCTGTCAGTTATGTTCTTATAAGCCTGCTTGGATCTATTTCATGTTAAGAAAAAGCTCAGATAAATCCAGGAAAGCTTAATGTTTATCCAATGTGAAAATAATTACTCAAAAGTGTTATTCTTAATCCATATAATTAGAGTGAGGAAGGAGAGATCAGTGTCATTGTGAATTATGCCCTGGCAATTGACTCGTGGTCCTTGTAAGTTTCAGGTGAAGATGTGAATGGATAAAGGTTAGATTAACCATAATCCAAAGTAGCTGCAACCTTAATCTGTTATGATACAAGGATGATCACTTAAAAAGAGCTGGATTGTGGGATTGTTTCTGGTTGGATAAGATGCCGCTCGACTGGGACTAGTCTTAAAACATGCTTAGCACCATGTCACTGCAGCTGTAAGCACTTGTGCACGGTTTCAGACTGCCGCAGCTCAGAGGCAGACGGCTGGGCTCTCACTGCACAGTGTAATACTACACTGCATTGCAATATCTGTACTTTACATTAACATGCTTTACCCTGTGCTTCATGGAAAATAGATGGTAACTGGTACGCGGAGTGATTTGCTTGATGATTACTTCTCTGCTGTTAAACATATTTCTTTGTATTCCCTGATCGAAACGTTCAGTGTGTCTGTGGCAGCCATACCGTACAACATTATAGGTACACAATTACAAAAGTTGGCCAATGAAAATGTAAAAGAGGGAGAACACTTACTTCCTCTATTTTAGTTTCTACAATTATTTTGTATAGTCACTAATTATTAACAAAAAAAGTGTAAAAATATATGTCTATGTGAGGATAACGTTTGCAGCTGTGGTTTTCTGTGAAGCTGCACAGCTTTCAGAAAACCATCGTAAGTACACACGACTAAATCAAAACAAATATCACTTGGAATGCAGGAAGAGTATCATTAAAAGGGGGGATATGGGTGCATTCAGACATACTACAAGCAGATACATGCAGAAAGCACTTGACACTTCAGACTCTTCCCTGTTTATAAATATGGACGTAATAGTGACAGCTCAGATGACAGTATGTGGGGTAACTCTTGGTAAATACAGATTCTTGAATGCCAGTGGCTGCTTATGGTGAATAACACTGCTGAAAGAGGAAGAGAAGAGGGTGAAAGACAGGTCATTTCTTGAAAAACGGTACAGGAAATGTTTGGTCTCAGCAGATAATTTAATTGCATGGTCCAGTCTGTATCACTGTTTCAGGCCAAATGGAAAATAAGGTAAAGGCATTTTTTCCTTCCTATTCAATTTTCATAATAAATTAAATGCATTTATTCTGCAGGGATATATTTATGCAGATCTCCGTCACCCTTACTGGAAAAACTGAAAGCAACCTTCCTTTATTCGTAGCTCAGGTGAGGAAATAGTTAAGAAAGTAATTAATGCAATGCAAAAGCTAATAAGAGGAAAGTACTTTAATACACACTTGAGCTAGAATCTTCTCTGTGAATAATTAAAATTCTTTAAAGTTCATTTCTGTATTTTTAATAAAGTATATCTCAATAAGACTTATTCCTGTTTTTAAACCTTTCTACACTTAACTCACTACCTTCTTTTTTAACTATTGTTAGAATTGCATTACTTTTACTTGAAATAGGCTTTAGGTAATGTTCATGTTTGTTGTGCTAAACGGAAATTCTGCAAGAAGCATAACATACAAATCTTGCTCCTAACATAAGAATTCTTCATTAAAGCATCACATGAAAGAATTATGTTATTTCTAATGCCACACTATATGCTATAGATTGGTGTGTATATAACTGTTGTGTTCTTCTGCATCCTAGAGTCTCTGCCTTTAAAATACTCTTTCATGGAAATGTATGTCACTAGTAAAAGTTTCCAGACTTACATCAGAAAAGATTTTAGGGCAGGGATTTAAGTTTTCTATCTTCAGAATATAAGTCAAACTTTAATTGAAGTAGGTGAGGAAGAAACTTCCCTACTTGGTAGCTCGTTACAAGGGCGTGTAGCACAGAGTTTCCCCACACCTTTCAGCAAAGGCTTTTTGTGATTGATACTGAAGGGACCACTGGTCTCATGTAACAGTGATTCTTACATTAGAGAAAGAAAAGGGTTAAGTGGAAGAAATTCCTTTAGTATAAAGAGTAATAAGAACTAGATGGTAGAATTGCTCATGCACAACCTGACTCTGAAAATATTAACACACAAGAAATGGTTAAGAAGGCAAAACACCTCTTCGTGGTTGAAGCTGCAGAGAAGGCATCATTTTGAAAGAAGTGGGGCTGCAGTTTTCCTTAGTGGAAAAGATGAGTTAGGATAAAAATGAAATTATAGAGCTTATAGCTGAACACTCTTGACCCCTTCTGCCTTTTACAGGGGTAGACTGGTAGAAAATTGACTGTCTCAGCCATGGAATATCATGGAAATATCATTATTGATATATGAGAAAAGTAAACAATAATGGTGCTCCCCATAAAAAAGAAATTAGTAAGAGTAGTAAAAACAGTTAAAGCTTTAGAATATCAAAAGGTCAGTGAAACAAAGAAATACTAGCACATCAAGTGTGTTGGAGAAAAAAACAAAGTCCTGTGAGAGTATTTGTAGTGTTAAAGACCACAGTCAACTTTGTACCAATATCTATAGCTTTGGGTTCTTTAAGCAGCTTGAAATTGCTTATGTATTAGGGATTAAAAAAAAAAAAAATAAAAAAGGAGATACTGTAACTAAACCTATCAAAAGAGAAGTAACGGACAAGTAATGAAATAATTTAAACATCAAATTGCAATAGACACAGAAGATAGAAGGGTTTACTCGGAGGAAACTGAAGTAACTGGTAAAAATGTGACATTTATCACTTTAAAGCAGCTTCAGTGTTGAATGATGACCAAACCTTGTCAGTCTTTTTGAGTAGTGATGATCCCAGGAAGCTCAGGGAATAGGAAAAGAGTTTCTGATGAATCAGGCTGAGTATTGCTACAGGGTGGACAGATTGCTTCCATGTTCAGCCTCTTCGAGGTCTGGAAGCCATACGTCAATGGAAAAAGCCTTGGCTGATTTCTCTAATTTTCCAGGATTAGTGGTTTTTTTAAGCTAAAATTATGATCTTCTGTAACTTCCATTAGTGTACAAGAAAAGGTAGCTCAAGAATAAAACAATTCTTGTAATGACTTTAAATCTTACCTACTTAAATGTTCAACATATATCAACCAGTTACATTAGTATTTCAGATTTTTATGAACTATTATAAAATAATACAGAAATAAATGTTAGAATTTCTCTTGTTCTGAGACAGCACAGTAATTTACTGACCATGGACAATTGAGAAAGAAGTAGGTACCTAAGGACAACCATCAAACCAGTACAGATTAGTCACAGCTAATCTATTCTTGTAACCCCATAGAGATTTTCAGTTTCAGAGAAAGAGGAATTTTCCTTGTGATTAAGACTAGTTCAAAGTGAATTGAACATTCATGGAATTTGCATTGAACATAATACCAGTTTCTTAACTTGCATTAAGTATTTTAAACAAAAATGGAAGAAATGCATAAAATGTATTTCTTTCTAGGAAATGCAAATGTTTTTTCTGCTACAACGTTATCTACTTCCTAGTTCTTCTTCTATCCCACTAGACAAAAAGAATCTTGTTTCCTTGGTGTTCTGGTATAAGAACATAAGAGTGACTGTGTTGAATCACACCAGAAGTACATTTTGTCCATTAGCCTATTTCTGACAGTGGCTGGTAGCTTAGGGAAAGAGTCCGAGAACATGTCCAGTAAAGAATATTTTCCATCCTCTAATGATCTCAGCTTTGGAGATTTCTTTTTATATGCTTTACCATATTGTTGTATTTTAGTGCCCTTAATACTCCTCTCTTTAATAAATTTGTCCAGCTGCATTTTAATTCTATGTACACTTGTGGCATGGTGTAGCAATGAGTTAGTTTAAACAATGAATTTAATTATGAATTATCTGAAAAAAAAAAATTCCTGGTAAAGTGCTTATTTTGAATGGGCTGCCTAACAATTTAATTTGATATTCCCTAGTTCTCCTGTTGTGAGACACAGTGGAAACATTTACTTGAGAGCATAATCAGGCAACAAATTCTCTCACCTGCCTCTTTTTACCATGTTGAAGGGACCCAGTCTAATTAATTTCTTCATCTAGAGAGTGGCTCATGTATCTTTGTTCATTCTTGGCCATCCTGGGTACACTTCTTTGTTTCTACTGAAGCTCTGCTATATTTTTATGGAGGTCAGAACAGCATCCAGTATTCAAGAAGTAGCTGCTACACCAATGACTTACACTACCATGGTATTTTTTTGTTTCTCCTCTAATATTTACGTAACAATTCTGAAAATTTTGTTTGCTGCTTTGTTATTTTGCCACACATTGAGCTGGCTCTTACTGTCCACAACGTGTCCACAGTTGCTTTCCTGAAACTTGACTTCAGTGTCCATCATTATGTAATAGGGATTGCCTTTCCTGTCATCTTTACTTCATATTCATTGACGGTAAATTTTTTTCCCAATCTCATCATCATGAAATCTTTCTGCAATCAAATGATTAATTTTTGTGGTGTCAAGCATCTTTGTAATCTCAAAATTTATTATTTTTCAAGGTCATTTATAAGGCCGTTTAACTGCACAGATTCCCATGGGAATCCACTGACAGCTGCCCTCCATTGTGAAAGCTGGGTTTCTTTTAAAGGCTGTCTTCCTATTTCAAACTTCTTTTTTCCCAATGACATGACCTTATATCTTATTCTGCAACAGATTACCTTAAAAAGTGTTGGCGAGGACCCCATAATTTTTTTTTTTAAATTAGGCTATTTCCCGCTGGTTCACTTGGCCCAGAGATCATTTTCTACTTCTGCTCTAACTGAGCACACAGACACATTTAATTAAAAAGTTTGGTCAACCTGCATGCAGCTTTGCTTTGCAGTCAGAACTCATCTTGCTCAGATAAACTTTTGCTTCTGCCCCAGATCTTTGTGAAGATATGGGATGGCTTCTAAGTTGGAGGATCAGACCTTACATTTGGTTTGAGTTGTGGGCAGTATGTCAGCTTGGCTGCTGTTTTGTTTGGCTGCTGCTTCAGCAAGAATAATAAAATACATGGGAATTTGATTCCTCAAAATTAGAAATCCTTGTCTCGTTAAGGATGTTGAATAGTGCTGAGTTCTCCCTGAAGCTCTCTATCATCAGTATCTCCTTTATATGCAATTTGATACCCTTGGTTAAGAAACTAAGAGTAATTTCAAAGTATTTAACTGTGTGTTTTGATTGCTGTTTCTTCACTCCAGTGTTACTTGGGCTCAGCCTTGCAAGACTGATCAGTAAATTCTCATTACTGGGATAGGTTTTTAGAAAAGTGTGTCTGTCAAAAGTCGTTATTCAAACACGTTTTTTTTTTTTTAAATATTTCCAGCATTAGCTCTATGGAAACTGGAAATCCCTAGTCTAAACAAGAGGGTAACAACATAAACATTAGTAGAGAAGTAGATATATATATAAAATTTAAAAATGGAGTAAAAGCTTCTAAAAATACTATAAGCCAAAACCTTTCCTACTCTAAATGGTAAAATGACTGAAAGTACATTTTATAGCTATAAACATATATATGAAATTAAAATTTCATGAAGGGAAACACAACCAGCCCTGTTCTGTGGTTTTGGTTTAAAAGTTTTGTGCAGTTCTCTTCTATTTCATTTTTCGGTATCCATACTGACGAATTATAGTTTCTGCCTTCTTCAGTCCCTTCACATGGAGAGTTTTGCTGCTAAGCACAAGATGACAGTCAATGAAGGACAGTCAAGCAGACTTCTGTTAAACACAGAAGTGAAACCACTACTTTGTAGAATTTGCAAGTAAAAAATTTCTGAGTGAATAAATGCTTCTGGTCCTAAAAGAAATTCATTTAGAGGCACTTCGTAGTAAAACCAGTAATTATGGCATTTAAAACTAAGGATTTGATTGTGTTCTCTACATTTGGTTTTTTTTTCCCCCAAGATGGAAAATCTCCTATGTATAATGTGTTTTAAGGCATTGTTGCTGTTACATTTTTTTACTTCTCAATCCATTGGAGCTGTAGACTTGCAAGCCATGTATATAATATGAAGCTAATAATTTTCTGCCCTATTGTATGTGAAATGTATAGACTAATAAATGTTTGATGTTTGAACTAATAAATCCTATGATCTCTGCAGTGACCCTGTCAGGTGATTAATGTACATTTCAGACTAGCAAAGTCAAATAAGAAATTTTCTTTGGTTGGGACACCTGTCTCAGAACATGTACCCTACGGCATAGTATTTCTGGAGCTCATCCTATTCATTGTCATGCCCATAAAGAAAGCTCTTTTCCAAATTCCACAGGTCTCACGTATGGCAATAATAATCTAATATATAATGCAGAGAGAGTAGAAAGAAAATCTGTTTCTGTTTTTGCATGCTCTTCAAATGCAAGCCTTTCAAATGCTGCAAGATACAAGGCTGTGCTTATTATGTTATTTCTCATGTACCTGCTTTAGCTTTGGTGTCTGGATGCTGTTTGCTCCAATGAAGATAGAGTTCCTCTCCTGAGAACAAGATTTCGTGTAAGTTTTCTCATGCTTCCTGGTTCAGATCAAAGGATTATTACCGCAAAAGTTTTTCCTTTTGGTGTTTTGCATCCCTGATTCCCATCCTAATAGTAAAAACACGCACAGAAAAAAACAAGGATTGTAGGCAAAATTAATCTGCTTAATCAGAGCATTCAGGCTAGCTTTAGTTCTGAGCTTCACGTGCTATTTCAGGTCATTTCTAATAGTATCTGAAATAATTTACATATGGTAAATTTTTTAGGAGTCTGATTTTCAGATAACCTCCTGGGTATGCTTGTTTTCCCCAGCCTTAACTTGAAAGGTTTTCAAACAATGGAGATTACTTTGCCTTGAAACAGGTCTGAGGTGTGACGCACACCGTACACACACTTTGTTGTTTCCTTTTGCATATTTACTCTTATTTCAAAGTAGTAAAATATTAACAGTACATTCCTATCTTCTTTCTATCACTTTCTTTTCCATGACTGTTTTTTTTACTTTTTTTCTTTACACTGGATCTTGGTTTGTTACAGGCTACAGCGTTGCATAGACCTCATAATCTGTAAACCCTTCTGGGCTCTTTTATTGTGTGGTTGCCTTTGTGTGCGAGGGATGGGACTCAGAGAAACAGATGGTGCCCTGAAATCCTGTTCCTGAATTCCTGTGACAAATAGTGTCCATCCACAGAGTAGAGTTTGTATCACAAACTAGGCACTGCAAATATGATAGTACAACCCTCATTTTCTCTGTTCTGGAAACCTGAGGAATTTAATGCATGTGAGTATATCTAAATCATGGCAGCATTAGGCACTAGTAAGCAGAATTCTCATTTCAGGTGCAAGGGCTCTGAAACAGCTTGTACTGTATGAGTGAACTTCTGCAGTGCCAAATTCACCGGTAAATCAAAGCAGTGTACCATAACACAGGGGAGATTTGCTTTGTCAGTCTCCTCACAGGGCCTAAGTATAAACCCTTACTCTTAGTGTGTGTCCAGTTTACCATCCAAATCAGAAGTTGGCTAGGTACCTGGGAAATTGGCAAAAAGGCGTTTCTGGTCCATGACTTGATACAGGTTGGAACACGTCTTGTGTGCCTTGAAATAAACTTGGGATTGTTTTAATTAATACCACTCCTTCTGATGTGGGACAGTTTCCAAAGACAAAAAATATTTATATGAGAAAATCTATGTAATTGAGTTCCAGTAGGCAAACAGTGAACTTAATTTAATTTTGTGATTTTTAAAAAAAATTTCTCAGTCCTTTAAGACTCCGGAACCAGAAAGGGGAAGGATCCGTGACCATGGCTTACGGTGAGGACTCCGGTTTAAATGAGTACAGTGGAAGTGCAGAAAAGGAGTATAGCAAAACAAAGTACAGTGTACAATCTTTTCTTCTACAGAAGTGGGCATGGTTTAAGTGTGAATTTGCTAACACAAAAATAAAGAAACCTAGAGGTTTCTTTATTTGCTGCTTTGAATGCTGATGCTTCATTCTCTCATACAAGAAGCCACTGAGTCATCACCATAAAGTGAGACTATACACACTGTATATGTAAATGTCCACATCTGAACTATAAGTCTATACTCTCTTGTAATCCATGGAAAGAAAATGGCACTATTAGGGTGCAGTTCTTATTTTAAGACTGATATCTAAGATTTGTCAGATGAACCATCCTGCAGATCTGCCTGTTTCTTCCTTTGAATATAAAAAGATGACCAGCTCCAATCTGAATGCCTGTATTTCTACCACCTAAGGTAGGGGGATGCATCCTGCCCATTGTGACTGACAGGATAACTCTTAAGAAGGTTTAGAGAGAAAGGACTACAGCTGCAGTGTCTCTTAACTACCAAATGTGTTTATCTGCCCGCTCAGAAATTGTTCAGAAGGTAGGTGAAGTGTGATGCGTTGTTAGTTTTTTCCATTTTCCCTTTGGGGAAGAGAAAGTAACCAGTGAAATAATGAAAGACCTGTGTTTATAGAGTAGCCCAAAGCTGTAAAGTAAGCTATAGCTATCTTTAGCTGGAGTAGCTTTAGATTGTTGGGGTTTTTTCGATTTTTAATTATGTTATTTTTAGGAGTACAATTTGCTTAGGAAAAATGGTATGAATATGCTGGTTTTGGCAAGGCCCTCCTCTTTTCATGTCACACTATCTCATCCTTTGCCTTTCTCTTACATCCCCCTCCCCTTGCTTCCTTCACTAATGTATAAACCACCTGCATGCCTCCTGACGAACTTTCTCTTAGAGGAGACTCCAGTGTTTGGTTAAGTCACGGGAGATGCAGGGATTTGTGCAGTCCTCTCGCTTACGCGCTGCGGAAGTGATGACAGAATAGTCCCTACAGTCACTAGAAAAACTGACACATCACACCCAATTATGTGGCCTCCCCGGCCCCTCGTACAGTTCTTCCCTGAAATATAAGCTTTCTGTCTCACGATCTATTTTATTTTTTAAAGAAATTTGTTATTGAAAAGAAAAGGGAAAATGGTGTGTGTGGGGGGAAGGAGTTAGTGTATCATTCTAAAGAAAGCTATTATAGAGTAAGTCTTCAGGGACATTCAATATATCAGATTAAACATAATTTAAACACTTGGGAATTTTTTTTAAAGCTCTCACAGGAAAAAACACCAAATTTAAACTGATGGTAATAGAAGAGTCAAGCCTTGCCACTTGCTGTGACACTGCCCATCAGCTGTCATGAGCTAGTGGGAGTTATTTGTTAGTAATTATGAAGTACAGATATATACACTAATCTATATCTGCTTAGGATCCCACACAGCATTTAGTCAGCTGTAGAAAAAGCAGATTATTTTTCATGTTAGTATCACATATGCCATCAAATGCAGCCATGGTTTTCTTTCCTCATCCCTAGAAGGACCTGTCCCTTGAAAGTGAGATTGCATGAGCGTCACAGCTTCCTTCCCCTTGTACTACAATGGCTAATGCAATAGAAGAACAAAAGCAAAGCTGACTTTCACCCATTTGATTGTATATGTAAGAAGAGGAGTAATTAGAAATAAAGATACATGTTGCTGTGATAATTAGGTGCATTTGACCTACAACTGGTTCCAGATTATAGATATCAAGCACTGATCACTAATTTTATAAAATTTCCTGAGCAGAAGCTCTCTCTTCTGAACATGCGTGGGAAGATTGTATGTTACAAGATCTACTGCAACTGGAGTTTTTCTCCAACAACTAGTACTTCAGGTGCACAAATGACTGTGGTGGTTTTTTTCCTGGTCCTTGTTGTTTTCCCTTCTTTAAGTTTTTGACAACTATCCTAAGACAGCAGTAATACAACATTCACGATGTGATTATTTTGCAATAGTTGTAATACAGATCATACACATATCTTTGCTGTGAATCACATAATAAAAACTTGAGAAGTTTCCAAGCAACAATGGCTTTTCTGCTACTTTTTCCAGATTAAGAGAGGGAATATCAAAAATATACAGGATAGTGAAAGAGGGAAAAAGCCCAACCTATGTTTCCCAACATAGAAAATTAATAGTTACAAATGCCTTGTGGGAAAACAAACTAAGATGAAAAGAATGTATTTCCCTCCCTTCTGAACAATATAGCAGCAGAAAAGTTCCTAAAGGGCAGCGTGGTACAACAGTTAGGCTGTATGCACATTTTCTGGTGTCCTGCTTTGCAGTTATAGAACTTAAAAATGCTGGTACAGTGGTGAATCAGCCTCCCAGGAGAGCTTGTGGGATGGCCCTTGGTCCCCTCTGCATAGGCTTGACCAGGAGCTGGGGTCAGTGGCTGCTGCTCCCTCCCAGGTCCCGCAGTGCTATGAGGGAAGCTCACGCTGTCTCAGCACCCTGGTGGCCTGAGGAGCTGCCTCACAACTCCAAACTTCTTCCTTTTTAATCTTTGTTGATTTGAAACAGAGAAACAAATTCATGCCACTTCAATGAGTGATGCAAAATCAGGTGGAGGGTGGTACCAACTTTTTTGTTTGGCTTCAGCTCTTTGACAGAAGTTCTGGGTCCAGTTCCGTAAACCTTTGCATCCCTCGCCAGCAGCTACCACAAGCACTTTTTTCTCCTCTCTCCACCCTTGATTGCCTTTTCCCCATGTCACAAACTTTGTCATATTAAAACATATGACTTGAGCAGCTTTACGTCTCCTTAGCATTCAGGCAGGTAAGGTGATGTGGTACAATACGAGAGGTGCCATGTGCTTTGCAGAATACAGCGATGTGTTTTTTACTAGCTGCTTGAGCAAGGTATCTTCATCTGGCTAAAATGCCGGGGCAAATTCAGCATTTCTGCATGGTCTGGAAAACCTGCAGACATAGCTATTGCTGATAGAATCATAGAATACTTTGGGTTGGAAGGGACATTTAGATGCCATCTAGTCCAAATCCCCTGCAATGAGCAGGGACATCTTCAACTAGATCAGGTTGCTCAGAGCCCCGTCCAGCCTGACCTTGAATGTTTCCAGGAATGGAGCCTCCACAACCTCTCCAGGCAACCTGTGCCAGTGCTTCACTACCCTCATTGTAAAAACTTTCTTCCTTATATCCAGTGTAAATCTACCCTCCTTTAGTTTAAAACCATTACCCCTTGTCCTGTCACAACAGGCCTTGCTAAAGAGGTTGCCCCCATCTTTCCTATAGTTCCCCTTTAAGTACTGGAAGGCCTCAATAAGTTCTCACTGCAGCCTTCTCTTCTCCAGGCTGAGCAACCCCAACTCTCCCAGCCTGTCCTCGTAGGAGAGGTACTCCAGCCCTCGGATCATTCTTGTGGCCTCGTCTGGACCTGCTCCAAGAGTTCCATGTCCTCCTTGTGCTGAGAACCCCAGAGCCAGATGCAGAACTGCAGGTGGGGTCTCACCAGAGCAGAGAAGAGGGGCAGAATCACCTCCCTCAACCTGCTGGCCACGCTTCTTTTGATGCAGCCCAGGATACAGTTGGCCTTCTGGGCTGCAAAAGCATGTTGTTGGCTCGTGTCCAGCTTTTCATCCACCAGTACCCCAAGTCCTTCTTTGCATGGCTGCTCTCAATTCCTTCATCCCCCAGCCTGCATTGATACTGGGGGTTGCCCTGACCCAGATGCAGGACCTTGCACTTGGCCTTGTTGAACTTCATGAAGTTCACATGGCCATAATACAGAAATACATAATACAGAGTGAATTTCAAGCCCCTGAGCTGTGCTGGACTTGGTATTGATCAGATTCATTGTACGTATACATCCAGCTCCTCCCTTTTTCAGAGATGACTGTCCAAGTGTTGCTGGGGGATGTCCTTCATACTTGAACAGACAGGTGCAAATTTAGGTTAGGTGCTGTAAATCTAACATGAATCAGTCTTGACCTGCTGCTTTTTGCACTCCTGGTGATGGCAGCTCTGCCAGCTCCTCCCTTTCCTTCTGTCTGTGCACTAGGTACACTGATTCACCCAGTCAGTATACCCAGACCTAGAGCAGGTAATGGATCATTACCTGTTGTAAAGAAAGTGACTAAAACCATTCCCCAGCCCACTGCAGGTTCAAGCTAATATAGTCCTATGAGAAATAATCAGGTCAGAATTTATTTTCTATATTTCTTTATGCAAAAACAAGGGAGAAGATATTAATAATTTTTAAATTAATGATTTATTTTTTATAGTAGGAAAATATGTCTATTTCCAAATCTTGATTAAATCATAGTGTTTTTATTAGTAAAATACTAACACTGATGCACATTTGGAAGCTGAATACTGAGGCACAATTTCATCCATATTCCTACCAATTAGTTCTCTTCTGTATGAATAAAGGTATTGACTCAGTTGCTTGCTAGTACAGGGCTGCTTACTGAATGGAAGGATCTGTACTGTATAGTGTGGAGATCTGGTAGATGCCATAATATTTTTCAGTATTGTAAGTCGTTATCAACTGCTTTTTAACAGAAGTCCTTTTAAAACCCTTTACACTTGTATGGTTGTAAACATTGGATTGTCTGGGATTTTTAGCAAGCCAGAACTGTTGTCTGAAGAGCTTTTAATGTTTAGACAAGAACTGTGCAATACTCCCTGTTCAATTTGCATTCTCTGGCTAACACCGTTTAGCCAGGCAAAGAGGCAAACACTTGTTCGTGACATTGTGAGCCTTAAACCTGGTGATTCTCTCCACTGTGTATCCCAGTGGAGCCTCAGTGAAACAGGGTATGATGATCAGCCCCCAAAATACAACAGTATTTTAACGTGTAGCCTGATGGCTAAGAGTTAACTATTAGCGAGATTATCAAGGCCTCTCAGAGGGGATCTGCCCTGGGAAAATCAGCTGAAGATTCAAAGTGACGTGTTAGAACTAAATGAGAAAAAAATAAAATTGTAATTTTAAGTCAGTTTCTGTGGTAGGGTGGAGTCAAACCTAGGAGTGGGTGATTTCAACAGGAGTCATAGTATTGCAAGCACAGTTTTATACACTTGTTTGCTAAATGAATGATGAGGTAATGATAATGTTAAGTTGAATAGCCTGTGTCCGAAGTACTCTGGGTCAGGAGCGACGGGTCTACACACGCGCCTACGTGAAGGATGGTATTAGAAATACAATGTTTAGACATACAGTGGGGATATGACTGTTGTGCATACAGGAGGTTATCTAATGATTTGAGGTGAAGCATGGTTTGAGATATGGGGATTATCCATTCAAGAGGCAATATGTTATTCCCTGTTTCCTTTTCATAGGAATGGGTTAGCTTTCCTACGTGAAACCACATATTACAAATGTACTACATATTCTGCTGAAATACAGTCTTAGTTTTCTTTTCAGAAGCCTCTTGGCTTTAAAACTGGCTGCCTGAAGTCTAAAAATATATTCCTTGGAAGGAGAGAAAAACATGGAATATATTTAGAAGTACTTAAATATAACTTCAAATAGTTTTCCCATTCATTAAAAGTTTGCTTGACCCAAAATGTCAGGACCCACCAGTGTGAAAAGCAAGAGATGAATATCTCTTGTATCACCTTTCCACTGGTATAAGCCTCAACTTCGAGCCTGCTGGAGCAGGAGGTGTCTGGAGTTAATCCTGTAACTGCAACTGCTTCTTGAACTCAGCCTCAGTGTATTTTGAGATTTAAATCCACAATTGAGGAGGAAGAAGGAAACATTCATGATTATTTTTTTCCATAGCAGCTGTTTGAAACTGTTAACATGCTTGTACCTTTAAAAGTAACTCCTGGGGGAAAGAGGGACTGAGAGGCAGATTGCGGTTCAACTGCTGAGAAGTGCACAATAAATGTAGTTAAAATCAGAGGTTTCTTAGATAAATATGTCACTTATAATTGAGAGAAGAGGGAAAACTGTGTAAGGACATTTGCACACGTAGTTTTGGCTCTCCTTAGGATACATGGTGCACCTGCTGAACCCAGAGAAAATAAACTTGTGTGCAAATGATGGTTACCTAACCACCAATAAAAAACCCAGAGTATCTTCAAATAGTTTTACAAAGGAAAATTAGTATTTTCCCATGGGAGAACACACCCTTGATTAATGAGCCATATTTAGCAATTAAAATTTAGAAAACTGTCTGAAAATGTAGATCTGTGTTTGAAACCAACTTAAAAATAATGGTTTTAAAATACCATATTTAGTTTGTTTGAAATGTTATGAAGGCTGCACATAACATTTGCACTTTTAAAGTTAGCTAGGATTGGTGAGATATGTCTGAATGGGATATGCTGTGTGTGATCTAGACTGTGTTGGGAAAAAAATATTTTCCTTTCTTAATCTTGAGTATCATGAAGAGTAATTTTGAAGGATGTGCCCAAAAATCTAAAGGGAACACATATAGCACACTAATTTTTTACTGATTGCTGTTATTTTTATCAGAAGTTTTTATACATAAGGTTTCTATTGTCCATGTAGAAAAAGGGAGGTAGAATCAATTTCCTCTTTAACATATTGATAAACAACTCCAGATATAGTGGTAGGGGGAAGAGGAAACTACATTTACCTTTGCATGACCTATACAGGAATGCTGGAAAAATTAATTCCAGAATATTATGGTGACATTCCTTTAAGTTGTGGATATGATTTACATAGTAGGTCTTCTTGAGCCGTCCAGCTTCTTTCATCTTGATACTGTAAATTGCTTTCATTTCCACTCCCCCCTCCATCTGTATGCTTGAGGTATTGTTGTGATAAATTATGGAGGTACAGAACTGAAAATGGTGTGTAGATTGTCTAAGAAATTGAGTGCAGTCAGCCTTCAAAGTGGTGGATGATGTGCTAAAACAGCTACCTTCCCGTGGTCAGGTCGCACATGTCGTCAATGAGCAGCTGCTTTTAACTTTGCCTTTTGCCCAGAGCACTGAGAGCAGCTGGATTTATTGAATTAATAACTGCTCCATTTGGGGTGTTTTGTTTTCCCATGACCATGAAATCTGGCTGTAATGTTAGCAAAGTGTAAGACAGGTCTCCTTCACCAAACAAGGTGGTGTCTTTTTTGTTATTATATAGTGCTTAATCTGTAAGGCAGAAAATAATTGAAAACTGTACCTGTGGGGGAATGAAATGTTTCTTGGTAAACAGAGTTAAGGAAAAAGGAGAGAAGCACATAAAAATGAGATAGGTGGTACACACATGCTGAGTGTGATTTTAAGGACACTTGTACCAGTCCTCAAATTAATCTCTTTGGTTGCAGTGTTTAGTAGTGGCCTCATTAGATCACCTGATGTATTCTAAACAGTGTTAGAATATTAGTGGTAGTGGTCGAATAAACAGTTTCTGTGCTTTGAACCAATTTTTTCTTCTCAAGGCTCTGGATTTCATGAGGCTGGCTGAGAAATGATGGCAGTGTGTTACGCTGATGGAGATGGGTGAATCAGTGGCCTCTGGTTCCTCTAACCACACAGGTGTGAGGGATGTGCCTACCACAGAGCTTCGGGGCAATTCTGCTTAATAGGTTTTCTTTTGGGGTTACTATAGGTAGGACTCACTCATTTTGTAGAAACAATCCATGAGGTAACGCCTTCAGGTTTTATCAATCATGGCACATATTAGAGTAATCATTCTCATGTTCTGGTTAGTCTGTTGTGCTGAAACTGTTGGAGTTACCTTACTATTAATAAAAAAAAAAACAAAAAAACAAAAAGTAAGACCAATGCGGGGAGTTGTTTAGCTGTGCTCTTGGGATAGCAAAAGCAAAGAGAGAGAAGGAGTTATTTGGAACATGAATCTGTGTGTGAAACCTCTTGTGTGCCCTAGTTATTGAAAGTGGAGCCTGGTATCAAATCTTGATCCAGTGTCTTCCTCAGCCTGTAAAAGCGGAACTTCAGACCTTTCTGACTTGGCTTCCTGCAAAAGGATGGCAGAAGCTCAGGAGAAATAGGATTGAATGCCAATGGTTTATGCTTACCTAATGAGTACAGCTGTGGTTTCAGCTGTACTCATTAGCTAAGCATAAACTGTGTCCACTGAGGAAGTGTGTGGGTGCTGTATCCCTGGTGGAGGAAATTTACAGAGGCCTTCAACCTCCTAAAGGCTCTTTGGGAAAAGGTGTTGGAGATCTGATCTGCTAGAGCTCAAGAGCTGCATCCCATTTTCAAATGCTTGCGAGTCCTTGTCATACCTATCCTCCTGAGAGCTGGCATCTCTATGTGCCAGCCTGCTGCCGCATCTTCTAATTCTGAAGATCCTCCCTTGATGGATTTATCAGAACTGTGCAATCTCTTTCCTAGCATGGTGCAATTAGCTGGGCTTTACTTTTTGTTTACATATATTCCTTATGTATGTTTTATGTCTCTGGAGTTGCAGAGTTCTGCAAATAGATTTAAAAAATAATTGTTTTTGTTTATATCACAGGTACAGATTTATGTCTCTATTATGGAAATTACTGCTCTATTAATTTTAAAATGTGCAACTCAGGAGTAGAAAAAGTAATTTTACCCAACCAATTCTCAAATTACTGTAGAGGTAGTAAAAAAAAAACCACTTTGCACAGACTGCCTCAAAAGTCTGGCTTCTATGCTTAGATATTTTCAGAAATGAGGCATATCACAAATGTTACGATGTGCCAAATATTTCCTTCAGTTGCTTTTTAATCACTGCAGAATATCAGAGTGATTCAGGGTGTTTCCTCCAGAAAGTTGGAGAGTTCAAATTCCAAATGGGAAGAAAGGCAATTTGTTCACAAAGCAGCTATCCAGTCTGCAAAACAAGTACCAAGAAACATGAGAGGTCTTAAGATGAGAAAACACAATAACTTGTCTCCTTGTTTTGTGTGTACTTCTTTGTAAGCAAACAGTTCTGTCATTGGCTCCTGCTTCTCATGGAAACAACCTTTTATTTAGGCTTGACATTTCAGAGTTAAAGAAGTCCTGTGCCTCCTCATCCAGAACTTGTTTTACTCCTTTCTTTTTCTTGTGAATGTATGGTATGTAATTAAAATATACAAAGCATACCCAGGAGTGGTGTATTCTGCAGTTCAGCACCTTCAGCCTGTGTTCAGGTGTGCAGGTAGAAAGAAATGCCTAGTTAGTGTCCATCTGTGAAAGGTTTTCTTTCAGAGAAGCACATTCCAGGAGAAGCTAATTCTTGAGTGTGATGCTGCGCTGCTCTGACGACGAGATGTCATCTTCTGTGGTGGTCAGCTTCCTTTTCTGCAGACTTGGTAACCTTTGTGATGGATGAAGCAAGGACACTACAGCTCTTACCTTCACAGCTTGGATCCGTCTCCAGAATGGCTCAGTCCTGATCATTGAGTGAGGAGAGGGAGAGCTGAGAAAACAAGGCATGTTTGTATCACTAAAAACTCAATTCGAAGGTGTGGAGGGGGAACTGGAGTAAGGAAGAGATTTTGAATGTTAGCATTTTCTAATTGAAGAGCAGCTTGTTGTGAGAAGCATTTGAAAAAAAGGCTCTCCTTGGACCAACCGATGCACTGGCTATTAGGACATTTCTGTGGAAACTGGAAGGCTGAGGTTCAAGTCCAGGTCCGAAATAGGCCCTTGAGGGTAATCTCATAGTGCTTAGGCAAACATTTGAAGCACCGAGTTATTCTGGGATAAATTTTCTCTTCCCTTTTCCTCCCTTTCCCCGTGGCCTTTTTCTCCTTCCAAAATTTCCATTTGGGAGGTGAGAACCCTTTCCTGGATGAAACGTAATAGGAAAACTGTCATTTTTTATAGAAAAGTTACAGGCTTGATAAACTAGTGTTTCCTAATAAAAAAAAATTTAGCTCCAAATTTCTCATTAAATCTCATACATCCTACCCCTACCCCGTTCTCTATAAAATTGTCATCACAGTTTTTTCTCTCTTCTCTCTGCTTGCATGCCCAGCGGGCTCCTTTTTGCAACCGCCATGTTTCCTTCTTCGTAGTTTTCCATTGTGTTGGCTTCCAGCTCCAGCAGCTTCTCCCCACCTGCAGTGGGAAGAGTAGCAAGGAGCAGTAACAGGGAGCGTAGGAAATGCTGGTGATGACCTGTTCCTAGCTACAGTACATGGCAGCAGCCCTGGAGAGGAGCAGCCCTTTGAGAGAAAATCTGAGAAAGGCTTCCAGGTCGCCCTTGCCCCCTCGCCCATCCTGTCTTTTGTGGGGTCAGAGTGAGATCAGTAAGGTGAAATCTTCAGATTTTTCACTTTGAAAAAGCTCTTAAAAGTGAAAGCTATTTTTAGTCAGCCTGTACTGAAGTGTGATTTTCTTTATTTTTTATTTTTTCCTCACAAAGTTTTACAATTTGGCCTACTGCAAGCATTTCTGAGAAGGTGGTAACAAGCCATCCTTGCTTTGAAGATAGAGGCAGTCCTGTATTTCAAAGACAAGAAGCAAGATCTCGGGATCTTTTCCAGAGTAACTATATCAATATAGAAAAATTTATCCTTGGGGGTTAATTTTACAAAATTCTAAGCAATGTGAAAAGTGGGCCTTGTAACAAGGAGGATGTGGCAGCTTTGGGAACAGGCTGAACTCTTTGCCCCACCTGCAAGAACTTTTGAAAGTTTACCGTAAATTTATTGGGCAAAAGCTTCACAGTGGAAGTCAAACAAAAAGCTATGTAAGAGATATTTACTTTTTACTTTTAAAAAAAGTGCATATATGTTCTAGATCAAAACCGGTAGTAATAATAATAAGTAGCAATAGATACACCTCGACAGATGCAGAAATGTATTCTGTTAAACCCTAAGAAATTTGAAAACATATTTACAAGTTTTTCTGATTACCTACATAGAACAATCTGCCCTGAAGAACAGGCTTGAAATTTAAATAATCTCTCCCTCTATGTTTCTCGTAATTCCTAGTCCTAAACCCCTCAGTTAGTTTTAGTTTCCTCTTTGATCTCGATCAAGATAGGCAATCTAGAAACAGATGACCATTAATATAACTAAAAATGTGCAAAGTTACCTTCAGGACTGATATTCTAAGGGGATCTTTACACTGCTTTTAATTTTCAATGTTCAATTTGCTGTTCTCTGCCAGGCTGCAAACCCCAAAATAACTGGGCAGGATGTTAAATGGCAAAAATATTTGCCAGTTCCCTTCTGCAGCCAAGCTGACATGCAGATATACTCAAATCCTGCAAGGACTCTGCACCTCTCTGTACTCATTCTTCTGGAGTGGGAGGAAACAGGAATCTCACAAGAAAAGTTTTTCTCCTAAGTTACTGAGACAGTACAACTAAGAAACAGCAGTGGTGGTTCGGGTATGCCTCATATTGTGAGACTAAGAGTCAGATCCAGCACAGGCTGATCCTGCCTTGATTAATGGACATCACAAAAATCTTGTTCATTTGGGACTGAAGCAAATTATTTGCCTATTAAGTCCAATGTGACCTAAATCTGGACTTTAAGTAAAATTATAATCGAGCCCTAAAATTGCTGTGGACTTTTAAATTCTGATAGCATTTATGGAGTATGAGGAAGCTCAGCCTCTTCAGTGGTGGGGTTCTGTGTCTTCCCAACATTGCCTTTCTTTGAATGAATTGCTAACCTGAGCAGAAGTCAAGAAAGTGATTTCAGTCAAAATTGCTGACCCCATCTCTTCTGTAGCTTTAGCTTCAAATACTTCCTTAGCAGTGCTTGATAATTTTTGTTCCTATTTTAGTGTAATGTTTGGACTAGGTAGGATGTTTTGCATATTAATTAACAGCTGATTTTCATGGTGCCAAGTAGATTATTTTTAACTATACTTTCTTCATTGATATAAAACAAACCAAAACATCATCATTCAATGGTTGTTCTGTGCAAGGGAATGTGCATTCACCTGGTCTGCTTGTGTTCTCCCCAGTTTGACGCTTTGTAGGAAAAAAAGGCACCTAAAATTCTTTTAATCCTTTACAGTTACATTAAAATGATGCGGCTGTCTGGCTGATAAATTGACTCCATTGTATCTGTTCTAAATTTATATAGATAGCAAAGTTCTGCAGGTCATAAATGATTTATCTTTTGTATTTGGAGTAGAGTCATAATCATTCACTCTTTTTCAAGTCTAGTTTGGCAACTTTATCTCACTTGCAGTTTGCATTTCTGAAAGTGGAAATATATTCTGCAGCTTTTGATGTGTTGATTGGTAAGAAGGTAAAGACAGCTGCACACATGTCTCCAGAGGCTCAGCTCAATGGCTAAATGAAGACCTCTAGTGCTTTCTTGTTAGCCAAGATAGATCTACATCCAGATGAACCACAATTAGTCAATAGTGAAGGCTATAGGTTCGTGTGATCAGAAGCCACAAATCAGTTTTCCCTAGGACTTAGTTATTGGCAGATAGCGCCTTAGGCTATGCCTTGCTGCCGCTTGCCTGACTGTAATTTTTCCCCTAGTGAAGTTTTTAAAGTCACACACTGAGACTGGAACAGTGCTCTCCTGACAACAAGGCTGTCACTGGCCTGTCAAATATCAATTGCTTATCGAACAAATTGTCTGCTACTTTAATGTTCCTGGCCCCTCGCTATTAACAAAGCTTAAAACACTGGTGGTTTCTGTACTGCTATTTACTCTGCTGGTACCTGTCTGCTTACTCACATACCTCATTATTTTGATGTGGCACGGGCCACATCCTTCCATCCTGCGACTTTGTTGGAAACACACCAAAATGATTCATAGCCAAGGTGACTGCATATCGTTGTGAACTTGTGAAGCCATATCAGTAAACCAGGAAGGAGCCCTAAGTCCTCCTGGAATCTAAACCCTGGTCCAAAATGTTTTGCTTCCAAAAGGTTTGTTTAATGTATTTATTTGCTTGGCTAGCCTTACATTGTATGCAACCTTATGTTTGGTTTTGGCTAAAATTAGAAGAAAAAATATTTTGTGAGGAAATTTCATCTGAGGCTGTGAGAGAACTTGGGGGTGGTGGGGTGTAAAGCCACAGAATGCTCACAAGTAGCAGCCAAACATGATGCCCCAACTTTATGAGTAGCTAAAATGAGTGTCTCAGAATCTGTGTTACTTCCTCACCCAGTGAATGAGTTGTAGAGTTGCAGATGGAGCCCAAAGGTTTTATCTGGCCCTATTTGTAGTTACCAGCCAGTCTGTCTCCTCTGTAGATGATTTACATGCCAAAATGGCATCCGCCATGGCTTCTGGGCAGCACGCTGGTTGAATCAAATCACACCTTTCTCATTGCTGCTCTGCAAACAAAGGAAAAATTAAGGCCAGTAGAAATAAAAGTAATTCTTCAATGAACTGAGCATATAAAACGTGCTTTAAAATTTCCAGCACCCTGCAGTGATGGTGATTAGTTAAAGAAACATCACAGCCTTGTTACTATCACATCTTTTAAAACCTTTTTACATTACACAAGGATGGTCTAAGAAATTAATTAAAATGTTGGACAATAACATAATCAGGGATATCTATATTTGCAGTCTTTTCTCTGTGCTTGCATACATCTTTTATCTGTCAAGTACAGCAAATAGCTAATTAGCCCCCTTTTAAGTGCTTCACTGCTTATATTGGAGCTATAGTCATGCCCTAGTGGGATGGTTTCCAGGAAACCTGATACACGTTCTCAGCTGAAAGAGCATATGCCTATTTGTAGGCTGTTAAGAAACCAGTTGTGATTAGAAAATGCTCTTTTAAAGAAATCAGTTGTTTGTGGTTCTCAGAACACCTCTGATCTGTTGGCGTTTTAAAGACAGAGCAAGCCAAAATCAGGAGTCCCTACATGGCTCTTATGCAGCAAAATTCTTGCCAATGTCAATCAGAGGGTTACTAAATATGGGCTGAGGATATCACCTAATGTTTTCCCTAAAAGGTAAGTTTTTAATATGATTGGTATGACTCATCATGTTAAATTCTTGCTTTTATTTGGTCATTTTCTGCTCAGGCAAAAGCCCAGCAGAGTCAGAACTGAACTAATATGCACTTATTTTGATGAAATGCCTTAAAAGCATGAGCTGGTTAATATGTTATACCACCATGCATTAGTATTAAAGTAGTAAATCTGACAAATTTTCAAATCTGCTTAATTTTACACTGATCAAGCAAAATGTACTTACAGATTAAAGTGATTCTGGGAGATTCCCCTTCCTCCTCTTTCTGTATTAAAATCTTTTATGATAGAAAGGCCTCATTGAGGGTTACTATAACATAAAATGTCACATGCCATCTCATGCTGACCACAAAAATAACTCAAGGCGCCACTCTGCTGTAATTAGCAGCTGTAAGATTATGATGTTTTGACACAGGTGAGGCAAAAAAACTCCAAGCACAAACAGAGGGAAGATATGAGTTACACAACTATTTCCTCACAAAAATACCACATATTATTTATACACCAAAAATGTCGTAAGAACGGACTTTACTCAGCCTCCTGAAAGTAAGTTCTGCCATCAGTTAATTTGCACTATGACAGCAGAATTTGACTACTGTTATTTCAGATTTCCACTAGCCTTTGCCTTCTGAGCAAATATGCATGTGTCTGCTGCTCTGCCTCATCAAAATATATCAGTTATGGTATAAGATGATTAAATACCAACCTTCGCTTATGTCCCAAATTAAGACTCTCTTTTATTACTATGAGGTAGATGCTATCCCCCTTTATTCACCAAGTAGCATCTTACTCCATTAGTGTGGCTGAAGGTACACTGGGCTACTTATAAAGCAGAATATGTGCTTTTGAAAACAATAATTATATACCTCTGTGTTTCATTGGCCTGGTGAAAGGGCATCCTACAGATATCAAGCAGTATTTTCCATTATAGTTGTCTGAGATGTGATTAGTACATATACTACACAGCTTTTTAAATGTAACTTGGGAGCAGATCATTATGTGAAAAAATGTATGAAAAGGCATTAGATAGTAGCCTCGTTCTTCCTTTCTGCATATCTGTTTTGCAAGGCTTGGCTTTTGCCTCATTTACGCTCCTATGATACCTCTTCTCTAACATTTAAGTAATTTGTTTGTTTTTAAAAAAGCTAGAATTTGCAGCTACAGTAAAAAGAACATAGGGCGAATATACCAGAGACAAGTTACTACTACAGAAAAAATCTTACCTACATCTAGGAGCACTTCTGTGGTGCATAAAAATAAATTTCATTTTAGCTTGTCCTCCTCCACAGATTTCCACAGGATGTTTGCCACCTGCTGAGTTCTGCAGGAAGGGGAACACCCTGCTGGAGACCTGTCTCCGGGAGGGAGGTGCCTGGGTGCAGGGGCTCTGTCACCCATGCTCTGCGCTTGAGGCTCAGGAGGCCTGGGTCTGGTCTGAGCTTTCTGTGCATGATTTCCTCGGCCAAAAGGGAGGGAGAGGTCACAACCCTGCGGCCTCAGCCTTATGGAAGGTTTGTAGGAGGGAGGGGAACCATGTTGCACTCCTCAATGTAATGTAACTGAAGCCCTCACTGGGAGCAGGGAATGGAGCGTGACACTGACCCCTCCATTCACTGCTGCTGGTGAATTCAGTTGCCCTAACCTTAGTGCTGTTTAGTTTTAAAGTCTTGTTAAACTTTCCTGTTTAGCAGGAAAGGCTGCAACGACGAAACATGCAGGCCCAGAGCTCTGTTGCTGGGTGGCAAATTGGGAGATGCTGGCCTGACCGGCTGACTCCAGGCTGAATTTTCTAAAAAAGGGATAGTAACAGTCCTCTGCCACACAGAAGTGTCATGAGTTTCGATATGCTAATACCTTTGAGGTATTGAGACAGGGTAGATGGCAGAAAGTGTAAGTGCCGTACATCCATTAAACACTGTAATGTGACCTCCACCCTCCCTCTGTGCTCACTCTCATCTATGTACATGAGCACATACATAACCATACAAATATACCTACCCAGATAAAAGCCGGCATCAGCTACGGTCCTATTGAATTATCTGAATTATTTTTTTTTTCAGCACAATGGGTTTTAGCATTAAAGTGAATGAATGAAACTCTATATTTCATCAGTAGGAGGGAAGGGAGTTAGAGGGGTGTTAGAGAAAGGTAAAGTGCACATAAAACTGGATAATGTCACCTGCTGCTCCCCATCATGCAACTTAAGAAATGTACAGGAATTTACAATGTACAAATGTTCTGCTTTGTAACTACTGAATTTCACGGTTGCATATTTGCCACTTTTGAATTTGTAACTGGATATTAGCAATTTCCAAACGGCTGGGAAGTCTATGCACATGTAGTATTTGAAAAAGCGTAGTAAATATATGAGATAACCTGCGTATTCACTGCAGAGGGCACAAAAGGAAACAGAAATGCTAAGAACTGTCATGCAGTCAGCTGCTGAACTGGCACAACCACATTAAATATGCAAGCATGAGCTGATATGATCCCCAAAGCATTTCCATATGGATATGATAGAAACAGTTACATTGTCCAAGTAAGAGACTAAAGCCAATGGGTTGTGGATAAGATGGTTTAAATGTAATTAAGTAATTAGAAACTCTTGCTAGGGCAAACCCAAACATTTATTTGATCCTTTTGTTTTACTTCGTACAGAATGGGATGAGATCCGACCTGTCAGTGGTACAGGGATTATATGCCAACACGTGAGAGGTAAAATTTGCAGAACTAAAATAACCCCTGATTTCATTCATCTCTCCTGAAATGTCCTAAGTGTCATTTTTATAGGAGACACTTTCTTCCAAAAATATAAAAAGTTATCCTGGTACTAAGTATTATGTGACCAGAACCCAACATATCATAGCTATCATGTCATATAGTGACATGCAGTTGTTGTAGCACACTTTATTATTATTATTATTATTATTTGCTGTTACTATGAAAGTGTTAGAAATTGCATTATTATTTTGTGGGTTTTTTAAATACATAACATATCAAGGTTCATGCCTCTGCCTGGTCATCCTTAGTCCTATTATCCTATACTAACCTCATTTTCCTATTTTAATATTAAGTCATATCGTATTATCATATCCTTGATCATCATATAAATGGGTGGATACAAAAAGACAAAACTGGAAAGTATGCAGAGTTTTAAACAACATCAAAAAACAACTGTTAAGATTTTCAAAATGAATGTTTTTGTAGAACAGTTTTCTAAAACAGTTATAAATTTTTTGCTTAGAAATAATATGGGATTTTTAAAAACCCATCCCATTTCAAAAGAAAAATTAATTTCCATGTTAAAAGAAAAATCCCATTAAAAACAAACTTTAAAAATATGCATACTGTATGATGTATTTATGACGCATAGTAAAAGGGCATAATTATCTGCTTCTGGCGACGTCTGTGAATAACAGTCGTACAATGGTTAGCAGAGGGAGGTGTTCATTTCCCCTTTCCTTTATTATTTTCAAAGTCTTCCTTTCCATACGTTTGGGCTAGGAAGTTTGTCCCTTTTCATTAAGGTCCTTTGTTTGTGATCTGCTGCCAAATTCATCTGTATGCATCGTCTTCAGTAATATTGAGAGTTGTACCTTCCACGAGTCTTTGGCACTGCATGATGAAGCGCTCTATTTATATTAAAATGAAGAAGTTCCTAAGGGAGACATAGAACAGAATGAAACAACAAACAGAGCTTTAGAGACTGGATATGCGAAGTGACAGTGACAGCAAAATGGTAGTTCCTGTTACGGAGTGGCCCAAAGGACAGAAAGACTTATAGCATGAGCCACACTGGCTTGAACTTGGCAGCTCTTACAGGCTTAAGTACTTGCCACAAGAAGATGTTTTACAAGGCAGAAGTTAATCAAACAATTTCTCAAGATTGCACATCTTGATTTGGGATGTCATTGACATAATACGTTGCATGAGGCTTTGCTATATATAAATTAGAGGAATTATTTTAACATCAAACCATATTTCTTCATTTAAATCAACACAAAACTATATTGCTGCTGTTATGATTTACTTAGTCTAGATAATAGAAGAGACAAGATATAGACGTCACTTTATATGGCAACTAATGCCCTCCTGTTTGCAGCTCAAGGGAAGGGAGAAAGTGAATTAAGCTGCTACTGAAATGTGCCCTGCAGGTCAATTTGAATTGGACAAGAGTGCTATAAAGTGGTTTATTGTGGCAGGGGAAGCCGTTGTTAAATTGTCTGGAGGCCTGTCTCAAACTGCCCATGATGAGGGAAGTGGTGAGGTTGCTGTGCCCTCTCTTCTGATGTTAAAAGCAATCCACCCAGCCATCCAGAGCTACTGGCTGTGGGAAGAGTGAAAGGATGGGAATTATTAAAGGTGTATTTCAAAGAAAACCAATATTTCTCGAAGTATTTTTAGAATGGGGAAAGAAGATCAGATATGATTTTTTGAAAGGAAAAAAATGAGATGGAGTAGGCAGGAGAGGGCATTGCAAATGGCTGTTTTCTGTGCACATCGAGGCCCTGCCTGGGTCAAAAGAGCATTGCAGGTGAGGGGCCATGGTGCTACCAGGAAGGGGGAGTTAAGACTGAGCATCTGCAAAGGGAATGGGCTTTTATCTGTTTCTGTTTCATCACATGATATTTGACTTCAGCGTATAATTCCTGTTTTATATAAAGGAAATATTTGTTGAAGATTCAACCTGTCCTTTCCCAGGTTGCCAATTAGCCAGTTACAATTTCCCACTGAGTACCAGAGGGAGAGCCTGTGTTTCGTACTAGTTCCAGCGCAAACCGGAGGCAAGCTACACTTGACATTCCCCAGTCATAATAGCTTATGTTTAAGGAACTTATTTTTGGTTTCAACATCTGCTACAAAAAGAGGGCACCATCTATTGGAAATAAATAAAGTGGTAGTCAGATACTCTAATGAGAAAACTTGTTTGGGAAAAAATTAATTGTTCCCTGTGGATAACGACCTGCAGATGGTGATAGCACTGGTAGGAAGCAAAGATCACATTTTACAATGCAAAGACATAATTTATTCCATTCCTAGCCCACAGGAAGTCAAGCCCAGGGCAGATCCTTCACATCTTTATTTTTTTGAAAATCATTTCTATGAAAAAAAAAGTTTAAAACATCTAAAAACACTTTCTGTCTTTTAAATTGACCTTCCACTTTTTTTTTTTCCTTTGGATTGATTGAAATGTCTTTTTCATAACTGTCATTGCAGAGGGCAGGGCTTGTAAAAGTCATATAGGAATAGTTCCCAGAAACAAAACCTAGACCTGTTTTTTCAGGACCTGGTTCCAGAGTATACCTACCTCAGGTCACGTTGTCTGGTACACCAGCATCCCTACCACAGAACATGTGCACAGAACAAGGGATTCCTGTCAGCACGTACTCGGGGACCCGACACTGCTGAACTCCCTCAGCATCTCCGCTGCTCGCCATCACCCTGCGATTAGAAGGAGCCTCAGAAGTCATTCTTCACTACCATTGCTAATACCCTCTGAATTCTGGGAAGGGAGAAAACAAGGAGAGCAGAGAGGAAGATTTGGATATTAATTTCCAAATAACAGAGTATGGGGCAGGGGGGAGGGGGGAGCGTTGTTCTCTTTGCAATCAAGAATAGGAGAGTTATGAAGACATTCAGGACTGTGTAAACTCTGCCCAGGGGTAGCTCTGCGAATTGTCCAGGGAGGGCAGAGTTTGAAGGAAATCATCTCCTCCAAAAGGTCATCTTTCCTTTTGAATTCTGGCTATGGAATATGTGCACAACTTTTAAAAAGTGTTTTATTTCATCATGATTTCCAAACCTTTTTAGTAAACCAATTGTCCATTCTATCTTGATCTCACTCCTCACTCAAATTTTGATCTGGTTTAATGTTAAAATTCCACCATTCCTTAACAGATTGTGCATAAGAGAGACTTGAGGTATCTTTCATACATCAGCCAGTCTAGGGTGTAGATTTGTCTCTGCCCATTGGGATCTCTGCTAAGTCACCTGAGCTGCATTTCTCATATCAGACTGTCTTTGAGACATCTACCTTCAAAATACCTGGAGACAGTGGAAGTAAAAATTTGGAGAATGGCAGTGCTGCGGGATTTTTCCTTCTAGCAAAGCACTGTGGAAGAGGTACTCCTTTTCTTTCCACATATTTACAATTTTTTTCCACATAAGCAAATTTGTCTGAGCTACTTTGGATGCATTGGAGCATGTCCTTGTGTCCTTAACCTGTTTTGGCCACAGTAAAGGTTTAATTTTTCTGACATCCATTTCTGGATTTTCTTGGTAGAACTAACACCTGTGACAACAAAACTGAGAAATTTGTAAAGTTTGGTAACTGGGCCAAAATTAAATAGGCATTTGAGAAGAGATTAGGGAAAGTAATGAATCAATGAGGCTACCATCTATTTAAAGTCAGACACAGGTAGAAATTAAAAGGAAAGTTGGGTTTGGGTTTGGTTTTTTGGGTTTTCGGTTTTGTTTCGGGTTTTTTTTTCTGTATTTTCTGGTTATACTAGATTTCTCAAGGAAGGTTACAGAGCCTTAAAACATGCAGCCTTAAAAAGCAGAATATTACACACATGTCCCCAGTGCTGTCATCTTGGGTTAATTCTTCAGTGTTCGTGGTGTGGCTAATTCAGCTAACAGGAAAAATATTGTGGGATGTGCCCCGTGTGACCTGTAACTGTGAACTGGACCCCAGAACTCGGCTTCAGACTCCCACCACTCCAGAATATCCATATTGAGCACAAATCCCTTTAAAACTTCAACTAACCTGTCCTGATCATTGAGCCAGGTACAACGGTTTATATACTTCTGGGGGTTTAATCAAGCAGTCTGTAAAAATTACCTGGAAACAATGTATGCTTTATCGTGATTAAAATGCTTCAGACTGTAGCATTAAGTGCAAATGACACTATGTAACAGTAATTACATATTATTGGTTAGATCTTCTGCTAATGTAAATTCAAATAACAGTGTTTGAGGCCGTGTTTCTCTAAGTCACTCTGTAAAGATTTCAAGTAAGAGAGATCAATTTTAATTAAGCACATGTTTTAGAGATCATATAAAAGTGGAGAGAAGAAAAAATCATAGTTTTTTACTAGCAGGTTATTGAATATATTGTAGAAGATTAAGGTTCTGCTTTTGTTAATTAGGCTTTTTTATGATGTTACAGAATTTGGAATTATCAAAGATCAGGAAAAAGCTAATTTTTATCTGAGAAAAATTACAAGAATAAAAAAAAAATCAAAGGTATACATTGAATTCAGAGCCAGAGATAAAGCTTCATTTGTTTTGATAACTGTTACAGCAAATACCTTTCTGTGAAATAATTTGTTGTCTAAACTTGCTAATGTAAAACTGTTTAGCTAAACTGTACTTTGAGTAGACAGTAGAAATATTCAGATGGCAAAACTGTAGTTTCTTCTACACTAACTCAGCAGTTTGTATAATTGTGAGTTTTAGCACATATCATTTTTTATCTGCTGTAGTTTGCCATCAAACAAATCAGTTCTTCCTTTCCTGACCAGAGTATAGTATGACTCCAAAAAATCACTGAGAAGAGAAAGAAAGGCTCTATTTGTGTAAACTGCATTTTCAAAGAAAGAATGGGGAAAAAAAGCCCCAACAGAAACCATGAGCTGGCCACCTTCAGCGTGCAAATGGCAACAGGTTGAGCAGTTACGTCTCTTTCTGTATGGCTGCATGCTTGAGTGCTTCGTTGCCTGTGTGCCTGTGGAAACGGACCATCTCAGGTTTCTCTCTCTCTGTGTTTATTAATGATCTTGGTGCCTCAAAGGACATCCAGTGGCAAGTCTTCCAGCAGGCAGCAGCAGAGCCTCCCCTGGCCTTGTTTTCCATTCCCACCTGAAGTGTCTCACATCAGCCTACCACAGCTGCACCACAAAGCTCAGCTCAGAAGCTCCTGGGCCCCCTGCACATTGCTTTTGCTTTCTGGATCATGTCCATGGCCAGAGGTTTTTGTGGGCAACAGTTAAAGTGTAGAGCAGGGTCCTTGCTTGTAGAAGTAGGACCCTTCATTATTAGTCTTTTGTATTGTGTTATAAAGTTTGGAATTAGTGAATATCATGAGAAAGCCAATTTTTAATAGAGGGAAGTTGCAAGAGTGAAAAAAAAAAATCCACAGTGTACAAGATGAATGCACTTCCTCCAGAAAGAAGTGGAAGAGTAATTGCAACACACTTTGATTCATCAGGTTTTTAATTGCTGCTGTAATCATTAGATATTATATATATGGCCATACTGACAGCCTGGTCGCTAAAGGTCACTAGGTTAAGGCAATGTTTTGTACCAAGTTGTGAGAGAGGCTGTGTTTATTTTAGTGCTAGTAGATATGCTCCTGTTGCTATGTTTTGATTTAAAATTTATCATATCTGTTTCTCGGAAGACCTGAAACAGAGATATGGAGATACTGTATGTGATGACAGGCCAAATTTGCCTCTTCACTATAAATCATCAGTGTAAGAAAATTAAGGTGCAAAACCATGCCTGCTGTAATTGTTGCATACTTATTAGAAGCTTTCCCTTTCCAGATTCTCTGGGTATTTGTTGTTCATGATAATGTGAATACTTAAGGGGAAAGTGTAATTAGCGACTGTGTAGTTCATTCAGTAAACATTTCTGAGCTGTTTGATGTGACTGAACTGAGCGTCACATATAATTTTACACTTTTATCCTACCAGGCAACTGACAGGTCTCTAATCTCAGTCTCAGAGCTTTCACTCTGCTTGAACTTTGCTTCATAGAGGTCATTTTCCAACCACTTGGGAGCAGGAGCCACGTCCGTTAAATCCCACAGAGTCGATAGATGCGATAATAGCTTTAGGCACATTTTCTTAGAACTCAGGGGGAAAGACAATTTCAATAAATGTAAAGCTATACTATCTACAGTCCACAGAATATGTAAGCAAATCTCATAGGAGTACATATTTCTTTTACCTCCTGGCAAGAATCTCTTTAATAATAACATGCATTTTTTTGTTTTCAATATCAACACTCGATAAAGGCAGAAAAGTCACACACAATGCTTTAGGACGAAAATAAAGACAAGGGGAATGCACAAGGTGAAATGACCAGCAAAATATCCCCTCAGGTTTGGATTTTGCAGACTATTAAATAGTCTAATACATATTTCTACCCTCAGAGACAGGCAGATGGTAATAGGGTATGCGCATGGTGGTCTGGCCATCATATTGCAAATATGAAGGCAAGTATTAGCTCAACATACAAACTATTGGTAGGAGAAAAGTAAAGACCAAGCATCTAGAAATACATGCTGCTAGCATGCTAAATAGGCTTGTACACATAACGCTTTGATATATTTTACATCGTACAGATCACAGCTCATCAAAACAAGCTTGCAGGTTGTATCTGTCAAGATAATTAACAATCGCTCTGTAGCAGATGTCTGAGATAAGTAGGAACGACAGTTCTTCCCCTGACATGGCATCAAAGGAGAAACAACTAATATTAAAATAAAATAATGTGAGTTATTTCCGTTTGATCGTGTCTGCCTAACAAACAAATTAACCCACTCACATGATAAAACAAACAATCCCTGCTTGACTGTCAAACTCTCATACTGAGATTGAAAATAAACTTTCCAATTCTTTCAACATTTTTGCTATTGTCTTTGATTTTTTTTTCCTTGATATATTTGTGGTGCAAAGGAATAAATCTTGAAAGTAAAGTATCCCCTCCAGCAAAATATTTTACTCCATTTGCCTTGGAGAATTCCACTGCAGGGGAGAGAAAAGGAAGGAAAAAAAAGACTTGCAGAATAGCTGGAAAAGCTTCAAATTCAATAGCCTATGAGATCTTCCTTTAAATGATCTTTCTAAATATACCAGTTCAATAGGTCAGTGGTCAATATGAATGTTATCTTCAAGCTGGAGCCATTAAATTCTCCAACACTGTTCCAGATGCCAAATGTTAGCCTAATGTTTTATACACCAGCTTTCTCACACATGTGTTTAAATGAACATTAGGCAAAAACAACTGAGCGAGTGGTGCTGGTGCTCCCATATTAAAAAGGAAAATAGCTGCTAGATCACAATACAGAATTTATTTTTTATTTTCTTTAAAAGGTTCTTTGAGGAATGGTCACCTGAAAGGAAGAACATTTCCGATGGTGAGGTGAGAATTTGTACAGCTTCTTGAAAAAGGTGAGAGAAACAATACAGAAAATAATGATTTAGAAGAATTCGGCTCCATCCAAAAGTCATGGTAAGACATGGCAAACGTACTGAGTGTCTGTACAGTAGCAAAAGGTTGAAAGCTTGAAAGCTTGTAGCAAATAAATTTTGAAATGGAAAATGTATTAGGCCCTGGGAGAAGAGCTGAGCCTGGCTGTAGCAGCTGCTCCAGCAGAGGCAGTGCTGGGAGAGGCTTTGCTCCGCCACTCCCAGGGTCGGGCTGGGGCTGATGCAGGGGCTGCAACCCAGCATGCTGCATGGCCCCCTGAGACCTGCCAGTGGCACAAAAGGGAGGTGAGCTCCTTTCCTGACTCATGACAGGTGTCAGGCATGGGGGAGGTCACAGGGCACAGCATTTGTGAGGCTGGATGATGCACCCCTGCCCCGATCTGTGCACACTTATTTTGGAAAGTAGCAGCCTGCATGTGTTGCAGCATCGTCCGTGAGTGACACAGGTAACAGAGCTGACCCACCTGCCACATCACATTTTCCCACTGTTAATGTTTAAGCTGTGGGCCACCTCCCTGCTAGGTCCCGGTTTAAAACACATATTAAAATACCTGGCCTCCCTTCTTATTTCTGCTCACCACTCTGAGCACCCTTTTCTGTGCACCATTCACACTCCCTAGGAAGAGTTATCCAAGGTCTTTCTTCATCCTAAGACTAGTGTGTGTCATTGCAAATTCATCTATGGCTGACCAATAACTAGAGGCCACTGAGAGTTGTGCCGCTCATTTCAGGCTTGATCATAATACAGAAAGTCTAAACACAGCGGTCAGTGCATACAGCCTGCCATGTGATTTTGCACCTTCCGATGCATCGCGTGGGAATCCACAGAAGCAGGTCTGCAGTTTTTGTCTTGTAAACAAAACAAAGTGATGTTTTTATTTTCTCCCACATCTCTAAGGAAGAAAAGTCAATTGCCTCCTCCAGAAATACACTAAGTTGCCGTTATCTGAGTGCAAGGTGCTAAACTGTTGAGCCACGTGCTTGAATTTAATACTTCCTTGGGGAACTGAGGCTGGACAGCTAGTTTTGAGATATAATTTGGCTTGACACTCTTACTTTACGTGTTTCAGTGGTGCTGCAAGAACCCAGAGAAAAATTCTGGGAGAAAACATCAGAGAATTGCTATGGGCAGAGGGAACACACTGTCAAAGAAACCAATTAAGGAGAGGAAAAGAGCTCAAAAGGTTTGGTCCCTGTTGTACTGAAGCTGGTTATTCTGTTTCAAATCACGGCTGCTGAGCTGATTTTTCTATTACAATATTTGTGGTTGCAGTCAGGCCAGAAGTGCATATTCACACTCAGAGGACCTTATTCTTGTCTTTTTTTCTGTCTTTTGAATGATAACTTTATTTAAGCAAACTGCCACCTCTACATCATTACCTTGGATCTGTTTTCTTCTACTCAAGCTAGTACCGAAGCCAGTTTCTTTGCCATTTCCTCTTACACATTTTGTCATCACCTCTGGTTCAAAGATTTACAATAACTTCTATTTCCTCCCACCAGTGCCTCTTGTTTCAGTCACTGTAGGCAAGGCAGGTCAGCTCTGACTTGCCTATAGCAGCCTGTCAGTCAGGTTTATTCACTCCACCCAGCTCTGACCAGCCTCTCTCTAGGTCCTGTCACCCAAGCTATGTCTAAACCTAGGAGATTATATTCTTCCTAATATTATTCCTAAGGCAGGGTCTCCCCTTCACTCATTCACCTACGTAGATTTTGTTCTCATTGGTGGTTCTCTTCATCTGCTGGTTTGATGGCCTTCTTTTCTAGCTATGTGTGCTCCTGCCTTTTATGCATACAAACCTTGACAGCACTGCTGTAGAAATGCCTTCACCTTACATGCCAGGTTTTGATATGCTGTATGGAATAGTGCAAGCCAGTCAAAAGCTGATTTTTGAGTTTTTTTATTTGTTTAAGCAATTCTCATGTCTGGGAAACTGAGTGTGGGTGATTGATTTATTAATATCACTTTGCTGATACATGTTTAGAATTTATTTTTCTCACAATATATCCCATGTATGAATAATAAATATAACTGAAATAATAACAGATTTACTATTTTTATGATCAGTTTATGTCCCCATGTGATTTTAATAAGAAGAACCCAGGTTGGGAAAGAAGCCATGTAGTTTTATTATGTCTGTACTCTAATCCTAATCCTCCAATGCAGAGCAAAATCCATCGATGCCAGAAAATATCATATGGAAGCCAGAGACCTTTAAGTTTTTACTGCTGCTGTCCCAAATGGAGATATATATATGAACAGCGCTGAGCTCAGAATTATGGTCCATGACCAGAAGTAACATACGTAGTGCCAGAGGACCTTATTCATTACATAGACAGGTTTAACATGTTTATGCTTTACTTGAACGTATGGCTGACGATGGCTCCTGTGGATTGCACTGGCACTCAGGGATTGCTGGGAAGAAAACCTCTCTTTTATTTTAGCCAAATTCTCACTAGCAGAAAAACAGTGAAGAAAGATGTTTTGTTGGTCCTGTGCTGCTCATCATTTACCCCAGGCATTTTTAATTTACAGGGCCCATTGAGTTTCTGGTAACTTGCTCTTGTGGATTGGTACAAAAAGATCTCTGTGTAACCTGGAGTCTGGGAGAAAAACTTCTTATTAGAGCCTTGACATTCTTTAAAGAGTAAGACATGATAATTGTTTCTATATCAAAATTTAACAGCTTTTTTGAACTTGTGGCACTGCTTAGGTAAGCAACCTTCTTACACAAAAGTAATTTACGTAGTAATATGTTGATTGTGTAAAAGAGTTTGTTTCCAAAATACATTTAGACAAAATCCTTATTTAATATGAAGCCACAAATAAAACTGAAGCTTTGGCTGCAATTAGTGAATTCACTGAATTTTCAAATTCTACTCCATTTAAAGTTGATCAGCTCCCTGAAATGGCCACAGATATGATTTTATATCTGCGACCCTAAAACGACCTCGGGGAAAAGCATTTTCTCTTTTAAAATCTGGACAGAAAAGGAGTTGAAAAATGTAAAAATGGCTCCTATAGCATAAAAGCTGAGAGACAAATCTACAAATGGGATCAATCTGCCTCACTCCTGCTGCCTTAATCCAGCACCTCAAGAATCAATGTCTCAAGTCAGTCCTTCCAGATGAGGTGTTGATTGAGTTCCAGGTGCTTCCAGTGGTAGGAGGAAGGTTGCTTTTGAAAATAAAGGGCCAATCTCTTCAGAGGAGTAATTTTATTTTATGTAAAATGCTAAAAGAGCCATTTTCTCCCACAGAAGAATGTGGGTGTCTGGGTGCCTCTTTGTGGTGCGGGACTCAGCTCAGCACTGTCACCTCCTCAGCCAAATCTTCCTGCCTTCAATCATGCAAAATTGTTGATGATTTTGTGAGAGAATTGTGTGTAAAGGGCAGAGTTGGGCAACGTGTCTTTTGTTCTCTATCCTGTAATTTCTGGTTAATCTTACTCTGTCATAATGGAAATATTAGAGAATACTAGTTTTCAGAAATCCAGTGCTGGGTATATTAGTAAGGCTGGTCACCTAGAAGGAAAGAAAGCAAAAATGCCAGGAAAAGAAGAGAAATCTATCTGGTGCACCTACTTCTTAAATATCCATGTCAGGGATTTAACAAGCGGGAACACTTCTTCCTGATTCATTAAAGCTTTGATTTTCTGGCCATAAACAGCCATATATTGCTGGTAAACAGCCCTTTGGAAGGTATGTGATTATCCTGCAGTTTTTCTTTTCTGTGGGTTGTGCAGATCCATCTTGCGCTAGAGTACATTCCTCAGGGAATGTGGACTGTGAATATCACCTGAAAAATACTTGCACCTATAGTGAAGCCACTGGCGCCACAGAATTGCTGTGGTTATTCCTCTCTACCTACCTGTCTGCACTTTTTAAAGAAAAGCTGCCTTTAAATATCTTTTCCTTAGAAGTCGTCTGGAAGGACAGCAGATTTAGCTGTCTCTCTAGGCTGGGGCAGGCTTGTGATGGAGAATGAATCATTAAAAATGTATTTCATCTGAAGAATAATCTTCAGGTGTCTGTAAATATCAGAGGGATGCTGACATGATTGAGATGTGAATTGTTGTGGTCTCTGTGGAAAGCGTGGATAGGTGGCGTTTGTGTAGAGACTACAGGAAGTAGTTGGGGGTTTACTATTTAACACTAGCAGGTTGTGCTAAATATGCTAGGAAGGTAATCTTTACTTTGGTGAAACACAAAGCCATTTCAGTACTGTGCCTCTCCTCAGGTAGCACATCCTGCCCTCCCAGCAGACCAAAAGAGGCCGAACAAGGAAGACCAGGACAGCAGGAAAGTTGCCTTTTTGTGCTGTTCTCCACTGCCAATAAAGAAGTTTCTCACTCAGCCGCCACCGTTCCCCTGCTGTTAGCAATTATTTTCAAAATGCAATAGCCAGCTGATTGCTTCTTTTCTTTCTACATGATTCAGGGAAAAACAGTCAAGACTATTCCCTGCTCTGACCTGTACATTTCTTCCTGGTGTGGACAAGGTACCTCAAAGCTCAGCATGGCTGGGAAGCCTTTGGATGTCTATATGAGGCTCCACAGAACAGTTTCTTTCATTAGCATGCCTGAAAGTAAAACAAAGGAAATCCACCCAGAGCTTTCCCCAATCCTGCTCAAAGAACACAAAGCCTTCAAAAACCCCTATGGTAGAAAAACTGTTATGGTGGTTGCCAAGTCAGGCACTAAGAATTTAGTAAATATTAAAATGGAGTCTTCTTTAATACAGCTCTTTCATGCATGTAACTTGGGACTTAACTTTCAACTGAATAAACACCCATTGAGAATGCAAAATGTTATTATTATCGTTATCTCATTATAGCAATATGTTGCTCAAGAAATTTTCATCGTGCAATGTGTGGGATATACTGCACTCGGGGACATGGAGAATGTGGTAAGGAGGGTCTTGGCCAGAGGTGACTTGGTTCAGTTCAGGCAGAAGTTGTCCCAGTGTTTTCAAGCTGTCTAATGTTACAGAAATGCTCACTCCAGAAAAGCCAGGGAGAAAATTAAGAAAACTTTCTCAGACCAAGTTCTGAATGCTTTTGGTGATCACTTAATATTATATATTGCTTTATAATAGTTCTGTAATAATTCTGTATGATGTGAATCAAGTGCCTGAACAGAGCTACCTTGTATCCTTCTAGGTAGCCCAACTGGAGAGATCAGTGTGAGGCTGGTACAGGTGGCCCAGGACGGGTGGGACATCTGAGCCCTGCTGCAACAACTGGACAAAAGGGATGTGCCAGGTAGCCCAAGTGACACTCAATATCTGTGTTTATGCACCTTGTTGTTCCTCTGACGATTGCCGTTCTGCTTCATGAAAGGAATGCGTGAATGGAAAAAGTTACTGGGAACAGTTTGATTGTGTTTTGCTTTGTTTTAAGGAGCAAAGTTAATTGCAGGATTGCACTTTCATGAGGAAAGGACTGACTTCACTAGTCTGAATACACCTAGAGGCCTTAAGCAAAGACCTGAAATATGGGCTGCTTTTTTTTGCTGCAAGCAAGTTTGGCACAATGTCTTCATCTTCCTTTGTATGCCCTCACTGTAATCCAAGCTGTGGATTCAAGAGGAATCAGTTCGGTAACTTGCAGATTAATACACACTCTACCCATCAAACCATCCCCACAGACTAGTGACAGACAGGTCGCCATGGCAGAATAAATTCTTTTAAGTCTATACCCACTTTGCCTTGCTCTCGGTTTTGGTGATCCATGGGTAACATTAGACCTTTCTGTTCTCTCAAATTTTCTGTTCTCCTTTTAAAAGTTATAATTTATGTTGACATGGACAGCAAAACAATGCAAAGTTTTTTTTAATGTTTACTAGGATGTGTTAAAATTAACATTGACTTTAATTCTGTAAGCTTACTAGACATACGACCAACTTTCAAATCTTAACAAAGATATTTCAAGCTTTCTTAGCTGTCAGGATTTGTTAAAATGTTTTGTGGAGATAAGAGCTTCCCATCACAGTTTTACACTTCCAAACTACCGAAAATATTGGAAAATAGGGTGCAAGGTCAAGAGGACAATTACCCACTTTTCTAGTAACAGAACTGAGGAAACAATTGGATTTTTCCATGCTGATACCTTTGTGTGCACTAAGTTTCTGTTTTCTCACAAGCAAAGGGTTTAATATGGTTCAAATAAAAATACCCAACAGATTTAAATGAGCCACGTAGCGTTTCCAGTGGTTTCATTTTGCTTTGAGTCAGGTTTCAGATCAATTTCACTAGCACCAGGCAATGTTGGGAAGAGCGTATCCTTTGAGAACTGGAAAACATTGATTTATTTTACATGTCCAATTAGTTCCATAAATTAAGCAACTGCGTTCAGGTGTGTAATACAGCACTGCTCCTTTCAACGCTGAGGAACCTGTAAAAACCCAGTAAGAACAGAACCTTAATTTGAAAAAGGGGTCCTGATTTAAAGTGGTTAAAAGCTGCTGGAAAGATTCCCACTGATGTTCGGGTGAGCTTGTTGCAAAGGTTCACATAATTATCTTTAAACAAAAATTAATCTGCTGGGGTTTGGTTTTTTTTTTAATTCCATGGAAATATTTTTGCTGTTTTTGTTAGTCTGTTCATTTTAAATGAAGCTGTGACTTAACTCTGTCTCATTAAGTGGCTGAACAATGTCAATGTCAAACCATTATGTTGCAACAAGAGGCAGTGTCAGAGGTGTAAAAATGTATGCACCTTAAACATTTGGGTTTCCCTTTGGGGATAACTTGTGGGTTTTTGTCAATGTAAAAATATTCATCCAGTTGCAGATCAAGCCAATCAGCCTCCTTCTCGCAAGGGTGAAGGTTGCCAGGCCAAGCACAAGCAATTAGCTGTGCAGCGCTCGCACGGCTGGCGGCCCCGTCCCCGGCTGATTGCCCTAAGCTCCACTGCTGCTCGTAATGCAAATTGTATCTGGTCCCCCGGTAATTGGGATCAGCGCTGCCTTGTCCGTCCACTCGCTGCTCGTGTCCCCTCTACGCTGTGATAATGGTTTTGGTGGGCAATCAGGGAAGATGCCTTCTTGACTCATCTCTCATAATAGATTGTCCTCCTCAGGCAAAATTGAATAACCCCCGACATGGCCTGGAGGCAAGCACTGCGAATTCAATGTCTGCAGGGTCAACGTCCTGTCATTTTTGGCAAGCAAGTAATTATTCTGCACTAACATTCAGTAATGGGAGTAGGAAACTGCTGGAGACACCTTCTTCTGGACTCAGAATAGCCACCTTAATAGGATATTCCTCTAATAAGTAATTCTGCCTCATTCCAATGCCCCTTGCCTTCAGGTTCGCTTTTCATGCACATTTCATGTACGTATTCTGCAGAGGCTTTTACCAACAGCATCTGTGGGAAAGTTTAACAACTTCACTGTCTGTTGTTTAATATTTTCCACTTTTATGGGTTACAGTTGTGCTGTCTATTTGCTTTTACTGATTTGTGAAAGATTTATTATAAACCAAATACAGCTGTTCTCTCCTTTCATAAACTGAAACTATTTTGGCAAAACCTATTTTCCACTATGAAAATAAATTTTAAATTGCTTCCCTCACCCAGCTTTCCAAGCGTGAGCCTCCAGTTGTTATTTGGTGGTGCAGAATAGGTGCCAGGGTGGTTGTAGGCTCACTTAGAGGAAACAAAATGCCTATGTTTCAAAAATAAACAGCAGAAATGTTTCTTCTCCTTCCACCCCCCTTTTCCAGGGGATTTAATATTATTGTCTGCAGATCTCAAGAGTTATGAATTATAATATTGAAAACTTCTGCAGATTAAAACCATTTTTGCACTCTAATTTTGCATTTATACTGAGAAATTGTACACATTTTATTTAGATACTTAACCTTTACCTTAAACTAATATTATTATCAACCTTCTAATATAATTCAATGTTTTTTCCATGGAGCTTAAAATAGCCCTCTGCTTACTCTGAAAGGGCACACATTTCACTGGGTCAGTTTCCACTGTCAAATTTTGGGCCAGTGCAGTATTCCCTGTTGTTTTGAAAGGGAATATTAAGTACTAAATTTTTCAAGAATATTTTGCTGTGGATTATAATATCCTTCCCCCCTTCCTAAACTAGAAATGTTATAATTTTGCATTTTTTTTAAATTAAGTAAGAAATGGAAGAATAGGGTTCCTTCACTAACATTACTGCTTCTGTCTATGTCATTTGGTATTTTTTGCCTGGTTTAGGTTTGGTTTGGTTATTTTCCCCTAGAATTAAATGTGGTTTACTGCAGGAAAACTATTGCTTTAATCATTGAAAGAAACCTTTATCTTTTCTCTCTTGAGAACAGTGCACATATAGTAATGAAGATCCTTGTATAATGGCAGAATAAGCACTTTCTGGGACTGGTTGATGATTGATTATTGTAGGGCTGTCACCCTGTAGCTGTTCATCACGATGCTTTTTGATGAGCAGCATTCATTCTCAACTTGAGAAATTTGTTTTGGTCTGTACTGGTTTTGTTTACCAGCTGGGACAAAACTGAGGCTGATATTGCTCATGTTCAGCTGCCAGTGCTAGTTTAGAGTGCAAGTATAAGAAAATCCTGTGCTAATAATGGACCCAAACTTTTGTGAAATGCTCGTCGTTGTTGGTGCTGCTCACCATCTCGCACCAATAGTGATTGTTTTTCCTTTCTTCCATGCTTTTAAAATGCCATTTGCAATACAGGCTTCGATGTGATTTAATTTACCATTGGAATGTTCTCCTCGTTACTGCGTTGACAGGCCCGCGTAAGGTTCGTCTCCACTTGTTCGTTTGCCAGCTTGGCTCCATAACACACGCTGCTTCAGCCTTTGGCTCACAGGGAGATTTTTTTTCTCTAGTACAAAGTTACCTTTTCTGGTACTCCAGCCAAAGTGCCCACAATTCATGGTGCTTGCACTGAAAGCTTACAAATGCACATATTTGGACCAGGAAAAGGTTTCTTTGCATGTGTCACTTCATTGCAAAAGAGGAATGGTTTTCAGTAGAGATCTGGACTATTGGGAAATGCAACAAAGGAGGGCTGTAATTCACGGAAATAAAATCATGGAATTGTTCTGGACTACTGTGATGGCTCTTTTAGGTGCAGCTCCATGTGTGTGTCTTGGACCCCTCTGTAGTATGTTACACATAAGCCATCGATTTTTTAGGCAGAGCAAATCACCGCTCAAAAATTGTTGGCGCAAGAAGACCTAAAGAAAGAAATATGCTTTCCTTAGTACAGAGGTGCTCTAAGAAAGACTGTCATCATTGCTTGTGGCCAGAAGAACTGTGTTTAAAATGTGTCTTTGTGAACCTTTTATGTTCTACCTAAGAATATAACTAAATTCTAATCCATGGCTTCTGATTTCAATGAAATTATATCATTTTCTCCACCCTGTACGGAAATAAACATTTTTATATATACGATACACACATGCACTTGTACACGTACAGCAATGTCAGTGTTTTATTTTAAAGCGTATTTTAGAGCAAGAGAAAGCTGAAAAAGTTTTGGCAGTTGTAAAACGTATGGATCCTGAACCCAAAGCTTATAAACAGGCACTGAACTTACTGTTCTTGCCTTCTTACGTTTATCTTCTGTGCTTTCTACAGGCTGTTTAATTCATAAGTGTATGTACTGTATTTTACCTCAGGCTTTTGAAGGTATTTAGTTTTAAATCAGTTTAAATATGAAAGATAAAAATTAGGACCTGATCCTGTAAATCCTTATTTTCTGGAATTTTTTTTACATGCCTAAATTTTCCCATTGATACATGAATGCATGGGCAGTGCTTTGAAGTACCTGGATGGTTATTATTGACCTGAAGTGATTACTCATGTGCAGAAAGGTTGCAAAGTCAGTGTCTCATATTTTTTTTTATAAAGAAACTTAAGTTTGAGCACAATGCACTGGGGTTTTTTGCAAATATTTTACCCAGCTTGTGCTGAATAAAAACTAAACTTCACACAGCCTGTGTGTTTTTTGCTTTAGTGAATGAATGATACTGACAGTAGCAAAATGCTTTTTTTATTTGAATAGAGAATAAAGAAAGTAGGCTTGTAAAAACTGTACATTATCATTTCTTGGCACAAAGTTTCAAGCCTTCTTGTTCCCCTCTCCCAGCTGTCTCTCCTTACTTCTGCTTTTATTTAATCCAAAATTCCTGCTGTTTCTTAAATGTGTGTTTGTACATCAACTATTAATGTCCTTTGAATTGTTTGGGTTTGCTTTTGTTTGTCTTATTAATGCTACTGTGAAACATTCCTGTTTTAAACCTAAAGGCAATACATTATTCCAGAAATTTGTTAGAAATCTAGTTTTTTAATTTATTATTTTAATCTTTTCCTAGTTTTTTTTTTTGTAATAGCCAAAAAACTCAACAGAAGAACAAACCCCTAAACTTCAACATTCATGCATTCAAAAATGAGTAAAAATTCCACAAGATTTTTTTAATGAAAAATCTCTTAGCATCTGCTCTGACAGACAGCTACAAGGGACATGACAAGCTGCAAGGCAAGCACCAGAGACAGAGGTGCCAGCAAAGCCAAAGGAGCCTCATGCAAGTCAAGCATTCAAAGCCAGGCTCTTGTCTGCTTCCGACCCGCTTGTGTGGGCACAGTGAGGAGGGACAGAGAGACGTCTGTATCACTGAACTCCTTTGCTTAAGGGGATGCTGGTCAGGAGTGTAATATTATTTTCTGGCATAGTTTTTTTCTCACAGGTGTATTTGGGTAGTTACACAGATGGTTATTTCCCACTGATGTCAGAGACGAGGAGGTGAAAGGCAATAAAAGTGAGCTAGTTCTGCACTGAGACAGCATCCACCTTAAGGAAGTGATTGCAGAAAGACGTGTTTTCCTTAAGCTCTGCAAGTGGAATTCATATAAAAATGAGTAAATATAAATATAGAAACTAACACTATAGCATGCATTACAGTTAACTATCCAAACAATATTGGAAGGTAGGGTAAGCAGTGCTATGCATGACTGTGGGCCAAAGTCATCACTAGGGGACAACAATTTCCTGGGTTTGTATTATTATTTCTGTCTGACATGCGGTGTGTCATCTGCATGTCTCCTCTCATTTCCTATGACTGTTTCTTTTCCTCCCTGCTTTTAGCTCTTACTTGTTTGTTTGGATTGTGGGGGTTTTGGTTTTGTCGCTTTTTGTTTTGGGTTTTCTTTTTTTCTTAGTGACCAGAATTAGTTTAAAAAAAGAGTATAAAATATCATCTTAAGACATGATTTTTATTTCACTTGGCTTTGTTTCTTCCCCCACTCCCCATACTTCCTTGTCATTGCCAGTGCTCTTTTATGTCATGTTCCAGTAAACTGCCATGAAGTGTGTTTAGTATTAAATAACTAAAGCCTTCTTAGGTTCTTTTATTATTGTTTTTCCTGTTATTATTATTGTTTCTTATTGTTATTGTTTTTTATTTGTACTACCATCATGAATCAGAGACCAGTTATAGGCCAGGAGCCTGTCTGACTACTTGCTATACCAATGGAGAACAAAAGACAAGTCCCTGGAGTCAAGCATTTCCAATATCCAAGTACAAGAAGAGAGAAAACGGGTGGATGTAGACAGAGGGGAGAGCACAGGGAAACAAGGATCAGTGCCTCATGCAGTGGTAGAGCATGTCCCCAAAGTAACTGCTGTCAAAGAGAGCTTTAAAGACAGATTGGAAGGAGGTTAAGGAAGTAATTTCACAAGTATTTATGGGTAGCTCTATGTGCAGCATGGTAGAAAGTATGAAGATAGGTATTTCTATGCTTAATAGGAATATGAGGGAGGCTGGAGCTGGGAGAAGACTGAAGACCCAAGGCAGAAGTCAATCATTTGATGATGAATGGACACAGGTGATGGCAAAGAGCTCTGAAAGCAAAGACAAATGGCTTATGTCTGACACTGCAGCAAAGGTGAATGTACAGAGAAAGCAGCCATTGGCAAAACAATGAGCTAGGAAAATGATCTTAGCAGCAGTACTCCTCTGGGAAGATATTTATTAGTCAAACTTGCATTTGCTTTGTCCACGGATATGGTGTATACCCAAGTTTCATTGTACAGGCAGATAGGGAAGTCTGCATCCTAGCTATGTGTTGTAGAAAGCAGGCACAAGAACTGAATGTAAAGAAGATATATCTAGGAAAAAATACCCTGCTCAATGCTAGGAGGTGGGAGATGACTGAAAAAATAGAAAGGGAGATCTTTATTTTAGCCATATTGAGATGATAGCTTGTCATATCAGAGACAATGTCAGAATAACAAAGTTAAATTTCAGTTTGGCTGGCAGCTCTGAAGCAGAAAGGTAGGTGTGTGTGCCAACAGCCTGGAGAGATTACATGCATTTTTTTTTAAAATGGGAGAATAAGATCAGCCAGTGGTGAGGTGTAAAATAAAGAGAAAAGGAGAATCAAAGATACCTTTTATTTAGGCTCTCCACAGAAAGCTGAGAAAAGGGTTGAGAAAGCTCCTGCCAAAGAGGACAACCAAAGGAAAAATGAAGAGATAAAAGAAGAGCCAGGTGCAGAGGAGCCACAAAAGCTAGAAGGGTAGGAGAATTGCTCAGGATCAACTGAGTCAAAAGCTGAACAGTTGGTGACATCTTGCTCAGTCCAAGACTGGGTTGAGAAATGTTGACAGTTGCAATACCCAAGGTCCACAACCCGTGTAGGAAACTGCTTACAGTTTACCTTGTTATGACTCCCAGGATATTCATACATTGACAGGCAGCCAAGTTGTGTGAACACATAATACCAAACTCCTTGCTGTTACAGGTGTCTAAGGTCCATCCTGCAGGGACCTGTGCTAACCAGTTTGATTTAAACTTAGTCATCTCTGTGATGCTCTCAACTTACTTCTGTGATTGTAATATCCTATGACTTTCAACTGGGATTGTCAAAGAGTTCATGTAGAGGTAGGTGATTGTAATCTACCATAAGCCACAAGAACTGGCAGGTAGAGTACTGTGTCCCCTATTTTATCCCAGTGTTGAAATAGAAAAAATAATACCAAAGCAAAATAATTACATGCCACAGGAGGTTATTATTTTCTCAATATTTGGCTTCCTGCACATATCCTTCCCTTTTCATTTCCTATCTGTACAACCTCTACCCATTTCCTCATTAACTCCTCTGTAATTGACTCATCACCATCCTATTTCATCAACCTATATTCACCCTGTCTTTCCACATACTGGTCTTGAACTTAGTTGAGGAATTTTACATGATGTAAGGATGAAAATTAAATGCTCAGAAGGTCCTTTTGGAGCTTATTTAGGCTCCTAACTATCATTTGTCAATCAGAGGGGCATTTGGGAATTTGGATTAGAGATGAATAGTGAAGAAGAGCATAAAACTTGATGGCAGAACTACAAAGAGATAGCCTTTGTTCTCTTGCTCTCTGCAGCGCTGTGCAGCTCTTGCCACTGCCTTCTGCTGGAAATAAAGTAAGGAGGTCCTCAACCAGGAGCTCGTGCATTTAAACTGATATTTTCCCCTTTCTGCAGACACTTATTTTCAGTTGAAATGAGCGTGGTGTATTGACTCAGACGCGTGATCCATCACAACAGGTCAAGTAAATGATTTTTTATTCCCAAACCAAACATGTTTCTGTGTGAGAAGAAAATAAAAGACTCTTGTGAAACTTATTCTTAAAACAAGTTAGCTAGCTTCGTTTTGGAGGAAGAGTAGAGTACACGTGAGCAATATCGCAAATCTCATAGATGGTTTTATTTTTTAAAACCACACTCAGTGGCACACAATAACTTTCCATTGACAGATTTGCCCACTAATTTCTTAGAAAATACTTTGGTGTGTGTTTTTTTAGACATTGTGTGGATTCTTGTTTCTACTTTAAAAATAAAAATGTAACAACACTAATGGGGAAAAATATGACAAAAAACTGTCATTACAACCACATGTCTAGGATATGAGTCCCCCCCACAAATACATAGTAATTACTGACTTAGCTTGTGGGAAAAAGGGGATGGTTACTGTACGCAATACTGTGATTAAAGCATCTGTTAGTAGTCTGTTAAATTTTTTTTATTGTAACTGTGGTGTACATGATCTGCATGATTTCTACTTCTCTCGTATTCTCAGAAAGGATAAATTGGATATAACGTCTTTTGAGTCTCAGCTGGAATGCAGATTCAGCAACATTGAAACTGGAAGAGAAATAAATGGTATTTAATACAGATATTGGAAAAGGCCTAATTTGGAACCTATCTGGTGAGGGTGAGTACATACAGGGCTGGGCTAAGCTTACTGGGCTAAGTATTTTGCTGGTGTAAACAGTATGGACTCAGCTTTACACTTCTGTCTCTTAGTGACTTAATTATGTCAGATTATTCTCTTTCAATTTCTGACCTAAGATGAGGATCGGTTGTTCTCCAGCAATGTAAAATTCCTCGGCTCCTTAAAATTTGAAAATGTATAACATAAGCAGAATTTAATTTTCACAGGTGGTAGAGAGTTGTAGTACTTGCTGAACTGGTCACTTACCTGCTCAGTTCCGTTCCTCTTTACAGTGTCGTTGTCTGTCCTGAAGGGGTGAAAAAGTAAATTGTAACATTCAACTGGCTATGAAGGGTGAAGGTTTGTCTCTAAAATCTCCCTCACTGCACTGGAAGGTATAGGTTCAGTAGTTAAAAATCCATGGAAACATTTGCCAGCTTTTGAAATCTGCACTAAAATCAATTTTATAATATGAAACCTCACTGGCTGAATGGCTCATGCACGGGCGCAAGACGGAAATAGTAAAAAACTCCCTCCGTCAAACTCTTATGGGCGAGGAAGGGGGGTTTTCCGTTCTCCCACACATTTCCAAGTCCTACACTTCTAACATATCTTTGCCCCTTTGCTGTTTTTAAAAAGTTACTGCTTATTGCCTCTAGTGTGTGGCTTCAGAGAGGGAGTCAGAGCCTCCAATTCAGCTGTTCTGCCTTCCCCTCCGTCGCCTGATCCCTTGCAAGAAAGTGCATTTGCTGTCCTGGTTTGTATGTCTTATTCTGATGGCATAGATCTTTGTTCTCCTACTTTACATGCTAGTGTGGTTTTTACTAGCTTGTTTGGCTTGTTTATATGACAGCTTATTCATTGGTTTGATATTTTGCTGTGTGCTTTATTTATGCAGTTGCCTGTTGGGGTCTGGAAAGGATTTCCCATAATGGTAGATTGGCTGGTCAGACTGGATTTTTCAGATTCCTCATGGCGGTGGTACTAAATGTTAGTGATTAAGTATAACCTTATGTCAGATATCAATAACAGTAACCAAGGCTGGTTCAATAATATGTCTAGGGGACCCTTCCTAAAATAAATAAAACATATGGCTCAAGCCCATACCTAAAGCTCCCAGGCTTTAGGGACTTAAAATTTAAGCCCTGTAGTCACCTTTACAGGTATTTCTTCCCCAGTCTCACTCTTGGGAATATGAAACCACAGGCACACAGCGTAACACAGATATTTATATTAAAAATGAAATGAAGCATACCTTGAATAATGTGGTGGAGGCAATACCAGCCTCTGATTCACAATTATTATTTGCCCCACTGACTGAGACCAAGTCAAGGTTTTTCATTTCCACAGGACATTTGCACTCTTTCAGTTCATCCACCTCTCCCCTCACCATGAATTTTAACAGACTCTGGGACAGCTGACCAGGATTTAAGGGCTCTCCTCCAGCCCACGGGGTCTGTGGATGCTTGGGGAGTCCCCCCCAGTGCCATGTCCTGAGTTTGACTTCACAGCCTGGCTGCTGTGTTAGCTGGTCCTGCAGTATCTCTTGCTGGAGATGTGGCTCCACCACCACCCTGAGCGGCAACGTGGGGATCAAGTTGGTCCCATCAGGAAGAACCCTATATTGACCGCATCTATTTTGCACAGGGTATGAGCCTTATCCAGAGTAAAAGAGGGGATCAGTTGACTGAAGCCATTTCTTGCCGTGTCTGAGTGGGCAGCTTTCTACAGGATATGTGTCTTCTAAAAATTATGGCCTGTTTTCTGACTGCAGCCTCTGTATCGTACTGTGCTTCCTCAGTGGTTCTAAAACACAGAAAACATTCAAATACATGCATGCTCCATTTTGGTTGCAAAGTCAAGTGCTCAAAATGTAGCAATTGCAGAACTAAAGTTTCCTTGTGTGTCACCAGAAAAGTAATATCTTTAAATATATGACCACTATCTTTAAATATATGACCATGAAGTACTTTTTTTCTACAGGATTCCCATTTAGTGCATGGGTTCAAATACTGGAGTGATGAATTGTCTAAAAGCTATGTACAGCGAATCTTCTTTGTTTGACTGTATCTGGTGAAGCTGAAAACATTTAGTATTTCTGGTGTTGTGGAACACAACATACAACTCAAGGTAATTAAAAGGAGTTTTTCTGAGTGCTGATTGGGCTTTCTATTGAAGATCGATTGATTTCTGTTGCTGTAAGTTGTACAAGGAAAGACAACTGAGAATAGCCACTTAAAACATGCTCTGACTAATTAAATTAATAGCATAATAATAATCAGAATGGCTGTAAATTAATAATTAGAATAGTAGAACAGACATTATTTACCATTATGAATATCAACTTTATTCCCTCCTTTCAGCCTTCACAGACACAATGTCTGTGTAATAGGAAGAATGTGAAGCACTGCTGTACAACACATCTTTACCCCTAAAATGGTGATGCCATATGTGCAGATTCTGACAGTAACCATATAACTAATACATTGTTAATTGCGGTTAATATCCCATCTTAAAGATTTCCTAAGCCTATTTATTAGTTTTCATAGAATCATAGAATCATAGAATCGTTAAGGTTGGAAAAGACCCTTAAGATCATCGAGTCCAACTGCTAACCTATCACTGCCAAGTCCACCACGAAACGTATCCTCAAGCACCACATCTGCCGTTCTTTTAAATACCTCCAGGGATGGAGACTCCACCACAGCCTGTTCCAATGCTTGACAACCCTTTTGGTGAAGAAGTTTTTCCTAATATCCAACCTAAACTTCCCCTGGCGCAACTTGAGGCCATTTCCTCTCGTCCTATGGCTTGTTACGAGGGAGAAGAGACCGACCTCTGCCTCACTACAACCTCCTTTCAGGTAGTTGTAGAGAGCGATAAGGTCTCCCCTCAGCCTCCTCTTCTCCAGGCTAAACAACCCCAATTCCCTCAGCTGCTCCTCATAAGACTTGTGCTCTAGACCCTTCACCAACTTTGTTGCCCTTCTCTGGACATGCTCCAGCACCTCAAAGTCCTTCTTGTAGTGAGCGGCCCAAAACTGAACACAGTACAGATAAGGAAACACATTGACAGAAGGTATTTTGTATTACATCAGCTTATTTTAAAATAAACCTATTGTTATGGTTTGTATAAAGCTTAAAATGTATACATATGCAAACACACAAATATAGATTTTGAAAATGTAACAACTTCTTTGGATACCTAAACAGGTATTTTCAGTGAGATTATTTCTCTGTTTGCATTATGCGGGGACACTGTATAGTGAGTAAAAGGAAAAAAAGGGAAATTCTACTTCCAGGTATCTCAAAGCAACATTTTTCACTTTTCAAATTCAGATCTTGCTAGTAGTCAGTATTAAAAAATGGACATTTTTACAAAGCATAGCTGTATCATTCAGAGTTTTCAGAAAGAACTAAAAGTATGCTGTGGCAAAATCGTATGCAGCAAAGTCATAATTATTTTATGAAATATACAACCATACAAAACATTTGTAAACATGCTGTTGCTACCATATGTCAGCCAATAACTTTTAAAGCAGGTAAAGAAAAGATTTTTTTTTTTGTTCTGTGGCAAAGTCTTGTGATTTTAAATGCTTCTGGCCACTTATTGTTTTAATTCTCTGAGTTCACTAACTTACAATGAGCCTCCAAACCTTTGCTGAAGGGCGGATGTGCAAACTTGTTTATATGTGTTGGCAGCATCACCATCGTGAATTGCTTGAGCCATTGAAAAACAATAAACTGAACATGCTTCAAGAGGAACTAGTGCCTCTCATTGGTATTACCTCTTTCAAGATGACAGGAGACCTCAAGAGGCCTGAGAGTTCTTGGTTGTATGAGTTTGTGACTAATAGGTGGTTTGATGGGACGAGCGCTCAGCACCTAGGGAAATTGAAGCATCTTTGAGCTTGATACCCTTTGTGTCTCATTCTTTTGTAGGTTATTGTTGTGAGGCCTGTGGGGACCTCTTTTACAGTTTGCATCCACAGACAATACACGATCAGCAACATCTTTTCAGTTTTACTGTTGCTATTGATCTGCTGCTATTCCGTGCTGTGGCTAATTTGCTTGTTAGCAGTAATTTTCAAAGGTAATTACAGTTTTATAGTCTGCCCAACTCTCATATATTTATTTCTTGCCTAATTAAAAGTTACAATCTTAACAGTGACTTTTTAGCAAATGAGGGACAGTTTGTTTCCTGATTTTTCATTTCACTCTTAATCTGAAGATTACTCTGAGGATAGATGGAGACAACTACAAATTTTACTAAGATATTTGCATTAAGAAACCCAAGTCATACGAGGTTGGAAACAATGTAGTGATTTACCAATGGTACACAAGAAACTCTTGTGTGTGCTAAACAGAGTAATAATTTGTGAGAGGTTTCATATTGGCAGAGACCAAAGACACATCATTAGAGTCTGCCCGTTTCTTGCAAATTTTTCTTGACAACATGTAAGTATGAGTTAAAAAGAGGAAGAAATATGATGGCCAAATTACATGCATTCTGAGTTGCATTAAGCTCATCTGAATGATGTGAATCTATCTAAATCCACAGTCTGAAAACCGAGCTGGGTTTCTCACTGAATGTCTTTCTAACGTAGCTAAAGAGCTGTTTGATTTTAGTATGGCTAGAAATATACAGACCAATATACTCACCAAAGTGCTGTGTTTCTCCTAGCTACCATTCTCCACAGATTTACCATGGACTGGTAAATTTTACTTGCCAAGGAGCCTGTCACAAAACATTTTGCTAGGTAGGGTGGCTAAAGCCCAAAATGGAAAAAAAGTGATGATCTGAGTGACCTGCCTGAGCACTGTTTTACATGGCATTTGCAGTAACCACCAGCAGATAACAGTCTATTGTAATACTAGTGAGACTTGAGTTACTCGCAGAAATGCCAGATCGTTATATCATATATATACAGCTCTCTCAACTTTACTGTCAGATTGAGGATTCCTGTAAGAGAAGCAAAAAAGCCTCTGAAAGTGGCATTTCTGCCTTTTCAGTTGGATAAGACAGTTCCGAGTGCCTGTTGGATATCCTCTGGTGGGAAGCTCACAATCCAGCACAGTAACGGGGACATGCACCCTGCCTCTGCGACTCCCCTGGAACTGCTGAGGGGCTGCAAGGTACAGGCGAGGTAAATGCTATTTCATGGCATTAAGACAGCGCATGAGGAACAACCATGAGCTCCCCCGAGCACAGCGGGAGCTAAATTAGTCTTAGTTAATCCTTGAGGGCTAGATGACAACCTTACAACCTTCTGAGGGTAAGGGTCAGGGCGTTTTTGTGTTGCCCCTGAAGGAAAGTGGGAAGGACATGGGCATCTGGGGAGGCTGATTCCCCCCCACCAGCGGGATGTGACAGTCATACCTCATGTTGCGATACTCCTTGAGCTCACTCCCAGGTCCACGTCTTTGGTTTATGTTTGTTTCCTGAGAAGTTGCCTTTTATAGCAGATTTTCCTTCACGGCCAAATGCAGATAAATCAATACTGAACTAGATAATGGTTAAGATAAGTCTTGAAAAATATACAGACACATGGAGAACTCTTCGACTAATTGGACGCTGCCAGTCACCCTGGCAGATTTCCTGGCTCTAGAATATGTTTCTACAATTGAAGTAGTGAAAAAATTTAAAAACAGACATCCACAACAAACAAGTGGCCGAACAAGCCCAGTTAGCCATTTTTAATTACTTGCTGTAGCTGTGTTATTTCTTTTCAGTCCTTATCAGTCAGCTGGGGCTCTTTAAGCCAATAACCAAACACCACTAGAAGTAACTAGCAGGCAAGTGAGACTTTTAGATGTCTTCCCCCATGCTTTTTTTTTTTTAATAATTAAAAAAAAATAAAGAGGGAAGAATAGTGCAGATCTATCTTTTCAATACTATTTTCTTCATATTTTTACATTATAATTTACAGTATTGTCTTCCTTCCACATTCCTCTGATGGTATTCCCATTTTCTTGAAACCTGCTTCTTGACTAGGTCTTACATCTGCTGGAGCCAGATCACTGGAAACATAAACTGTTTCAAATAGATAGTATTGAGGAACTATGGTATAGTCTTCAGTGAGACTTCAGATATTTTGTTAAAGTGCGATCTTGAGGATCCTCTGAATTGGTCCTGTTAGATTTGTGAAAATCCTGAAGTTCATAAATGTTTCATTCCTGTATCAGCTTCCATCTCGGCAGCCATTGGTCAAATGTGCTGACAGTTGAATGGCTTTGACTGTTTGTGTGCTTTTGTTCCAGCCGTACAAGGAATTGTCCATCATTCCTCTGAGGGATTACCTTTTTTACTCCTGTGTTTCGGCATTGTCTTGATGAATAAGTGCTAATAGAGCAATTAAAATCCATGCAATACTATGCTTTCACGGATTTGAGACGTGTGTTTCCCATGATCCCAAACTTCTAAGCAGTACATCAAGATTCAGGCACTCAGCTCTCATTAAAGCCAATGAGTCAAAGGACACGTAACATTTTGGCAATTTTATCCTAAATAGCTCCAGGATAAATTTTATGCATGGAAGCTGCTCAGGTGTTTTTGAGACCACGATAATCTTTGTCTTTAAAAAAATATATTTAAAAAAATCATTCTTTCCTTCATAACTGATTTAATGAGACACAACATAGGTTGATTTAATTGCCTATCTGACAGCTAATTGACTCTTCAACATAACAAGGCACAATTTCAAGTAATAGATGTTAGAACAACCTTTGATTGCCTTTTGCCCTCACTCACATCCCAAAGGATCCCTGGGCTCTAATGGGTAGGGTGAAGACTTCTGGGTGAAACCCTTACAGAGGACATGGGTCTACTGAGGAAAGCTCCGTGGAGGGCTGAAACCAGAGGAGGATGGGAGAGATCCATAAGAAGCTGCCAGGAGTATAATCCAGCATCTGTAAATGTTCAAAGTCTAATACTACCCCAGTGAAATCAATAGGATTTTCTCGGGATGAATAATAGCCAGTCCAATGATATTATTATGCTGATGGAGGGAATAGTCCGAGGAAACAGAGTCAAAAGGATTGCTTGCATCAGTGCACTAACACTGATGTTTTCAAACACAACAGCTATGACAAGTTCCAGTAAAGCTAATCGTGTCTGGATCTTGTTAATTCAGATTATGATACACAAAAAAAAATCTCGCAGAAGGATTTTGGTAAAAAGAAAGTACATTATATCAAAAATGAGCTTTCTCACACCTGCTTGTAATGCTTGCATGCACCCTGCCCTGTATAAGCCACACACTTTCTTGCTTGTGAAATCATAAACATTTTTCTCTTAACATTTAGGATGGTGTTTTCTAATTTTCAAATCCTTCACTGAACTTCAGTAAACCACTTGTTGAACCTTACTCACTTACTGCCTCCATGAAGTTCAGAGGTAGATCAGAGCAACGCCAATTTCTGAGGAAATTGGGTTTGATATTCTGGTTTTGTGAAACCTTGTGGAGATGAACCAAAGCCACAAATGTCAGCCTGCATCTATTTCCCCCAAAGTTCAAAGAGATTCAGATCTGCTGCCTAGAATGTGTCTGCCCAAAATCCAGGCTGGTCTTTTATTCGTATCACACCCCATAAATGTGAGTCACAGTGGCAATTTCTATGTACTTAAGTTATGTATAATTGGTTCCTAAAGCTGCCTGCCACAGAAAACAAGCATATTAAATTCAGACTTACAAAATTCCTTATGTCCAATCCCTATTTAGATGAGGGTGTTTGGTGTTGTTTTTTTGTTGTTGTTGTTGTTTCTCCCTTAGAAACAGTGCTAATGTTGTTTTCCTTTACAGCATAACTAATAAAGAAAAAACATTTTTAAAAGTCCAGGTCATAAAGCTGTCAGGAAATCTATAAGAGGCATCTCTTCTTGTAGACTAGATTTAAGAAGAATTAAAACGGAAACCTTCATAATGACTCTTTAAGTCTCTGAGTAGTTAAAAAAAAAAAAAAAAGACAAGAAAAAAGAGAGAGCACAGGGAAGCATTTTTTTCAGGCATCAGAATGAAAACTAATGGTTTTTTTGCACTGCTGTGTGTAATACTGTAGTTATGAAAAAAAAAATCAAGTCATGGAGGACATTGAAACTACCAGAAGACCTTATCAGAACAAATTTTCTACATGTTTTGTAAAAGATGTATTAATCTCATCTCACAGGATCTGTCACTGTTACAACTAACCCTGGAGCTGTAAAATGAGCTGTAAAACGGATTTGATTCCAGAATATTACAAGTTCTGTCATTATGGGTAAGATTAACAGCACAGCCTGATGGAGGTCTACTGCTCTTAGTGATGCAAGGATGTCTAAAACAAGAAAGAGCTTTGTAATTATAGCTGTCTTAGTGGAAATAAAAGGGCAAAAGGGAGCACACTGAAATAATTATGGGTAATAGAGAGATGAATGCTCCGAGCAAGGTAGGAGGGAAATAATTTCATGGGGACAAGTTATAGAAAGGGTTATGTCCAAGGTAAGTTAGCGGCTTTAATGCTGGAATAAAGTCACAATGTATTTCTGTATGGCTGAATGATACACTAGAGCACTGCCTGATCTGTGAGACTTCTCTTCAGAGCTTTTAGCGGGATTATTGTATGGGGTCCTGTATATGCTCTGTTGTCATCCATGCCTTTGTGATGTAAACACCAAAGTACTCGTGTGTGAAGAAAATGGGAAGTGCATCACATGCTGGGACTTTGGGAGAAATATTATTTTCTGCCCAGTATCTTTGCAGGCTGAAGCCTCGTTGTGTGTACTTTGCATATATGACACTTCCTGACATTTGAATAGGTTTTACGTACATCACATTCTTCAGTATTAGTCATCTGTTTTTGTAGGTCTACTATGGATAGCTTTCAACCAAGTAGTTGAGTACATGGCTCTTCCTTCATTTACAGTGGTGTAGTTCAGGAATGCAGGTCTGGAAAACCAGTGTAGGCAGTTGGCAAACGGGGCTGTAATTCAGTAGGCATTGGATTCCCAGCCTTGAACTGGCACCCCTGAAACAGGTGGGAATCTTGTCTCTGACCTCAGCAGCAGCAGCAGGGACATTGCTGTGCTGGTTCTTGGTAGGCATTGTCATGGATCACAGGGACATCAGCTGGGGCATGGGAATTACCTCTGTTGAACAGTAGCCTCTATAACGTACGCTGAGTTCCCCAAACCCGAAGTCCTCTTTCCAGTTATGCACCTGTGCAGCGCATTGCCTGCCACGGGTGTGTTCAGTACTATCATGAGAAAGCACTTTGGATCCAGGATGTAACATGTCTTGAAGCTTTCAAGTGCCAGCCTCCGTTCAGCTGCTCATGGGAAAGACCAGGACAGGGAGGGAGAGCCCCAGCGTGAAATGGTTTTGGGAGGAAAGCGGCAGTGAGAGGTTGGATTGGCCATCATGTGGAGGAAGCAGAGGGAACAGGAACTGCGCAAGGTAAAGGTTGGGATTAAGAAACGGAGGCAGAGGATTTCAGAACTGGGTTTTATATGAGTTTAAAATTACTCCTTAGGGGACTATATTTGATTTTCATTTTTCTTTAGACCAGCCAACACTACAAATAGTTGGGGAAACATGGGAATGTTAGGAGTGAAACAGAGCAAGAAAAGACAATGGTAGACAGAAAAATTGGCAGCTGGAGAGAAAGGATTATTTTTCTCGTGCATGTTGTTTTATCTAAAAGGACCGGATACGGAGAGAATATTGGGGTGAACCTGTATCTCAAAGCAGTGACTACTGGGAACAGTTAATAACATTTTTGCTGTCACTTGTTTCTGCAGTCCATTCAGTTTGGTGTCTAGTAACAAGGCTATGATCTCTAAAAGCTTGCAATCATTACATCTGAGTTCAGCTTCCCAATCTGTATTGGTGTTAACAGGGATCATGCAGCTTAAGAGCCGAGGCAGCATTTTAGAAATGAAGGAGTGTTGGATTGCTAAGTGCATCCCTTTCCAGTTCTCAACAGTAAGTTGTCATGTTTTTAATTGTCAGCTGTGACACCACTGCTGCTGGAGGTTTGTCATGGCACTGGAATCAGGATGGACCACAAAATCAATCATATTTGTTGATCTGCCAAACCCAAGAACAGAAAGAAAATGGGACATCTGAATACCAAGAAAACATGGGAATTAAGGAGAAACCTAGGAATTCTTCATGCATAGTACGTAATACGATGTAGGATTAATTTCTGTAGTGAAATAATTCCTGTGATCTCACATTCATAATTTTTTATGTCACTGTAAATAATTTTCATTAATAGATTGGAGATTTGTTTCCTTTTTTGTGGGGAAGAATATTTCTCTTTGGTCATAAGAAATGCATAATGTGCCCTGACATGAGATGTGGATGAAAGACAGGAGAATAAAATTTACTTAAATTCTAATACCATAGGTCTTAGTCAGGCTAACTACCGCTAGGTTCCTCCGTCGCATGAGAAGCTCCAACAAGTATTAGTATGCACCAAGGGTTTTTCAGATATAGTGAAAACACTGATGCTGCCCTGCTATGGTAATTTACACACAGTATATGTTGTAATGGACTTTGATTATGTATACACCTAATTCCCTCCCTGTGATGGACTGAGTTCTGATCTACATTCATAATCCTTTTGTAATGCAGTGTGCGGTTGCTGAAGGTTAATTGATAGCAATTGACTAATAAGGTATTTTGCTATTGGAAACAGGTGGCACTCATTTGGAACAAAGATGGTACAGAAGAATCTGAAAACAGTGAAGCAAAGATATGGTTTATATATGGAGACAGGTTACTTCAAGTGTATCCTCAGAGGCAACTTGTTACCGTAAGGGGAAACAGGACATTCTCAGAAATCTAGATGGCTTGGTTTTTCCTGCAGACCTTTTCAGGTTGTGTAAAGGACAATATTGTCTGAGAAAGAAATGCCGCTAGTGACCACAGAAATGCAGAAAAGTAGTGGGAACTAACTTAAATTAATATTAAAGAAATGAAATGAACCTAAGGTATGTATAAATTGCATCAATTAATTGTTCTGTTTGTTTCCTCCCCTGCTACCCTGTCAGTACGTTGTGTAGGCAAATTGTAATATTATCAGAAAAAAAAGAGTGTATGTTCAATGAACATGTTCAGTCTGGCTCTTGGATTGCTGTAGACAAGGCTAGCATCGACGTTTAAAACAACCCTATCTATCTAAAACACAATGAACACATAATTGTATCTTATCACCCTCAGCATCAGTGTCTTAACCCTCTGCTTAATGTTTTAAGCTGTGAGGTTTATTTTAGAATCAGGTGCACAATTATTCTAAGCATGTGCTTCTTGTAGCAGACTTGTGTGCGCTAGCCAAATTACTTTCTACCCTTAGTACTTTTATTCATTGGATTAACATTTGGTGTTGAATAATTATATGGATATACTTCTCTTTTTTATATCATGCCCTCAAACTCTTTAGATTTTTCTTTTTGTGACACTTTGTATCTTTGGCCATACTCAATGTATACTGTTTAGACTTTAATGTAGTCAATAATTCCTTAATTATTAGAAACATTGATACAAACTCCAGTATTACATATATGTTTACAAGTGATTAATTCATATTTTGTGACTCTAAGTAACTTTTAATTTTTCAACCCAAATAACAGTAATTTGAATATTTTAAAATCTTAGTCTTAATTACTACAGAGTCAGGAAACCATCTATCTATACAAGACAAAAGATAAAAATTAAAGAAGAGAGAATTCTAAAATATTATTTTTACATTTGTGAGCTTTCTGTATCTCCTTCAGAGGACCTCACAGGATTGCTTCTTGAAAGTATTATCTGTAAAATATTTTAAAGCTTCAGTGTCAGTGCTTACCATTTTCTATGTAACACACAAGGTCTAACTTTCATAGGAAAGCAATCAGCTACTCTTCAGCTGTGGCCCAAAGATGGACATTTGTGTTGGAAATAATTTTGGGTTTACACGCTGGAAAAGAAGTAGCTAAAATCACTAGGGATCAGGATCTGTAGGTAGGCACGCAATGTACACTGGTTCACCCCATCATTGGCAAAGGATTTCTGAAGGCTGCTGTGCCTTTGCAAGAACCAGCATGGTCTTCCCCTGCCCGGAACAGAGATATGGGAAATTATTCTTGAATTAAACCCCCAACACAAAAGCAATCACATCACAAACAGAGATCCCTCAAATATATTATGCATGGGCTAATTAAACCGTGACCTGGAATTAACATGCGGAGGACTGGAGTATATCACATGTTCCATACTATCCACGAGTGGTATACAAGGGCAAATATTACTAGAGTAGCACCATGTTAATCTTGTTAATTCATACCTTGTTTAACTAAGGGAAGGGCCTCCGCTCCAGAAGTGGGTGCAGTTCCACCAAAATCCATGTGTAAAACCAGTAAAGTATCTTACGGCCACTGGGATATTAAAATTTTGACAGTTCATATTTACATTTCCTTTAACATCATTGTCATCTGAGCAATTGATATTTAAGGCTTCATTAATGGGACAATTAAAACATCCCCTGTCTTGGGGAACCAGGTTATATATAAGATTTAGAGTTCTCCACAGGAAAACGCGCAACCCTCTTGTACAACAGGCAGTGTTACTGTAATGCTATTGCTGTTGTGCCAAGGGGGTTTTGTCTAGGATCTGACCTGGAGTGGTGGTCAGGATCCTCTGCACTAGCACAGACCCCGTTGTATCTGCGCAGCCCCTGTAAGCACAGAACTTTGCTCTGTCTCCACAAACAGAGCCTCATCTGGAAAAGCACATGATTTTTCTCCCAACAGATCAGGGTGTCAGGATGGAGGGAGTCTGTCCATAGAAAAAGAGGGGTGACCTTATGTTTGCCTACCTGTGGCTGACCTGCTCTCTGCAGGCGCCCCAGCAATGCTCTTCGGGGGCAGCTGTGCCAGTGCTGCAGCTCTGGTTGAAACCGATTCCTCTCCAGTAAGTAGGCAGCAGCACTGACATTTAGGTAGTTTGTTTTCAGATAACTTGGCCTTATCACATTCATTCTAGGCTGCCTGATATTTTTTTACTGCAAGCATTGCTTCCATCATTTTTTTTTCCCAGGATTTTGGGTTGCAAGAAATATCTGTAATACTCAAAGCCTTTTCAAAGCAGAAATTTGCAAAAAACTCTGAATGGTTCCTAAGACCATGGGCCTTTGTAAGTAACTGAACACCTAATCACTCCAAATAAAACTAATTGCTACTAAGCAATACTATACTGAAACAGCACACTGTCATAAATTTATATGTAAACTTTGGTAGTGCCAACAACAGCTGCTTTATTGGAGTTATTGTGACCGTCTATCAAGGCTCAATGTCTAAACCCTCTTCACAGATCATTTTTCCCTGGTCAATCCAGTCAATAATCTCTGTCCTAGCATGCAGCAAGTGCTTTGTTTTTTTTAAAAAAACTTAGGAGCATTTTAATTTCTTTCCCACATGTCCAGATTTCTTTAGGGAAATGCTTTAAGGATAGATTTTTTCAAGAGCTCTCTGGCCTTCCTGGTTCAGAGCGGGTAGGCAAAATGAGTGAACAGCACCTTGATAAACTATTGATTAGATCTAACTCTAGAAAAAAAACAGACATGTTTCAGTGAAAACGTAAGCTTTTTTTGAAACATAGAAAGCAGAGAAAAGTTGGAAGTTTTTGAGAGACAAGCCTGATATCTCGATTTGCAGCTGCTGCTTTTGTGTTAAAGCCTGGCATCTGATAGAAAGACCTCACCCAGTGCCCTGAGATTGTGGTGTGGGTTCAGACCCATTTTGTCTTCAGTGTGCTTCAATCATGCCTGCCTCTGGTGCTTTCATTGCTCATATCCCTCTGCCTAAATTTTCACGTTTCTGATATCCTTTGCTTCGCTTCTCAAGTCTCTAAGCAAACCTGGCCATTTGGGCTTTTTTATGTTTCTAATCTTTTGTAGTGCAAAGATTAAAGATCTTGCCCATTTTTTTTTTTTTTTTGACTGTTACACCTTGTTTTGCTTCTAACAGAGCCAGCACGGAAAAGACAGTTCCCTGCTTATGACTCTGCATAGAACTCCCTGAGAGAGGCATTGGTGATTCTGTTTCAGGTCAGTTTTTTCAAATTCTCCTTTAGGACTTGACTTTTAAACATACCTGTGCGATTTCTGACTTGTAGCTGCAGTGGGGGCTGCTGCTGGTGAGTGCAATGCCAAGGAAGACTTTGGGCAAAATCAGCAAGGAAATTAATTACAGACCTACCTAGGCTGAATTCTGTGACCTGAAATGGTGTCCATCCACACTTTATTAATAACCTCTGCATGAACCCTAATTTGCTTTGCCTTTGTTCTCTGCTATTCTAGTGTAAATCAAATAAATAAGCATCAAAAGGTGGGAGCTAATGTTCTCAGGTCTCCACTGACTTGGCCACATAAAGGCAGATATGTGAGCTGTGAACCAGGACCCCTGTGTCTACCGCACTGATTGTGTCATTGTGCTAAACGAGGTCTCACTGCCTTCATCTCCTGCTTCATTTTGTTTGGCAGCCTCACAAACTGGTGGGTTTGTTTGTTGGTTTGTTTGTTCTTGCTTTTTAGCACTGTGCTTCTTCTAGTGAGGTAAATAACAGGGAGGCCTATGATAAATTTCACACGTCTCCAGCGTGATTGCAGAGGCCTATGGTCAATTCTCCATCTTAAGGTATTTATTTATTGGCACTTATTCCTGGGTAAACCAGATGTCGCTCTCAAGTGTCATCATAACCTTTCCTCCAAAATAACAACCTCACTTTCCATCCATATTGTTTCTGGTCTACTGGAACACCCAGTTCCTCAGTTCAAAAACTTGCAGTGTTTTGGTGAATTTTGCACCCTGCTTGTGTTTAAAGTTGCTGTGTTCCATACTACTGCCCTGTTTCTGTCCCGGGCACTTCAAGCCTGTTAGGATCTTTTGTAAAGAGAGAACGTGTGGAGGAGGACGTTGGTTTAGGCAATTAAAACTCGTAGTTTCATAAGATCAGTGGATTCTGAGGTATTCTTTTTCCAACGTATTTTCAGGGGGCTTACAGGGTAATGTCCAGATAATGATGGTGGAAATAATATAGTTGTCAGGAATTGCAGATATGCCTGACTCCTCTCATGTTATTAGGAGATTCTTTCTTCTTATCTCTTCTCTTCTTTTCACCCATCTTCCCCCCTGAAATAGTCTTATCCAATGAATGCCCAAACATGTAATTTTAGATTGTGGGGTTTTGGTATGTGAGCATGCACTGGTGGTAGGGTTTCTGTATAATGACTTGATAAACCTGTCAGGATTTTACTAGCAATGCATAATAAATGTGGTTATTATAGAAGATATCCCTCTTCCAACAGTGGCTATTGGATCTTTAGCAGGTTAGGAATCTTAATTCTTGTGTAATTCTCTTTCTCTCTTTTCTCCTCACCTTTTCTCTTCCCCTTGATTGATTAAGGACTTCAGTAGATTGTAGTATCATATCTTTCAGTCTTTGGGTAGGAAAAACTACTGATGGTAGATGCGTAGTTTCTTGTAAATATTGATTTTATTTCTATTTTTGACAAAATTATTTAAACTATGCATGCTGTGAGCTGCTTAGAATGCAGTTCATTAACTTAAAATGCTGCTAATTAGTCCAGTTTGTTGTTACATTACTTCACCTCCTCCAAAGCATCAATCCAAACCTGTATCTCCCCCTTCAGCCACTGTTGTTTCCTGGAGGAAACGCAATGCTGTAGAAGACTTTTGGAAGCTCCTTGTGCATTCTTCCAAATATCTCTAATAATGTGGCGGGAGGGATGGGGTAGAAAGCCACAAGCCATTTATGCCAAAGGCCTTTGATAACACAAGAGCATGCATTTCCTGAAACCCTCTGCTACAGTAATCTTCTAAAGAGGATTATACATTTTAAACAGCCAATTAGGTGTGATTAGGAAGAAAACCTTGAACTATCCCAATGACAGGAGAGGAGGAATGCAGGCAAACTGACAGCTGTTCAGTGGATGAACGAAGCACCATAAATGGTCAAGAAGTTACAAGCGAAGGGAAAAGAATGGGCCCATAAAGGGAGAGGAAGAAACGGCTGGTTTAAGGTCACAGCTTTGAACCAGTAGCAGAACCTCACTAACCTGGGTCCTGGACCAGAGCATTAAACTCTCCTGCCTCCCTCAAATCACATGAAAAATGCCTGCTTTGCAGGGAGAAAGGAATTATTTACTACTGAGATCTATGCGAACATTTTAAGTAACACATGAGCATTACAAAATACATTCTTTTAAAAAAATCTTCCTGTCTTTTCAACTATGACTTTTGTACCATTTCTTTTAAGCATTTTGTCTATGCAGCTATATAAAAGTTTTGAAATACTATGACAAGAGAGCAAAATTTTGCAGCTCCTGCTTCTTCCCGTTATCACTATACAGCAACCCACATACTAATGGAGATTCTTCCATGCCTTTCATAGCTATCACTTACCAATTGAACATTCAAATGGCAACCTGCAAGTCCAGTTATCAAGTGCTACTTGAAGTTTTCATGTTAAAAGGCAAGGTTTCCTTTTTTTTTTTTTTTCTGATTAATTTCTGGATAGAGAACAGCTGAAATTATATCTATGCATAGCTTCAGATGGCTCTTTCAATAATTTAACTGAGTATCTAAAGAATGGCACAATTTTTGCAAAGAAATATTTTCAGTCTTTAAAATTGTTTGAGAAGCAGCATGTGGTGTTTGTTGATTTTGTTGGTTCTTATTTTTTATGGAAGCTAATTTGAGGTTGGGACAGAGATACCATTCTTCCTGGTTTTGTTTGCCTACTCTGCAAGCAGTGGAGATGGTGTCTTTCAGTGCATCTCTGAGACCTTGGATGTTTCAGCTACATGCAATATCCCTGTCCTGTGGTATTACAACTAGCCTTTATTTTATCTTCTCATGACAAAAAAAAACCCAAACAAAACCAAAACCAAAAACCCCACCACACTAACAACAACCGAAAAAAAAACCCAAAAATCCAACAAAACAACCAAAACCCACACTTTTGATTTCAGGTATTTGCACAGATATACTCTCTAAGAATCAGGTGTCTGCTGGATACCAGGGTCCAGAGCTGCTTCTTCTGCAACTTGCTTTGGGTTTGGGTTTTTGTTTTCATTCTTTTTTTTTTCTTAGACAATTTGTGCAGCCACAAATTTTGGTGAATTTATGGCTCTTAATTATTACCTGGATTTTACCATTCCTTAAAAGAAGGTGTTTCAAAGCTATGGTAACCATGAAGAAACAGACCAAGGAAACAGAGCTATGCAAATGCATTTTTTTCAGAAGCTTTTTTAGCGAATCATACTGAAATGTACAAAGAAACAAAATTAGGTTCAGTAATTGCCCAGGAGCAAGCTCATGTGTAATAAATAATGTCTTTAATCATTGAAATTTAATTTTCAGAATGCGTGTGCTGTTCACCTTTCCATTGAAAAAACTGTAAATTAAATCTGGGTCTCTGCTGAAGTCCTGGTTGACAGAGGTGATCCTCTGAAATCCATTCAAGGTACTTTTCTTCGTCTTGTTCTGAGTGAATGTAAGCTTGATTGGTAATGCAGGCTTCAATGGCAAACATATTTTTCTAAATAAATCCCGCACTGGATTTCTGTATCTCTCCTCTCTGGCTATGTTTCAATGTACACAATTTTATTACTGAAGTGGCACACGTATTGTAAACTGCTAGGATGAAAGTCTATTAGCTGAGGTTCTTCAGCACAGAGTATTGCATCCCAGAGACTGGGCTAGCATCGAGTGTAGTAAATTCTGTATCACTTGTCCATTTCTGAGTGTTCTTTAAATAGTGAAGATACAGGTAGGATCCTGGTTTTGCCTCCTTTGCCTTCTGCATCTCCACAGGTTATTTTTGAGTTCGGAGGGGTTCTGGTTGAGCGACAACCATGCAGACTTTTCAGTGTTATGTTAAAATAGGGATGTAGGCACTTTGGTCTGATGATTCACTGCACCCTCATCAATATTTTTTTGCCATTGTGCTGTAGATTTCGCCAAAAAGAAATCTGGGGTTTTTTTGCCAGCTTCTGATCTCTGTTAACCTGATGTGCATCATGATATTATTGGCTAATCAATAAGATTAATTTGTTATTAATGTGATTAAATCTTGCCAAGCACAAAGAATGTTGTGTTCTTCATAAAACTGGGGTAGCAGACACTTGAGTTTTGGCATTTTTCATCACCATGATGGGTTTTCTCTTTTTCTCTGTAGAATAAAAATAATACATATTACACTTTTCCTTACTGCATTAGTTTTCCACAGCACATTAAGAAAAGCACTTATGATCTCTTACCAAACAAATGTACAAGGAAAATTAATTGAAAAGGTGCGTGCCAAAAAAATGCAAAGTATACTTGACAGGCTTCTGCACTATACAGAAGCTATTTTTTGAGTTATACGTAAAGAACAATTTTAATCTTGAATGAAACATAACTGACTTCTGTTTCATTCCTGGACAATAGATGAGCTCAAGATGTACACAAGTGCGGTGAACCCAAGGGATTTACAGAGCATCATGAAAGCATTTTATTTTGCACTCCGATGCTGTCATCCACAGCTAGCTAACAAATAAGATAGGTTTTTAATATAATCCACCATGTCCCTGCCAGTGCTCCTTGCCTGTTACGTCATCTTGCTTTGGGCCAAGCGTTTGTTTTCCCCAGATGGCCATCGCAAAGCTGCTGACAGCTCTCCCGGCTGAGAAGCTGTAGCACAGCAATCTTCCAATTCATTTAGCACTACTGACAAAGGAAAGGCTGTTGATGTCCCGATGCGAAAGCACTCTATCAGGCATTACATAGTGTCTGTGTTCTCAGCGTGTTTGGGGTGTGATAACTCATAGCACATGCTTTTTGACATCTTCCTGCCTTTCACTGCAGTGTAGGATTTCTTGGAGTTGGAATTCAGGTGGCGGAAAAGATGTAAAAAGCCAAGTGTGACATCATCAGCAACTGGTAGCGGTCACGGAACCATAAATAATATTTTGTAGACTTGGGTGAAAAATAAATCCTCTGAAAGATGTGCACTCTGGTTCCGCTTGCCTAAACTTTTGCCCTCTTGAGCAGCCAGAGTTGCATGGACTTTTGAAACTGATATCTAGCAGACCTATTAACAGCTAGGGAGGGGAGCTGTTCTCCTCTGAGGGCATAAAAAAGGCTTGTATTAGTCATTAATTATTTTCCATCCTATCATATCCATGGAGTACGGGTGTATTAGGAAGCAGTTAAGTACCCTTATTTCTGTCACAGCCTCACTCCCAAGCTAGTGGGATGGGAGGAGGAAAATGCCAAATTACCACTCCACACGAGAGAGGCTCAGCGGGTTGTGGGACATGGTGTGAGGTTGCTCCGCATTGTGCGTGGGATGGCTGGGGTGGCAGCATTCATGCCTGCTAGGAGACACCCTGGGCCTCACCTTCCTACGGGGGGCAGCTGAAGCAATCTGCTCCCTTTTATGAAAATTAGATGCAGCTGTCAGGCTCCTGGCAGCTTGTTAATGCAGCCTTTGCTTAGAGAGAGTCTGGATGCCTCCGCTTTAGCATTTTGCTGCCAATATTTATTTTATAACATAATAGCTTTTTTAAAACAATATATATGTGAAATAATTTTCTTTAGGGTACTACAATCAACTCTTTAAAAAGTTGAAATAAGTGCAGGGAGGTTTTTTTCCCTATAATTTGTTCAGATACATAAACGTACTGATGGTGATTGTACTTAATTTAAAATTATTCTATTTCTCCTCTGTTACTGGCTGATTGAGCAGGAAATATCCAAAGCTGTTCAGGTGCTCCACAAAAGGCCAAAGAGTCACTCTGTCACAAGCAGTGAGTGGTCCTCCCCTTGTAATCTGCCCACCACAGCCATTAGGTAGCTTGAACTGTGGCCACTAGTGCCCGTAGCGGCTCCGAGTAAGTGCAATTATTTCAACTGTGTTATTTCAAGTGGGATGAATCTCAGTGCCTGAGTTCAAACTGGGTTTAAAACATAAAACAAAAATGTAAAAATCGAGTAACCCTTCCACTTCCTGATTCTCCAGCTTCCAAAATACTCCCAGTTTCTCTGGCTCTCCAGCTAATGCTTCCATGGCTGAAACTGAAAGACCCTTGAAAATTGCTTTATTTCACCCCAGAAACTGTTGTGGTGGAGCTGGCATATCTTCTAGTTGTCAGGTAAAAGCCCCAGGTTGTTCTTCCTAGTGCTGTTTTGCCCTCTGCTTTTCCAAGAGTAAGGCTTTTGCATTACAGTTGGTCATTTTCAAAAACAAAACAAGAAACACTGAATGCTTGGGTAACTACAGTAAGACCATTACAGTAGGGTCCAAAAGAAGATTAACTAACAAAAACTTTTCTCTGTCAGTGATGAAGCATGAAATGTGACCCTGCATATTTCATTCTAGGTCTGTCTGTAACTGCTAAATATCCCTTTTTTGCTTCTGTTTTGTTTTCCTTCTGTTCTCTTCTTGTAATTTGGGTGTCAGGGCTGTCTTGTATATTTATCACTCAAATTCACCTTAAAAGTCAGGGCAGGCCATTCTTAGGAGCATCTATTTGTCAACATATTCTTGCTTTTCTCTCCAACTGTCTCTTATGGGGCAGTCAATAGAAGAACAGTGTGCCATACTGATTGTATGAAATGTATTTCATATGAAATGAATAGTTACAGAATAGTTGCAGACTGGCAAATTGTAAAAAAAAAAAAAATCGAGTTCTGAAATGAAAGAGTTCAGCTGAAAACAAAATATGTTTTTTTTTTTTTCTTTTTGCTTCCAAACTTCAGTTATGGAAATGTATGAGCAAATAATTTGCACAAACAGAACTGCTTCATGTTCAACACATTGTATTTTTAAACTATGCTTCTAAAGAAATGTGTGTGTTCTTGAAAAGAGTAGACCAGCCAGCAATCAGTACTCACAAATTTAAGCAATGGAGATCTCTTTCTTCCAGATGAGGGGTGGCTGCAGAAGATCGCGGAAGAGGTTTTTTCAGGAAACTAGGGGAAGACATGCATGTTTTTCCCTATTCTAATGAAGTTCCCAATTTAGAACAGCAACACGTACTTGGTTATTCGTTCCTGTCACAACTTAGAATGCAATATAGCATCTTGGCCAAAAACGTGTGGGCTTGAGATGTTACCTTGCAAAGTTCTTACTAACGTAAGATTGAAAATGTTTCTATTCATAGCATACCTTATTAAAAGTGGAATTGCTTTGGAAGTGTAACCCTCTAGAAGCTAAAGGTTAGGTTGTTTGTAATGTAAACTCTTTTGTTTTACCTGATGGCTTATATAAATGCATTGCAGGGAACAGCTGAAGTGTTACGCATCGCATTTGGTTTCCAAGATTGGCAGATATTACCTGAAATGAACAATGTTACATGAACATCATCTCTCGCTCGTAAGTTTTGAATTTTGAAAAGTCTGTTGTTCCTGGGTGGTCACTGTGGAGATAGCTTCAAGCATACAAAATATAAAAAGTATGCATGAAATATGCCAGTATATTAAATTAACATCCTGCAAAAGCTCCCTTTTTAAAATCCAGATGCTTATATTGCTTTTGACAGACTCTAGGCGGTAAAGTTTTAACTTTAAAGAAGGGGCTTTCTGTTTCTGTTTTCAAGTTAAAAATAATGAAAGGAAAACACACTGAAATTCCCACATTATTAAATAAAACATTTAAGTGGCATGGGGCCAATCATTGTCACGCCATGAACAAATGCCTTACGGTAATATGTTCCATAACTGTTTGCTAAAAACTACCAATTTTAACACATTTGCACATGATTAGACACAATAAAAAGTTACTTATTGAAGCCAGTGCCACAGTAGTGTTACTTAGGCCCAGGGGGAGGGAAACCTGAAGGAGAGGGGCGGTGTGAAATGGGTTCCATGCTGTGAAAACAGACCTTCAGGAGAGTTCCCTAGTGACGGACTTGGCTCCCGTGGCCAGGAGTTCACAGGGCTGCCCCTGTGCCAGGGAGCAGGGCTGGGCGGATGCATAAAGGGGATGACTTGGTGATGCGACTGACAGGCTTGAGCAGCAGCTACCCAAGAACAAGGTTAAAATGTCATTTTGAAGCACCCCTTGTTACCCAGGAATTGATCCACCAAAAGGGCGCATTTCAAAATGGTTGGGCTATAATGTTGTTCTTGCAAGACATCTGGGTGCTTTCCTCTTTTTCTTAATAATCAAGGGAAGAGTTTAATAGGTCTGTGTTTGTAGCTGCCAACACATTAGCATGTGCTCATCTCACTGAACCTGACCAGCCAGAATGCGACCAACAAGAAATGGGTGTCTCTGTCCTTATGGAAGAAGTTCAGTTTTGCTGCTTATGCTGTGCTGACAGAAGTAGTGGAATAGCATTTTCATTATTTCAAAGTAGTTTATTGAAAGTGTAACTCTGCATAAATATTCATTTATATTTCAAATATTTTTGCTGAAGGAAATAACAAAATTTAGACCAGGCGATGCCTTTATATCAACCTCACAGATCACTTCAATTCTGATTTTATTTTTCTCTTTCAGAGCCTTCAGATTAAAAACCCACTGATATGCCTGACTTTTTCAGAAAGCGTGGCACTTCACATCCTCCACATTCATGTGAGAAGCGTTATCCAAACTGGCCTGAATTAATTAAAAGTAGGTGCAATATCCACAACCATGTAGGATCCAGTAAGGAAAAAAAAGAAAGAATCTGCAGGGGAAAATTCTGAGTATAAGTTAATGGTAACATTAGCAGAGATAATTTTTGTTTTGCGGCATCTGCACATTTGGATTCACGAGGGAGTTTCTGGCTACTTGGGATTTTACACATCTATCAGCTATTGTAAATCTGAGAAGCCCATGGAAACATTATATGACTCTGAGATGCTCCCTCGAGGGTTTTGGACCCATAAAGTAATTTATGCATTGGAATCAGGGATAAACATTTGCTTTCAAAGGAGAACACCCTGAATCTTCCCCTCCCGTGGGGACTGAGTAAAATTCACAAGATACCCAGGGTTATGAAATATTTCACTGTGACCTTCTTACCTCCAGAAAGTGACTGGCTCTCCATCCCAGGTGCCTTCCACTCCCACTGGCTGTAGTTTTCTCCCTGTCCCTAGCAGACATGTTATTCGAAATAGTCAAAGCACTGCACTGAACCTACTCCTGGAGAGCAGAGGTGGGTGTGATGCCTATGGACTGTGGCAAGAGCAAACACAAAGTGAGTTGTATTGCATGTTGCTTGTGCCACCCAGTAAAATGAGTCACCTGCACCGTGCTGTTTGCATGCTTCCCCTCCTCACCAAACATGTTGACAGGATTCGGGGCTGGCAGTTTCTCCAGTGCTCCTGTGGTGCGTAGGACAGGGTGCCCCTGTTAACAAAATCCTCTTGGCTAGCCCTGGGGACCGATAGCAAGAGTGCTGCTACTGCTGTCTCTTACTGTGTAGGGGGATTTATCTGTTCAGCAGGGATGCTCCTCTGGCCTGAGCACATTTAATGAAAAACCCACCACAACCAATATGTAAACAGAGCATTAAGATGAAGAAAGATTAAATAAAACAGCCTTTCACAGTGCTTCACAGTTTTTTGTGCAGTGAAAAATACTGCCAGTAAGGCAGGAGATGAGCAGGCAATCCGTGCTCCATCTCCTAAAAATGTGGTAAGGCCGAGGCAGGTCTTCAGTCATTACATGATTTTTTGCATCCCATGTTTTACACCACTGTTTTATTTCCAAGTAGGAAAGAGGTTTTTTTGATTCATCTGTTTCTTGGGTGGCAGAGGGTGCCCATTGATTCTTGCGTGAAGAACCAGTGTTTGATGTCAGGCATACGAATAGCAGGCGTTAGCCTTCATGTCACAGCAGCCAGCCTTCATGCAGAGCACTTGATTTCTGGTGCCTCGTGTAGGGCAGCAGCCCACCCCGCGCCAGAACCTCACCCTGTGTTTCCAAAGAGCGCCTTGTTTATACCTAGCTGGGAGGGTTTACCCAGGGGGCTTGACACTGAAGAGGAAAGGAGTGGACACTTTCCAAAACTGAATGTGTGCAAACTCTTTCTCAGCATAAACCTTCCTCCTTCTCTTGTTTTTGTTTCAGTTGGCAGCAGCAAGGAGTGGAAGGAGGGATAACAAACATGGCTCCTTCCCCCACTTGCTCCAGCACTGCACTTATTTCATAGCAGGTCACTTAAAATGAAAACATACCTCCTCCCCCATTGCCCCTGTGACTTTTTTCTCCCAAGAAGTCTTATAAACAGCTCCTTAGTCTGGGTGTGGCAAACAGAAGCTCCTTAGTCAGCATGGCAATGTGTAGTAAGGTGTGAATTCAATGCTATATTTTCTGAAAAATGTTGAGACCCATACACAGTAAATATCTTCTTTACAGTTATTTCCCAAAGGTACATAGGGGACACTGAAAGCTAGAAAGCTCTCCTACCACAAAAAGTAGCTGTCCACGACGCTAACAGCTGAGGGGTGCTTTGAAGAAGTGACTGTCACCAAAAGGAGTTAACCAACAGAAGTGATCCCATGTCTTTACTGGTGGTGCCAGAAAGTGGAGCCAACTGAGTGTATTTTATCCACAGCCCCACTCATCACTTCAGAGAGTGACTGGACAATGTATCAACAGTGAAAGATGACATTACTGGATTTGAGCTGCTTACAAGGAGCAACTGCGTTTGTGTGAAAGAGTCTTTCAGCCATTTCTTGCTTGAGGGCAAAACCCATTCCTGCTGAGGGGGCTCCTCCCCAGGCTTAGCAGCTGGCAGTTCTCTGAACCTCAAACAGGACCTTCACAGGTCTTTGGGAAACACTTTCCAACGCCTGGACCCTCTAAAGTTGTCCTGCTGGAAAGGGCTGTCAGGAGTGTCTGCAGTCCATGCTTGCAGTCGCTCGACTCCCCCAGAGGTATGCGGCCAACTTGGCTTAGCAGTAAAAGAAAACACAGTTTTTAATTCAGTCTTTATCTTTTAGTGTGCTACTGCTCCCACCTGTGAAAGCCAAGCGAGAAGGTGTCACATGAGATGAGAGGTTGGGATTATAGCATTAAAGTAATTTAGTGACAGGAATGCTGACAGCATTGAAATGTTTGGTACATTAAGAGCAGAAAATAAGGAAAATGATATAAGAGATGACTAGAGTGAGGCATGATCCACTCACATGAAGCACCATCACCTGGATTCCTAGTGACACTTTAGTGACGATTTTTCGCAAATTTGAAACTTGAAGCTGAGCTCCAGCAGGACACAAGGTAAATGCAGTGCCGACAAAGAGCAGAAATACAGATTACAGTGTTATTAATGGCTTTCTGGTTAGAAAATTTGACATGGCCGTCGATTCAAGGACTTCCATTGCCAGTTTCTGTTAATATGACCTTTTGGGTTAGCACCAAAACTGTAGCAAAGACTTGCTTGTCAGAGGTGGCTCTTAGGCATTAATGTTGTTCATGAATATAAGAAGGAGGGGAGTGAAGTACAAGATGGGGTTGCAATGGAGTAACTTTATTGCAAGCTATAAACTGCATTGCTCTTAAAACAAATGAAGCAAGACAAAATAGATATTAAGCTATTTTTCTATATTGGCACTCTTGCCTCATTTTGGTGTTTATTGGCATAGGGGATAAATAGTCCTCCCAACACAAATCAGGAAGTTCATCTATGTTCATCACGACATCTGAGATTCAGGTTATTTTTAGTTTTCCATGGATTAAAAGAGGAAAAGCATCCTTCTCCTGTTGTCCTTGGATCCTCTGCAAGGATTAGGTACTTTCAGTCAGCACATGAGTCTTTACAGGAAGGATCTTGTCAAAATACTAGAGACTTCCAAAAGATGAGGAGAGGCTTTCCTTTGCATTGCATGGGCTTGCAGACTTTCTTTGTGCATAGTGGAAAGCTCTCATGGGGTAAGGTGCCCTATTGTCCAGAGGTAACTTAATGTTTAATAGGGATTTGTAGCAGACCCAGCAGCAACTGCAGCATCTGCTGTGCTCTGACACTCATTTAGGCTACCCTCAAATCTTCAGGTACTCTTAAATGTTTCATATTTTATTTCACAGGCAGGATTTTCCCAGAAGTTGTTTCATTTTTCCTCCATGTTTTTTTTTTTATTTTTAAGGAAAGCTGGAGTCGTTCAATATTAACCATTACTGAGTTTGAAGAAATTCTGAACCAGATAAGAATGAGCAAGTGCCAGTCATTTTCTTGTGACCTTCTTCAAAAACCTCTACTGTCAAAACAGCTAAAGACTAAAACTATTCATGTGGTCATCCTACTTTGATTCAGTAGGACATCAACTTGCCACCAAGAAGAGATGAATCATGAGCTAAGGAAAACCTCACAGCAGTGACTGTTAACTACTAAGTGTGATGTGAAAGGCAGCTTTTATCCAGGATTTGCATGTGTGACTGTCATTTAGTTACTGCATGAAAAGTATAGAGAATCATGCAATCTCAAATTAGTAGGAACAGCTGGAGTCAGAGGAAGGTTTCTTTTTAAGTAGCAGTACATACTTGCCATATATATATATGTGTGATAGGTAGGCCTGGTGATAGGGTGTCAGGCCTCATCTGCTGCCTTGAATAATTTTCCCAGCTTGGAAAGACCATTTGTGTTGCAGTGGAAGAGTGACTGCCCTGAGACCATCTTCCCTGCTGCCTGGGAAGCACCACTGCCTTTAAACACCCAGGCTTGTGCCTTTGGCTCAGAAGTATCTCTGATTCAGTAGGCTTCGTGCTGGTCTCTGCATTTAAACTCTTCTGAGCTCAAATTGAAAAAGTCAATAGTGTTTTGTAACCTCATTGTAGCTTTTTTGAAGCTTCCATCATCTCTTCTGCTGTCTCCCTGAAAAAACTTCAAATGTTAAATTGTGCCTTTATGGAGTATATATTAGTCTCTCAGTGAACTACTATTTCTATAATATTCTACAATTATTACTCCTTAGTTAATTTTCTTGATCCTAAGATAGCTCAGTACTCAATATAGCCAACTTTATTTGAAACACTTGAAGAAGTTCACCTTGATACTCTCCATCTTTCTGCAACAGCTCATTATGAGACCATAGATTATTGTAGTTGTACTTGAAGCTTACATATTTCTTCTTCACTCTTCCCCAAATGCTTGAAGAAACATGAGCTGGTATTAGGTAACTTAGCTTGATTCCTGTTTTCTTATTCATGCTGAGGAGCAGCTTAGTGTGGAAATAATTCCTGTTTTTATTAGGATTGTTTGTGGAGTTATAAATCTACAAAGCAGCATGCAGCGGGAAACAAAACTGCACTTTGTCCAATCAATGTGCTCTGACGTTTCCTCTTTGACACAGCCTGGCCGTACCCTGGGACCTCCAAGGGCCATCCCATTCCAGATGTGCCCCCTGCCCAGCCTCCATCCCCTGTTTGGACAAGGCTCAGATGCCTTTCCCTCCCCTGTTTCCATGGGAAGGAAACATGGGTGAATATGGTGAGAGGAAGAGAGCCACGTCATGCTCCAGCTGATCCCTCGGTCCCTCTAATTGGAGCAGCACCATCACAAGAGGGTTGTCTGCAGCCCAGGGACAGCCCAAGTGCTGAAATGCCTCTCTACTGAAGACTGTGGGTATTTCCTAGACAACGCTGTGAGGACAGTCTACATGTCAAAAAAACATGTCAAAACCTGGTATTTGTCTCTAAAGGCCTCAGTTCCTGATGGCCATCTCTCAGGTTTCAGCAGTACTGAGCTCTGAGAAGTCACTATGTGAAGGGAGTGCTCAAAACTTCTGATCAAGTTATCTTATACTGAACACTCATGAGAAGACGCATGTTAAACAGTAGTGGTTTTGAAAAGCTTGGCTCTCTTTCGGGCAGAACTGTCATGCTGTAACCAGACACTATCAATCATGCTCCACTTTTTGGAGGACCAGTACCCTTAATCTTAGTGGCTGTTTTAGAAGAAATTTATTTGAGAAGGAGCTTATTTTTCTCCTGTGTTTTCTGCAATAATATCTGCCTCCTCGCTGCTCCGTGTGCACAAAGCCTGTGATTATTTTGAGGGAGATTATTTTTATCGGAGGGAAAGGGAAGGAACTTGATCAGGAAAATACTTATGAGAATGATGTAGGAGCTTGATTTCCAAATGAATGGCAAAAAAAACACAAATCAGCCTTGAGGACAAGCCTACCACTGCCTCCAGCTTGCTTGTCTGCAACTACTGCGCCTGCTTCTTCCTCAGCTGACAATGTCTGGTTCTTGATAGATCACAATCCCAGCCCAAGAGCTCCGTTGCTGTGAAACACTCCCACCTTCACATCCTGGTTCATTTTCATTAGAACACGATGAAGTGGATAAAACAGTGAAAAATGTAACCTCCCATCCAGTTTGTCATAACAAACTGTTTTGAAATGTCATTTATCTGGAGATGCTCCTGATATAAACCAATTAGGTTGAATCCTTCTGAATTTCTTTAGTCTTGATTCTCCATTTTTCAAATTATAAGAATGCAAAACACATAGTCATAGTCTTTTTGAGGAAAAAAAAAATGCCATAGAAAACTTCTTTTTCCTGCAAGTAGAACTTTCAAATTTCTCAATCACCTGTTCTGATCTGATATTGATTTCCTTTAGTATTTCTTCTTCCTCCTTAGGGAAATAAATCTGTTTCTGGTATCTATCAGCCATTCTTCCCTTTGATAAAAAGAATTCATATAATTCTTAAGTAATGCTAAATCTTCTGTCAACAAATTAGTCTTGTCATCAGCCATAAGGGGCCTCATGATCTTCTGTGTGACCTCTTGCTTCTAAAATACTTGAGAAAAAAAATCCATGCATAATAACTCCTGGCTATTCCTGTACCATTTGTACTTTTATTTACAACTTTTTATGACGTTCTCAAGCAAATAATTGGCTAGATTTTTTTTCTCAGAACAGAACTGGAAGCTTTAAAAAAAATATCCTGCTTGTGAGTATGAAGGCAGGGGCTTTAAGACAGCAAATGAATATATGTGTAAGGTTAATTCAGTATGCGCAGGTTAATTCAGTAAAATCAATAATTTAGTGGCTAGGGTGCTTGTTGGACACCTATGGGTTGTATGGGATATGGGATCAAGTTTCTGCCTTTGTCCCATTCCAGATAAGCCCCCAAATCACTAGATTTTATGACCAGTCTATCTTTCTAGTCAAATAATTATTTAGCCAAAGTTCATCTCCAGTAGAGTAAAATTGGGGTTAATACCTTCCCACAGTTCACAAGTATGCCCCAACCGTTGGGTTATTAGCTGTTCTTTCTACATGCTTTGTCCAAAAATTTAATCAAGAACCGTCTTTACAAGATTATAAAAGGTTTTGACACTTTCTTACACAAAATGGTTCGATTGAAAATTGCACCTTTTTTTCAAGTCTTCTCCCATCTCCTGACATCACTGGATATTTTGCTGCTTCCATTTAATAGGCTTGGGACTTCAGATTGTTTAAGATCTCTTTCTTGTAAGTTATTTTGCATGGCTGGAGGCATAAACAGGAAGAACAGGCTCCATGACTAGAGCCATAGTACATCACAGTGCTATATTGTCCTTAAAGGATATGTTGCCTTGTAAGCATTAATTGCATTTTTCTTTTTTCCCTCCTATTTCACATATACGTAATGACTACTCCATACACAATTCAAACTCTTGGTTATGTTTAAAACATGATCTTTTTGCATACAGCATTTTTCTCTTTTTAATTATTTTGAACATCATTTGTCATTTTTCACCAATGTATTTTCCATGAAAAAGTATTGTTTCCTTCTAGTTAACATTTAACTGGAACTGTCATACCTAATGCTTTAATAATCCCTGGATGCACTGTATTGGCCTGAAGCTGCTTAAACTCCGGCCTTATGCTGCTGTAAGAGTACTTCTGTCAGGCTTTCCAGATTTGCAGCGGTGTGGCTTTGCAGATTTACCTCTTCATCTCCAATATGTGTCCAGCTGATTCTTAAAAACTCTGTCAAAAATTTCTATCATTTCACAAATTATAAAGGAAAGCACAGCTCTATACCATGTGCTTAAAGCTATTGCTTGATTTATTTCTTCCACTTAATGTGCCCCAGATTATATCCAGTACTTGAATACTCCCATTTCTACTTAGTTTTCTGTCTCCTTTCAAAGCCATATTAGTTTATTGTTGCCTCCTGCTCAGTTCCACCTACCATCTTACTTCCTTCAACTCAGGTTTTGAACCTTGGTAATTGTAACCAGCTGGTAATGTCTCTGGGGGTTCGTGCCTCAGTAAATTTTACTTCCATTTAGCACCTGGACACATTCTCCGCCTTGCCCACTCTCTGAAGAGCAGAGATTTGAAAGGGGCAGGATGAGAGAGTAATTACTACACTTTGCTGTCTTTTGAACTGCAAGTTTTCATGACCAAAATTAAATGCAAAGCAATTGTATTGTGTGATCTGTATGCGATATCAGACTTAGACCGGAATGAAATGTTCTTGTTAGGCGTTTCCTCCTTTCTGAAGTCACCGTGCTGGCAGGTTTGGTTTTGCTGAGTTTTGTCCCAGACAAACAATCAGCTTCTGTTGATGTTAGGTGAACAGGTTGTCTCTTTTATTGTGTGTTCTCTGATGGGATTTCCTCTGGTGAAAATCAAGGAGGTTTCCGTGTGGTGGCACTTCTGAAAATGGACACCTTACTTTACACATTTCTGCTGTTTCTGCATCTTTTATTTACTTTAAAACCACTCTAGGGCACAGGAGTATTGTCACTGTCATACTGACTGTACTGAAATATCTGTCATCTGTCTGTATATTATACCTCTTGTGCTTTTTGTTAGCTCTAACCATAAACTTCAACCATATTTTTTTTCTCCTATAAATAACTAAATGGCAAAAAGTGGGAGTTAAAGAGCTGTGAATTTGATTTTTAATTGTACATCCATGTTGATTTAAAGCATGTGTAATCATACATCCACCAAGTAACTGGCTTGTATGGGAGCACAAACAATTTCATTAAACAGTATTTCATAGGCTTGCTGCCTGCAAAAAATAAAACCATTCATTAAATCCAGAATCTGTGAATTTACAATATACTGGTTCAGATATATTTGAAAGTGTACAGTAGTTATAGGTAATAAATGTAAAACATGAATCCTGTCTAATTAACTTTGGCCATACAGGAAAACCTTCATATTAAACACTTGTCTTTTCCATGACTCCTGGTTGTGACGTTGTAAGCATGAATTATAAGCTAGACATGGCAGGGAATTTAGACCAGGAATTGAAATTATCTGAAGAAAATTTTGTTCCATTTGTCTTTTTTATTCCCCCAGTATCATATGCCCCGTGGTCTCTGGCAACGCAGGCAGGAGTGAGAAGTGCAGCCAGGTAGAGGAAATCTGCTGTAGACTCACCCTTGCCATAGCAGAAAGCTGAAAAAACAATGCTGGTCAGTGAGTGAAGAAAGCTGCCGACACCAAAAATGGGAGCGCAGCCTGGAGAGCCAGTCATACTCAGGTAGGCTCTTCCCTTCCCCTTTTCTCCAAGGTCCCTGAGCACACGAGCAAATCAAAACTGACAGCAGGTGTAGTGAAGAAGAACATGTCTTCTCCCGTACTGACCACTCTGATGATGCCTGTCGAGATGAAAAACACTTGAAGGGGAAGAGGGGAGAGGCTGGAAGTGCTCGATATGAAAGACCACCTACCGTGGCAGATCCTCGCTCTCCTGGGAGCTCTTTCCATCAGGTATGTTAGTGGGAGGAGAGGCACTTCCAGACTTGCGGTGGGCTTCAGATAGTGGAAGCTTTCGCCAGTGCAGTGGCTTCTACCAAGCAGCTCAGGATTGCTCACAGAACAGTCACTGTTACAGGTGCTGTAAGAGGGCTGTGGGCTTGTTTCTAAAGGACTTTGGTGGCCAGTACAGATAATGGAGCATCTGCTCTGGTGTAATTCATGTGGAGGCGCACTGGGACAGCACACTCTGCAGGGGAAGTATGATTCAGGTCATCCACTAGGAAGCTCATCTAGGCATAGATGTAGTGAAATCTGAGCCAGCAAAAGACAATTTGCCTCATAAAACCCTCTGGAAAAGGTAAGCACTCACTTGACACAAAACGGTGTTTATATTTCATTGTTCTAGTTTAGTCTAGAGGGTAATTACATTTTGTGGGGTTAACATGTATCAAAGATCTCACTGAAGGTCCAATAACTGTGTTTATAGCTGTCAAGCATATTGACTGAAAACACTGATTGCCATCTCCAGCGCTACCAGGCCACTCGGGGTCTCCAGGCAAATCATTACGGATGAGGAGCACAGTGACCACAAGCACTTGGCAGCTTCCCATTGGAAAAGGGGAATTTTTCCCTTCTTTTCAAGCTGATTAGCCTTAGACGTGTGGCTTGGCCATGGACCTGAGGAACTCAGGTTGACAGTTTCTGTCTCGTCCACAACAGAGTTGAGCTCTATGAACATCCTCTCAGAGAAATAATATTCTGAAACCATAAGAATGTTTACACAGAGCAAAAGGAAGGGGTGCAAACCTTGTAAAGGCAGTTTGTGACTCCAGTCCTGTTGCTTTTTGGAAGGCTGTGCTTGGATTTTGCAGTATTTTCCCTGTTCTGATTATGCTTTAGTATTTCAGTGTTGGGAAAATAACTCTAATGTAGGAATGCAGCACCCTAGTGTTCTTTCCTCAGCATACACACACACATATATACATATAAAATAGATGAAACCTTACTTTTTATTAAGGGAAAAGATATTCTTGGCAACTTAAATTGGGAAGTAACTGGGGGAAAATAGGTGTCTCTAAGAAAAGTAAGTAAAGGAGGTGCAGGCAGTGACTTTAAATTGGACATTAAACTAATCCAGGGCTATACTTTAATAAAGGCTAGTGCTGGGAATTCTTATGGATTTTCTAGCTCATTGCTGGGATGACAGAGAAATACAATAAATGTTCTATTACTTACACAAGCTGCTGGGTTTCAGAAAATTAGTCACCAGTGACCTTTTACCCTTTGTCTTGCTCTCTTTCTCAGTAAAAGTACCTGATCAGAATCAAATGCAGCTCCGGTGTATGATGGCACCCTCCAGGCTGCACAGGGCTACCCTCATTTACTGTGAGTACGACTACATGAGCGTAGTGTAAGACCAGCTTATTTTTCTCATTGTGTAACTGTAATATTGGGGGGGCAGGAGGGGAAAGGGAAGGGACAGAGGAAGAAAATAATTTTTTCATCATTGGTTGTTATTTTTAACTGTAGAAGAAAACAAAGGCACAATTCTACATGTCTTGCTAAGGAATGAAGCCTAAACCATAAAACATAACCAATCAAACTGTTCATAATTAAAATTTGAGAACCGTGATATGGCTTGGTGATATCCCCAGCCTCACAAAACATAAACCTTTGTGCTTTGTTGATATTTTTTCTTTTCCCCGAGTATCAAAACGTGATGTTTATATTCTCTACAATGAGGGACAGACTTTTGCTGAGGGGGAGGGGACTATATTACTTGGTGTGTACCAGCCCTTTGGTAGAATTATATTGATTAGTTTTCCAGTTAGCAGTGAGACCTCCTTCTGACCCTATTTTCAGGGTCAGTAGATCATAATGCAGAAGCACTAAGAGACCAACGTCCCTCCCCATATTGCTTTTTGAAGAGTGTATGGATCAGAAAATCATCATTTTATATATATTAAAAAATATATATAAAATGTGTGTGTATATATGTATAATCTATATACGTATTAAAAGAGTGGGGCTGGGCTCTGCCCAATTATAATAATATTTTGTTGTGAAAAGGAAATACATCCAGCCTCTACTATACAGCTCTAAAACTGAATTTTGTCCTAAGACGTTAGGTTTTTGAAATAGAAAATAAATACCTCATGATTCAGCACAGCGAGGACAGATGTGTCTTTGTGAAGAGGAACATGCATCTCTATTTGAAATTGAACTATTTTTCTGAGATATTTAGTCTGAGAGCTCTCAGACACAAACACGTAAAACAAAGAGCTACAAGCTCAGCCCCATTATAGGCACTCTGAGGATGTCCCATGAGCAATCTGTTGGCTTCCATCTTGTATTGTATGTCAACCATACATACCGCCAATTAAACACGAAATCATTTGTCAAAACTCGCTGCACTTTTCATATCCAACATTTTCCATGGCAGGTGTATAACAGACAAAGAACAAGGACAACATGAAATACCTAAAGAATGCTTTTAGTTGCTATTTTTAATTGCTATTTGAAGCTTACATTTGAAATCCTTGGTCCTGTAAAAGGATAAGGACCGGAGTCAAGGACTCAAATATCCTTGCCCTAACACCAGGACCTTGCAGAATGCTTTTGAACTCTGGTGCTCCCCGAGCGTGCTGTAACTGTAGGAGACAGCACTACTGCCCCAGTAAGAGCCAGGCTGCTCTTTTCATATTAAGAAAAAGGAGCTTGACTTCTAGCAGCTGCTGCCTCTGGTTTTCTGTATTTCCTTAACTGAGCTGCAGACTGCAAGGAGCTAATTAATATATTCCATGTTAATCGTGAAATCGCCACCTGGGGAAATAAATGACTGGAAATAAATCCGGGGGGGTGGGGGGGTGGGGGGGGGTGGGGGAAGTGAGGCAACATGTTACAGACCACAGTCTCTTTCATATACCCAGCTAGCCCTAGACTGTAGGGAGTACCTCGACTCCTCAGGAGACATGATGTGGACAGCACTTTGCCTGCAGCTCTGTTGCTGAAATTTCCTTCTTAGGGTTATCAGTGCTCTGGTCCTGAGGAATCTGGTAAAAGCAGCTTCCCAGCTATTGTCCTTCTCATTTCCCCCAGTAAAGGCTCAGCAGGTCTTGCAGAGAACATGCCGACTTAGCAGCATGCCTACTGCTTCATATATTCCTGGTTCTCACAAGTCTTCACAGTAGCATGTAGAAACCAATCGGTGAATAGACACTGCTCTTACATTGGCTTTTTAGCTGTGTTCAGATTTTAGTGTGGTCCAACACAGGTGGCAAAGAGAGTATCCATGCACCATCTCTTTACTTCCTTTCCTCGTATTTTGATAGGTCTAATGTCTGGGCCTCCTACGTGATATGGAGCTCTTAGATTTGAAATTGAGACACAATGCCATGTTTATTTCTCACAGCAATATTGCACAGGATTTCAGTAGCCTGGTTTATGAACATCTTGTGTTCATAAACCCACCCTTAAGTGACAAAGATTAGCTTCTCTACTTGTTTCTCTTCTGAAACAAAGGCAATTTCTTCTTCCTACTAGTATCTTAACATACCTGGCTTCTTCTGGAAGGTTTTCTAGGATTCCTAAAGTTTCCTAGTAATGGCTAAACAATTGCCATTGTGGCCTCCTTGCACCTGCGCGCTAATGAGATCAAATAACTTCCAGAGAGAGCCAGATTTGTAACAGAAGTGTGCTGACTCCAAAGGACTTGGGTGCTGTAGCGAGCAGCTGGTCCTTCTCCAAATATTCTGGAGCACAGGTATCACCAAGCAGGCTGTCATTACATCCAGCACGTGCGCCGTCAGTGTTGAAAACAGGCAAACAGCTGCTAGGTGGATAAGAATGACCATATTCCATGCACACACACTGCTTCATTTCTTCACCAGCTGGTTCTCGAGGGACCCTTCCCTTTCGTGATGGTCGATGGCCCTTAGTGTCTCACAGGGTGCGTTTGAATGGCTGTAGTCGCTTGCAAAAATGACGTGATTTTCTGATGTGTTCCTCTGCTGCATTTTTCTCTGCAAGAATCACGCAAACATTAGTGAAAATGTTAACAAATTTACCCTTTTTACCTCCATGTCTGTTAGCAGTAGGGAATTATTCTGAGCCTGTCCTTGGCATGTTGGCTGAATTTGTTCACAAAATTTTGGTTTAGCATCTCACTCTTGGAGCATTTTTCTGTCTTTCTTTTCCTGACATGGGCTTGTGAACCATTTGACTAACTGGTTGTCCGATTGCTATCGAGTAGTGACAACTCTGGAGGATGGTGACAGGCCCTGGCACCTTGTGTCTTGGGCAGGGTGACGTTTTATGTCCCAGAGCTGTGCTGGCTAAGCTCTCCCCACAGCTGGCACAGCTGGGTAGGAGCTTCTGGTTACTACACTGGTGCATGTGAAATCAGAAATTCATGTGAATCTCACCTAACAAAAAAGATAAGGCAGTGAATCAGCTTAATAGGCTACTAAGTAAGCAAAGTGAGTGGTGTTTCTTACCCTACTTCAGGCCAATTATCTCATTTGACTTCATTTCATCATCCTCTTGCTATGAGCCTTCCTGGAGCTTTGGTTAATTTTGGTTAATTTTGCTAATAATTTATCTTAAAACCTACCATTGCTTCATTTTTTCATTTTCAGAAAAAAATACTCTTCATTAAGGGCCAAATGTATGTTAATAAAGCTGTAAAGAAGGAATTTTTCTAACACACCAAATTATGGAAAAGGGAAAATATTCTTTTTTCCTTTAAGGGAAAATGCTTTTTTTTTTTTCTTTTGCCACTCATCTCACTGAAAAAAGTGACTGAGAGAGTAACAACCAATCTCCCTTTCTTTGCCGTATGTCTTTTCCCCACTCCCACAGGGCAGTTATCATAAATTTGACATATGGGTAAATTTGATAAGACTAGGAAGAATGTGCCCATCGTAACTGCAGGAAGGTGTAAGCAACTTAAAGTGGCCACTGTGACTATTTTTCGACTGCACATCAGCTACATGATGCACTTTCCCACATGTTCTCTTACCTGTACAACTGCAGATCATGACCCTGACAGCATCCTGCCAGAGGTGTAAGACAAAAATTTAGCCTTGATAACATATTCTTCCTGGTATCTCTCTGCTGTTCACAGAGGATAATCCAGACCAGAAGTCTAATAGTGGCTGTTTCAGTTGTCTGTTTGGAGGGGTCCCTCCTGCTCCAGCATTTGTACCAGAGACCGGGCTCTCTGGGCAAAGTTGACCTTTTTGATAAATCTTCATGCTGTGGAAATTTAGTACAGACAGTATTCTTTGTTTCTACTATGTACCCTTCAACATTTTATTGCTTTAATTCAATTATTGGAATTTAATGATTGCTATCGAAAGAGTGAGCATAGTTGCTCCTGTGTGAGAATAGGCTTTTTATCATAAATTCCCAGTAACAACTTCTTTCTTCACCTTTCTCTGTTCTCTAGCTCTGTAGATAATAGAGTGGCAATTATGTTTGTTTAGGACCTAAGCCTGAAAACCCTTAATCATGTGGATATTCATTGCTCCCACTGTCTACCTATTTCATTGATCGTGCTATTTTATTTTTGGTAGGATCAAGTGAGTGATTATAAAACAAGTAAAAACCACAGAAAAGTGACAGAGTCAATTTAGAGCACAGAGAAGTGCTTACATCCCGCGCCTCATGGCTGTTACCCCAAGTAAGAGATACTCAATCATAATCATTAAAAAGGTTTAGTCCCTCCGAGGCCTGAAATTAGGTTTATTTTACTTCAGCGGTATTTCCCGCCATGCCCCGTGCTGACTTGTTTGCTGGCCGTTTTGCTGGCAAGTGTCGTGGTGCTGGTTCCTACTGGCAGTGGAGCAGGCAGGGACGGCTGCAACCACCCAGGAGACTTGTTAGATCAGCTGGGCTTATCAAGCGTGGGGTCAGGCTCCTGCTGCTTAACTCCTGCTAGTAGCCTTTGCTTTAATTTTTCATCTGGGAGTTGTCCCCTCTAGCCCAGGCACTTGCGTGCTCCTCTGTATCAGCAGGGTGGTCTTATCCACTTTTTGTTTTGATCCACTTGACCGTTTTGGGAGAGGTTTGAAAGCCCAGACGCCTCTGCTGGGTGGAGACAGCAGAAGCTGGGGAGTGGGGAGCCAACCTCCTGCCAAATCCCATCCAAGCCTGTGGCGGAGGGAGGGCTTTGACCCCATCAGAGCTTTTCCTATCAGAGGGAGAGAGGGTGCAGGGCACCGCACATGCAAGGGGACCCCCTTAGCCCTTCCCAGTGCTACCCTGAGGGAGCAAAACCTTTTCAAAGGCGGGTGGGCACTGGCTGGGACCTCTCCTGGGCACGCAAGCTGCTCCAGGCAGGGGTGCCATGGCTCTGGCCCCTGCTCCACAGGGAGGACGGGCCTGGCTGGTGGCCCCAAGGGGGACTTGTGGGGCTGCCAGGTCAATGTCCAGCTTTGTGCAAGATGGATTAAACAAGGCAGCGCATGGGCATGCAAACCAAGCAGAATTAGGAATGGGTCGCTGCCAGAAAAGTATGGATTTGAACCTAATTCACAGTCCAAACTTTCCCAAAGGGAATGTTTAGATTCAGGGCCATCTCTTAAAATAAATAATGAATAAATAAGGTCCCGTATAGATTTCTAACTATGTCACTTTATTAACACTATAGATTTTTTAAACACGGAGGGGCTGTAAGAATTACATATACATTTCATTAGTAGGGAATTTATGACTACAAGATTGCACTTAAGGTTTGTGCTAACGCTTTATGCACCCTTTTGACCCAGTGCCTTTACTATATTCTGCCCCAATATTATTTTTCATAAGTCAGGAAACGTTTTCCATATGTTTTGCAGCATTATCCAAAGGGAGTTTGCAGCTGTACTGTTCATACTTTATCATGTTCATACTGACTGAAGTGCAGACCCCTCCTAGTGACAGTACCCATCTGAAAGATCATAACAACGCATTTTTGGCACATTATTGTTCTACTTTTGTGTCAAGCCTCCCCCACGGAACAAAATTGTTTCACAGTTTTTATTAAAATTTACTATAAATGAACAGCTGAAAAAATAAACAGAAAAGTCTGTGTGTATCTTATTTACTGTCATCACAAAAAGAATATCTGTGCTGGAACATTGTAACATAACCTAACAGCCAAAACTAACTTACAGAAATAAGCAGAGACATTAGAAAGGTTGAAGGCCACAGGAGTTCATTATTTTCAGTAAGCTTAAAAGGCAACAAAGGGGGTGGGGAAGAAGGAAAAAAAAGGGCAGAAGGAAAGTTATGAACATACGTGGGAGTAGAGGAGCTGCAGGAGGGGAGAACTGAACCAGGAACCTACATGGCACAAGGCAAAAAAAGGAATGAATGCTCCAATATCTTAGCTACCATGCCCTTCTGCAGCAAAGAAAAGTCTCTGTGTTTACCTTTCCTTTGTAAAAATAAACATATTGATCTGAAAAGCTCTAAATAAAAACCCATCCGTGAGTTATTTCAGCTGATTGTGGCTGGATCGCAGTATCGGAGCTCTGATATCGCAAGTTATTCTGTAGGGGACGTGACTTTCAGGAACGGTGTTTGGACTTAAACTGTAGTTATTTTGGGGAGATTTTTACTGACGTGCCGTGGTCCAGCTCGAGATGTGGTTTAAGAAGCTGCACCTCTGCTGACGGCTTCTGTGCCTCCCTGTGCTTGTGCGTGCTTTCACCAGCTCTGAATTTGATCTCCTCGATGCGCTTCAGTGGAAAAAGGTTTCTAATCGTAACTGGAAGCAGATATAGCCAAGGAATCAGTTTTAGTAAATCCCACTGAACTCTGTCATGGCAGAGAGACAGTATAAATGCTCCCCATGAGTCTGCTAATGAAATGCCTGGCAAAGCCAAAAAGGGCAAAGAAAAAATAGAAATCACAGCTGCAATATCAGCTTGAATAATAGAGCTAGGAACCAGAGAGTAATAAAAGATGAGCAAGAGGTCAGAAATAACACAATATGAAGGCAAAAGGAAGGAGAGGAATGCTTTCCAAAAAGTGAGGCAGAGAAGAGAGAAAAGTGCTCTGGGTCCCCTGAAATGCTGACATGAAATGATTTAAAAGAGGAAAACTAAAAAATACTGTGAAGGCAAAAGTTAATGAATTACATGAATTTAACGAACTGTAATCTTTAACACTTTCAGCTTCATACTGGGAATATCCACTGTAGAATCTGTGTTAGAGGCCAGATCCTGGATGCCAGATCCTTCAGTCCCTAAAACGGGTCTGAAGAGACACTTAACTTACATGTGATACCAAGTACTATTCTGAAGGCTCAGCCGCCTTTTTTCTCTTCTTTGTATCCTGCTTGGGAATTTTGGCACACAACTTCTGAATTAATCGAGCCATAATGTCTTTGCTGGGAAATAATTGGCTAAGTTAATTTTAGGGGTTTTATTAATCACTGAATGTAAAAGTGAAGGAGCAGGCACCCGTTCCCACTCTCAGGGTGATGAGGATGGGAAGGAGCCAAGGGGTGCCCAGCAGAGAGCCCGTGGAAGTACAAATGGTGGGAAAGGCACTGCGCTGGCTGGCACAGGAGAGGGTGATTTCCTCCATGAGCTTCATCCATATAAAGGCCAATTAATTGGGCTTTCCATGAGACAACTGCATTCCATGTAAAATGCATATTTTTCTACATCTCAAAGAAGAAAACAAAGTATGTTCCTCTACAGGTGTTCCAGGGGATGGCTTGAGTTACCTAGATCTTGGTCCTTCCTGTCCTCTGTGCTTCTAAGCACTGAATCAGGCGTCAGCTGCTGGGGTTTAGCGTTTGCATAAAGACTTGTGGTGTATTGCTGTAAAAGCATCTTCCAGATGAAGTAAAATGAAAACACTTTCAGTTAACAATTTGCAGCTACAGTTGAAATTATTTACTCTGCAGACAGCATGGTATCTATTTGCTCCTTCAAAATAAACTTCAGAAATAAAAGTAAGATGCCTGGTGAAGTGAAGGGAATAAGCACTGTAAAAAAAGTTTTCATGTTAGCCAGTGGATTTTATTTCATTTTCTGTGTTCAGCCAATCATTTCTTCATATTTAATCTGCAATTAGAACTCAAGCTGTCGTGTTTGGGAAGGACAAAACCGTAGAACTTAAGGTTTTAAAGTATTAATTTAACCTTAAAATCAGAAATTATAAGGAAATAATTACTGAAGCATTAACTTTTTAAATGGGAATATACCAATGAAGGCCATTACAGAGAAGAATGAGCGAAAGCACTTTTAAAGGTAGAAAGCTGCCAGACTTGAGGCTTAAAATGGAAAGAAATACAAAATATTTTATAAATATGTATATTGAAACAAATGCCTTCTAATAATATCTAAATGTGGTTTGTTATTCAAACACATTGTTTTGGCATAGCAAAATTATAGATTTTAAACCAAAATCAAAATCCCGTCTGCAGGTACATCCTCTGTAGCATAAGTGGGATGTACAGACGCGGCCCAGACAGACAGTCCTCCACATGCCACAATTCTTGAACCAAAATATCCCAAATTCAGCCAGCTGCTACGTAAACATGTAAGTGCATTTACATACACGCAGCGTCACTAGTACATCTGCCTGAACAACTGCCCATGCCCAGGGAGGACAGGGTTGCTCCCACACCACTCTGCCTCAAGTACAGCCCAGGAGTCGGGCTCGCTGATTTCTGCTGCTCTGTGGGCCCTGAAAATATTGGGTGTCTTCTGCCGACGCATTGGTTTGCATTTCCCTGTTTAAATACAAGTGTTTTCACACTTTCTCTTCCAACAGGACTGCATGTACAGCCCTACTGGCAGACTGCCCGTTACCTGCCTGTACCTCTGCGCAAATTAAAAACCAGTCATGACATATTGGCTGATGATATTATCTCCTTAGCCTTGGGGAAACAGCTGGAGAAGGAAAATGGGTTAAAACAGAAAGGTCTTATTGAGACAGCTATTTCTGGAAACAGTGGGGCAGGAGTGCTCCTGATGCAGGTAAATGCCATATCATTCTAACAGATGATGGTGGAAAAAAAACCTTGTGACGTGGCTTTTTCAGATAACAGCAACTGCCATTAGTTTTACACTGTATTACTCATCCTTTTCCACGGGGAACATACTGCTCTTTTGCCCTGTGTTACTCATGTATTTTCTTTTAATCCCAGCCAGCCACAAACATACATTTAGGCGAATGCCACTAATTATTTTGAGGAAGACAGAAGATTTGCCCTTTAGGTATTTTTGTGTACTCTTTGATATGAGACGTCTTTGCATTTAATTAGTGCAAATTACCATGATTTTGCACGGGATAGCTAAAATAAATGTTTGATACATAGACTATAACTAGTATGAAGCTTTATTTTTCTCATCTAGCATGCTTGCTCCTGAACATTTGTGTATTGGTCCTTTCTTTTCTTTATTTTTCTATTCTTTTTTTTTTTTTTTAATAGCAAGAACTGGTCTGAAAAGCTGATTTCCTTTTATGTGAAGAAACTGCAAAACTCATAGGCGCAAAGAAGTCAGGCTACGACACACACTAGTGTCTGTTCTGTCTTATGTTATTACAGTTATGCTTTTCTCTGTCTCTCAATATAAATGTTTGCACGTATAAAAACATTAACGTACCTACAAAATACCGATACATTGTACGCAATTCTGAATGCTATCAAAGTTTAAGTCTCAATAAAATTGCCTTAAAATCAAATCATCGTGCCTTTCAAGGAACTTTGCCAAACCAGGTCCGGGTATTTTTATCTTCCTCCTAATAATAACCACGTGGCTTTTGGTGGTCCTCCCTGCCTCCCAGGAGTGCTCGCTGCTAGGCACCAGCAGGCACGGTCCCACCATCTTGCAGCAGTGAGATGCTCCAAGAACGTGAATTGCGGGTGAGACGTTTTTATTTTACATCTGAAAAAGCCTTTTAAGCAATGATTTGCAGAGAGCTTTGCTACTGTTAAAAAGGCTTCTCGGCTTTAAATGGAGTGTAGGGAAAAGTAGGTATTCTTACATATTAATACAATATGTGAGCGACCGGGAGACCAAGCCACAGTTTCTGCTGCAGGGGTTTTGATAACCTGGAAGTAGGTTGTCAGAGAGCTGGTGTGCCAGAGTGGGTGTCAGGCCTGTACCTCATTTTAAAAAGCCAAGTAGACAGCCTTTAAAATAAGATTATCTGCAGAAACCCTGCCACTGGATGTTAAGCATGCCACCAAACTGCAAAAAAAATGGAAAGGTGAAATCACCCAGAAAATCTTGAGCCAAAACGGGAAGGGGAAAAGAGTTTACTTAGTGGTTATGAGTCAATGCATGGTGTATGAACAAAAAGTGAGAGACCTTTATCAGATGAGAGGAATCTGACATGGTTTTGAGGTTTAGACTCTAAATAATAATCTGAAAGCAAATACAATATCTGATCCAAGAAAAGTATTTTTCATAGCTTTGAGGTGAATAAGTTTAAAATTAAGGAAAGAAAACCTATTCTGTTCTTAAATTGGATAAATAAATACACGATCAATGCCAATTATCAGAAAACTATTTGGGTATTTAATTATCATGCATGACTAACGTGTTATGGAATGCTGTAAAAATTGTGATTTCTTTTTAGTAGATGCAGGCTGGTTTTAACAAGTATTAAAGAGCAGTTTTGGTTTAGTATTTAAACATATTTAAAAGCAATCAGAATAATAATAAAAGGTGCAATGAACAGAATACACCTGTGAGTCACATCTGAAAACTTTAGGCAGTGGCTTGAAAGCTTACCTGAAAGTCCCACGTCGCGTGTCCTATACGTTTATTATGAAAGTAAGTACAGAAGACAAAAAGATATTTATTTTTCTCCCCGATTTCATGTATTTATTTTAAGAAGGGTAAAAGCTGGAATTATATATTTCATCTAAAAACCTAATACCATAGACTTCATGGCCTCATTACATACCCTGGAGGTCCATGATTCAGTGCCAGGGCCAACACACAAAAACCACTATTTGATAGATGAGAACCAGACTGAAGAAAAGAAGCTTTTTGTGTGTATGAGAATTGGTAAACCTTCTCTGATGCTCTCTTTCAGTTAATGGTCTATCTCTGCCAGTGAAGAGTGAAGCTAGTATGGGAAGAGAGGCAGAAGAGGAGGATGATAGCCGGAGAGCAGCAACAAGCCTTTGCTTTTTCACTGGATGTGAAAATGGTTTTTCAGGGTGCTGGTTTAACCAGACCTTGAACACAACCTCTCTCTCAATCTGAATCACATATAGTGTAATTTCTTAAGCTTTCAGGGACTTTTTTTCCAGCCTACTGACAAAACAAAACAAAACAAAAATGGAGCTTCATCATCCTCATGTGCTTTTTTTTCCCCCTATCCCTATAAGACAAGACTTAGGGAGGATCATAACAGTAGTAATTATTCCTTGTTGTCAATTAAGTCCTGAGTCTCCATAGAGTTAGAAATTGCCTGCTTAGGTAAGTTCAGTATTTTACTCCGGTAAAATAGAAAGCGATCTTTAGCTCTTGGTACTGTTTAAAGGAATCTGCTTGGCTGTTTATTGGGTCCACAAAATGGAGTATGTGCATGTGGTTTTGGCTTCAGGAAAGAGGGCACGTGCTGTTGAAAAAAAAAGAATGCTGCTGGAGAGAACAGCAAACGCCTTATTTACTTACTCTTTATCACTGGAGGATGACTTGGGGAACTTAAGTGGTTTATGTCCACAGGTCAGGTTTCATGTATGTGGAGCTTTACAGTTTGCAGAAACCTTCTGCTCATCCAACAGATGAATTATTCCACCATAAGATGCAATAAGCCAGCAATAAGCTACTACTGCCTTTGTCTTGGCTTTGTTTTCTCAGTCGCTAAACAGGGCAATGAAAGACAAATGGTCTCCACTGGCTTGGGCTGGCTGAAAGAGGGCCGGGAGGGATAGCTGGGAACAGGCAGATCTGGCAAGGAAAATTTTCTCTGTTTTAGTTCCTTTAGTCCAGAGATTCCATCTCCCAGCACTGAGTAGATGGTCAACCATTGCTCTTTCCCCAACTTTAGTGATTGGATCCCATAGGAAAAATCTGGATATATTATTGTACCCACAGTATTACAAAAGAGGGTTATCAGTATACACGCTAAGTTAAGTGGAAAGAGCATAAACTGTGATTTTTTTAAAGCTGCATATGCGTCTTCTAAGCCCATTGGCAAATGCTAATATTTTGCTTGAACTCCTCAACCAATTTTCACAGGTAGCCTAAGATCAGGAATGAAGCCAGGAATTAACTTACAGCATGAGTCTGTAAGTTGTTAAAACAAGGTAGGAGAATGCTGTTGTTATGTGTTTTTTTTTTGTCATGGGTGCAAACATACCTGTGCATAATGTGTTGGGTTTCACACAGTATAATATGTTCTATAATTATTTGGATAACTCTTGCTCTATAGGAGTTAAAATAATTGTTTTCTATTTTTATAATGAAAGGATTAGCTTGTTTAGAAGTACCATGTGTGTTTTCACATCATGCAAAAAAACATTCCACAAAAGGGACTGTAGCTCAGCAAATTTCCCCCTGGTTAATTCAACTCCTGTAGAAGAGATGATTATTTGCTATCCACCTATATTAGGAGCTACAGTCATCCAGAAGAATGAAATGGTTTCCACACAGTGTTGTAGATTAAGTTGGTTTTACTGGGTATTACACATTATAAAATATCTGGGCCTTTTAACATGCTGGTGATCCTTTAAGGATGTAAAACCCAAAACCAAAAGTGCTAAAGCAAAATATACAACAGGAAGACCATTGGGATTATTTTCTGAATGCTTAAAATGAATGACTGGGCTTACAAATTGTTTATGACTAATGTCTGAAGCTCTGGTGAAAGGATTGGCTCCACTAATTGATTTTTTAAATATTATTATATTTTGCCACTGAGCGATCTTTATTTGTCATTGATGGTGCAATTCTTTGGTAGTTCCTCTGGAGCTACTATTTTGTGTCTTTTATTACTCAAGGCTACAGAAATATATGTAGCAGGGAATTTTTGGTTTTAACTACTGTTACAGTTTTCTTTCAGCTAAAGGATAATGCTGTAGAAACTTCTGACACCAAGCAGAGGCAAGGCTTTCAGCGGTTGTCAGAAAAAAATATTATTCATTTGCACACACCAGCCTGTGAATCCCTGTTTTTTTCAAGCGTGTACTTTAAAAAATATATCTGTACTGAAGAAATACGTTGAAGAATTGCTAACTAGTTACAGGATAGTGTATTGGCTTAATCTCATGCTGTCCGTACAGTGACTTCATTGGGAAGGATCTTTGTGTAAAAGACATTAAATTAGGCCCAAGGTAATCTTCAAGCTTTGACCCAAATCCACAGAAATAATTACTAGTTTACAAAAATAAGTATCTGTGCTAATATGCTGACCTCACATACCTTGCTGCTGTTAGTGTGTCAGGGATTTTTTACCATGAGAACATAGTACGGCAGCCTTACTTTCTAGCCTTAGATATATAATTTTTTGTTAGAGATGTATAAACCAAGTTTCTTCGTAACTAAATGTGGTTAAGAAGCAGAAGTCCCTTTCTTATTTCTTGCAGTTCTTCTATCCTCTCCACTCTGCACGCAGAGCAAGCAATACTTAATGACTAATGACATAAATAGCAATGAGAGTTTGACTTAGCCCACAAAATCAATAAAGTTTATTAAAGCCTAAAATTATGGACAGACACCTAGGCTTGTATTATGTTGTTTTGGTCAGCCAAAACAGCTTCTTAGTGCAAAATCAGATGCTACAGAAAATCATTATGTAGCAGCACGAGCAGTTTGCCTATGCTTGGCAAGAGACTTTTCTACAACATATTTGAGAGTGGCTTAACAAGTTCAGAGCAAGAAGGGGTCTGGTGGCAGGATTTCTGGTAGATTGGGTCCAATTTCATCTGGTCAAAAAGATCAGAAGGTACATTAGATCTGAATTTTCAGGAGAGTAATCTGTTGCTGTATATTTCTGTAGTAGCCATAAATCACACCCACAGCAACAGGACCAGCTTTAGCAGCAAAGGGAATGCTTTGCATCCCACCGAACTGTTACAATAGCAGCAGCAACGCCACCAATGACAAAACCCCAGAAAGCAAGAGCTGAAACAAACCTCAGGCAGCCTGGGAGACCTATGCTGGCATTTGCCTGGCAGGTCAGAGGCTGCAGCCTGGCTCCAATACATACCTCAAACTTTCGGAGCTTGACCGTAGCCAGTCCAAACTTCCTACAGCGGTTATAGCCTGAGTCAGGGTTTCATAAGACAGGATTTGGGGAAAAACCATGCTCATTCATCATTTGCTAGTTCTACTTAAAGCAGGATGAGGCGCTCCTTCCTCCGCCTTGACGATGCCTGTGCTGTTGCCCTCTTCCCACCTCCCACCAAGGGAAGGACGTTTCTGCTGTTTTCTACTGATGCCAACCGACCTCTGTCATTGACAGACAGAAAAACACTGTAGTCATTTCTACATTGCTCCCAGAAAGATCTAGAGGAAAATGCAGGAAAGGCTCCCAGCAGTCATGTCAAAGGAATCCTACTTCCACTCCAAAGCAGAGATCGAGGGCTTTTATTTAAGCAGATAAAAGGTTCAAAATAATGATGTGAATTTGGGAGGAAAGCCAAGATGAGTATTAGGACAACAAAATACAGCTCTTTTTGCTTTTGCCAATGTCCTGTAATCAAGAATTTGGTCCTGAATTTACTTTCAAGGGGATTAGAGATCAAAAATACAGGTGATGGGCTGAGCAATTGTAAGTAAAAGGCGCGTCCAGCCCAGACAGTCTATCAGTAGTTTGACGACTGACAGATGTGGGGAAGCCCGTCCAAAGAAGCAAGCACAACTGGCTGCAGTGCCTGCCAGCGTCCAGATGCTCTTGTTGAGAAATATCTTTCAAAAGTTTGGCATCTCTGCTCTGGGGCAGTTTGGAGAGCAAGGAGCTGAACTCGTGTCTAAAGACAAACCACTTCTTATCACACATTTTAAAGTAATGTGTAACTGTTTTATTGTATTGTGTCTTTGTTATTGGTCATATCTGTCCATATCCCTCAGACTGCTGAAAGACTCAGCACAATTACACACGCAGCCAGATTTTCAGAAGTACTGAGCAACTCCTATTGTGTGGCATTTGTTTATGGGTGGATTTTCAAATGTCTCATTACAACAGGTGTCCATTTTTTTGAGATCTGTCTGTCCTACTCAGGTAGGTCAATAAAACCTGAAAATCTGAACTCAGCTGTGATTATTGTGACATCCTAAAAACTCTCACCATACGGTGCAGCAGCCTTGCAACCCTGTTTGCACACACCTACTTTCCCTCCCAGTCCTTTATCAGTCTCAATAATGTGAACACTGACATTATTTTATTTTCCTATCAGCTAAAATGGCTCTCTGGGGAGGGTAAAACAGGCCAGCTGAATGTTGCAAGGCATATGTAGCATCTTGGTCTTGCTTCTGACATTACTCTGTATGTCCTTGGTTTGAGTTTCCTAACTCTAGTGCAATAATAATACAACTTGATTAGCCCAGCAGCTGCACTTAGAAGGATGATGTCGAAAAAGAATCTATTTCAGCCTTCAGGATGATTAATATAAACTTTTAGAAAGCTGTTTGGGGTTTTCCACCATGAATGCACGTAGAGAAGTTCCTGAAAAGCTTCATTGTAGATATACTTGACATCTACTTAGCGCTTCCTGGAGGACAGGGAGATAGAAAAATAGGATCCTTTTGGATAATTTATATAGAACCATTTTAGAAATTCCTAACATCATAGTACAGCTCTTCTTTTCTGTCCTTCCTCCTTTCTCCTCCTCCTCCTTCTTTCTTCCTCTTTCTCTATTCCCCTCTCTGTTGCATTTGTGTGAATAAAAACATCTTGCATAACAAGCAACCTTAATAACAAAGTTTATTGTTTCTGCAATAAACTAGCAAGGTCCTAACCTTGCAGCTCTTATGGAAACAAACTGCACTGAAGTGGTAAAGGAAAGGCTGGGCACTGGGCATGTATTAATGCAACAACGTTTGGTAGAAGTTCCACCCCTACTGGGGTGTTTTAGGGCACATAGGCTCTACTTGATTAATAAAAAAATCTATAACCTCCATATGCAATCCAGACAACAGCAATATATATATGAGCACATGTGCTACCCGAGTGTTTGTTTTGTAAATTAGTACTAAACCTTCTAACAGCAGCTTAGTGTGATTTTAGACAAAACAAGCATGATGCATTAAGTGTTTAACTGTATTAAAGGCCTTTTTTCCTGTTTACATAATGATATGCTGTGTTTATCTTACAAGCGCTGTAAAATATTAGTTAGCAGCCGTAAATATAGTCCTGATAAAACGATACTACTTTCCAGAACTGCTAATCTGTGTTAATGCCGCTTCGGTACGGGTCCTGTAACAGCTGTTAGAATTTTGTCCCCTGTAGGTCAGAGAGAGAAGATGGGAAAATCCTTAATAAAATGTTGTTAGAAGCTACAGGTGGGAAATAAAGAAGCTCTTGTGACCTGTAATCTTATGCCCTCATAAAGTCATGGAGTGCACTGCAGCTTCTGTGGCTGAAATTAGACAACACGCTAGCGGCTTTTCAATCTCAACTTTTGCAGTTCAGTTATATCATTTTCGGTGAAGAACAAATGAAGGATACAGCAAGCACTGCCCCTGACCTTCCTTGCTGTTTTTAATAAGCACGTTCAACAGCATGAGCTTCTCTGTCTTAAATGAATTACTATATATCCATGTATTGGAAAGAAAATACAGTAGTGTTTATCTTCTGTATACATTGTACTGTCAGATTTTAATTAACTCTCAGCCTCAGGTAAAGAAAATATGCTAATTTTAATAGTCTTTTAATTACTGTGGGCCAGATTCCACTGTCCAAATGCAGAAGGGTACCCAGTCTTGCACAGAGCCTCACCAGCTTCAATGGAGCTAACCAGAGAGGAAGGGGCTGCTGCCATCCCATTTTCCTTTGATAAGGAAGGGTTGCAGGAAGGAAAAAATGGAAAGGTACAATAGGTAGAAGTCAGGAATGAAGCCGTGAATGGGTCGTCTGTTACCAAAACCAGATTATGTTAGGGAACATGTGTATTTCTATGTTTGAGATAATTTGCAATCAGCCTCCTACGGATTTCATTTTTCTTTTCAAGTGATGGGTATATTCCACACGTTCTTACACAGACAATACATACTCTTTGGATATTATGACTCTTGCAGGCCTCCCCTTTACATCCTCTCATTCTTTCCTTTTGATAGCTCTGTTGCTTTTCATCAGACTACAATATTGTGGAGTATGAAAATGAATACTTTTTTGTTCCATTGCCCTTATTAAATAAAATAGAAAAAAACAGTGCAGGATAATATATAGGGTAATACATAGCTCTCTACGTCTGAACAGTAAATCTTATTCATTCAGCTGAGAAGGAAGTATCTTCTAATTTAAACAATTACTCTATCTGAATGAAATGGAGCCAAGGATAGAGTGAGCTTTCTTTTTGTATTATTTTTACAAAAGTACAAAACAAATTGTTAAAAATATGCCGTTAGTACACTGTATAATGCAACCAAATATTTGCAGCTTAAAAGACACAATAATTTGTTTAAATAGAATTATGTGTAATTAGTTATTAGTAAAATGGTGGAGGATTGAGGAAATATGACATAAAATGGTACAATTAATTGGCTCCCATTGCAATGAGTTGTCATTTCTGAAAATTTAATGTCATCAAAGCTATTTTTCCAATAGCACAAGGAGCACTATTGCTAATAGACTTCAGAGCTTGAAATAAATAAATCTTTGGAATCCTGTTGCATCTCTTGGGGTGTGACATTTGACAGTCTTTTATAGCGCAGAACGAAACAAGTTTGTGAGCTGGAATTCAATTGTGGTGTATTGATTCCTTGCATCAGTCATTATTCCCTGCTGATTGACAGCTGAAAATTGGTTACGTTAAGTATTTCATATGTTATATTGGCTGACATTTGCTTGCCTGCTCCTGTGTCAATATTGTTGTAAAGATCTCCAGCTCTATGAGATAGCAATATACACTGACTGTGGCTTTTGTGTGATGTTCCAGTGTTTTTCCTGACATAATTTAAGACATATTAAAAACCAGCAGCATCCTCCCTCTTGAGAAGCTTAATGCCAATATTATTGTCTTCCAAGGGAAGATCATGTATGCTCATAATCGGGTGCTAATTTCCACCCATACGCTCATGTTTAGGCATTAGGCACTATAACTGTAAAATTGAGCCTGCTTGATTGATTCATGTCAAGCCTCATCTCGGCTCCTGCAGTGGAAGTCATCCAGCTGACCCTTTTTACACTAAAAGAAGAGATTTGTGTTCCTTTCTTTCACCTGGAACCATCAAATTGACTGAATAATCTGTAATACATTAGTGCTGACATTTGTTAGGCAAGAATTAAACAAGACACAGTAATCATTCCCCTGAATAAAAATTGTGTTTGATTTCCAGCAGAGTTCTATTAAAAGGACGGCACATCCCATCTCCTCCAAAGTGGGAAATGGTGAATATTTTCTATGTTAATGAATCGAATTAACACTTTAATGACAGATGGATCCCTAGCTGCTCCTGACAAAAGCTGCTGAGGAGTTTTGGAGGGGGATGCAGTTCCAGTGCCTGCCACAAGGACTACAACGAGCTCCATGGAAATCCTTCGTGCTGAACATTTAAGGGTGACCATAGTAAAATTTGAGCATTTACCTAAAAAGAGGCAAAAGGCAGAATGATGGTTTTCCTACAGACACAGCTGGCTAGCCTCAGGAAAACCAGTCCCTGCAGTCAATAGGGCAGAATTTCCTATTTACTGTCAACCTTAATAAATATGGTGCTGTAAAAGGCGGCATCAGTGGCGTCGATTCCTGTCTCCTCTGTGGCATTACAATATAAAGGGTGGAGTAGTTCCACCTGAAGTCAATACGGACGCATCAGCGTACACCTGGTATGACCAGAGTCTGATCTGATGCTTTTGAGGTCCCAATGTTACTTCAGCATTTGGCAGTGTAAATCTAGGTAGCTGAAGTGATGCCTGCTGCTTGTCTGGCTGCACTGTACTCTATCAGTCGAGGCCAGGCTGAGGTGGTGTTACAGTTGTACTGTATGTCTACCCTTTCAGGGATAACCCTGAAGGTAAGCTATGAAAAGCACTATTTGGGGAAGCACCTGTCGGCTGTGTATATGACCTGACCAGTTTGCACCTCAGAGATTCATTTAGAAACACGCTTTTCCCCTGTCCTGGTGTTGAGGCTACATTTTTTCCAGCTGGGTCTTCACGGCAAGCTGAAAGTGAAGATGGCCTGCAGAGGAAGCATACTCTGGAAGCAGGTTTTTTCCCTTAATTAGCCTGTGTGGGACAGTATAGGAGCATCACCGTTGTGCTGACGTGCCTCTGGGCTGACCATGTCAAGAACAACAGCACTGGCTTAGCACAAAGGTGTATGAACTATATGAAAGCAGGAAAAATTCTGCCAAAAAAAAAAAAAAAAAAAGGAGCACCTTTCTCCTGCCCTAAAGAAAGGAAAATTTTCTGGCTAGTCAGGATCCTACCAACTGCTGCTGCTGCAGCACTGTTGTGTGTTTCCTTTGCTTTACTCTGAGTAGCACCAGCCTAACCCAAAATAGAAAAAGCCAGTATGGATTGCAATTCATTAAGAGCACAAGGCTTATCAGCACCTGAAGCCTTTTAAGGAGCAGGTAAAATGGGGCTGGTTTGTGCAATCAATCTCCTTGGTGGCACCTGATGCTCATTGTATTTAGGGCAGGTGCCCTGCAGAAGAAGGAGAGGTGGTGGGTGGTTGCAGATGGTGCTTCCCATGGCAAATACCCCTTTGGGGGAATTTAAGACTTGAAGGTGCCTACAAGAAATCTCCCGCAAAGGGGAAAGCGATGTGAAAAGGAATTAACTGAACCCTGGATGGACATTTCTGGCCTTCGATGGTGTGAGGTTTGTGGAGATGTGTCTGACCGGGCCAGGAGGGCTGCAGTTGCTGGTGTTTGGCTTTGGGGTCTTGCTGCTGGAGGGTGGTGGAGACTTCAGTGAGAGCTTAATCCTGGTCTCCTTGCACTTGGTCTGGGTTGTCCCTCAGGAGGGAGCATGGCTTCTGGTCCAGCCACAGTGTTTTTCCTTGGCTTTTGCTTTAGCAATTACTAGTCCTTCCAGTAATGCTTCCCTGTAGCCTGCCCCAAACACTGCCTCTGCTGTGACGTGGGTTTCTTCTGGCAAAGTGCTTGTACCCAGCTCGTGTTCTGGCTCTGCCCCAGGTGAGCTGCGGGATTGGTGTCACCTCCAGTGTATGCTCCTTGCTATCGTAGGTCCCCTCTGTGTTTTGGGCTGCTCCACACTTAACTCTGCTTCTAGCTGTGCACAGTAGCTCCTGTAGCAACCCATGTTCAATGTCCTCCTGGGTATTTATGGTGCAGGAGAACTTTTTTTAGTATTTTTATTAAATATTAGAAAACCTTAGAGGTATGCAGCACAACAGAGTGTCATGAACATCTAAACCATATCCAACTTCTTGGTGTAGGCACTAGTTTCTGAGCATATGGCTTGTCTGAGTCTGTCTGGGGTGCAAAAGTATCTGTTGAAATGATTCCCAAAACAAAATTTTGAGCATTACTTGCTCTCAGACTTGTAATTTCCCCATTTAAATTTCAATTATGGAACAAACAATCGCACCCTTATTCCTTGTGCCATTCAACTCATTAAATGTTTTGAATATTTCATAGCTCAAAACTGTTCATGTTAATCTGTGAATATATTGTTATAAATAACTAATAGGTGTATAATGAATTATGGCAATGATTTATGGAAGATTCATAGATAGGAAAAAACGTATGCTGAAAAATACTTTACAAGGAAAAATACTGCAGTGTTAGCTCTTTCATCCAAGGCAAACAAACACAGCTTGTGCTTTACACACCATTCTTCCTGGCTCTGCACTACATTCAGAACAGCAACTAAAGTTTTTTTGGGGGAGACTGTACTTTTTTAAAAAAGCTTTAGAACGTATTAGCCTGTTTCATGTCAGCCCACACACAATACTGCATTGTTTTATAATGTGGATGTTGAACAAAATGGGTATTTGCAGGTTCTTAAGAGGACAATTACAAAAGGATACAGAGGGAGGGGAAAGCCTACAAAAATAGCGTGAGAAATCAACAGCTAAATGCCCTCCCTAGACCTGAAGCACCAGGTCTTCTGCTGGTGTCCCCACCATTGCTGAGTGTCCCTTGTAATTGGGTTTGCATCTGGTAAAGGAGAGGGAGGTAAAAGACATTCCAAGTAGTACAAATCCTTGTTATGAAGTACTTAATTTTATGTTTAAGTGGAAGAGGTAGAAAGATGAAATGGTTAGAGAAATGTGAAGAATTTTGTACTTGATATTAAAAAAAAATCTAAACCAGTAATAGAGACAGTATTTTGTTTTCAGCTGGGAAGAGAACTTTTTCATCCCCTACGGTATCAAAAGTTTGGCCTGACTAAAAGTGCCATAGGATCCTAATCACAGCAGTTGTCTGTTCTTTCTGCTGAAAGATTCAGGATTAAATTCCACCAAAAAATAGATTCTACCAGACCAGAGAGATCGTGTAATTACAGCTGAGTCATCAGCAAAATAATTGTTGCTGGGCATTGCAAGACTGCTGGCAAGCCCAAGCTATTGCAGAACTGGTGTGTCACCTTCAAATCAGGTGTGCAGCAGGTATAGCAGAGCTTTGTGCACAGCAAACTGAACAAAACCCCAGTCCTTAGGAAAGAAATGCCAAAAAAGTGAGAAAAGAGGCAATACAGAGCAATGTATTCACAGCTCGCTGGTGATAGGTACCTCCAGGTGGTGTTACAAAGAGGATGAAGAGAATATTAATTGCTCAGTCAGTTCCTTTATAGGCATGTGTATGTTGGGTGGGGTGGCAGCATGTAATTAAGGAAAGCTTTTAGAAGTTTTTATAGAGTAATTGTGCCCAGCTTCATCAAAGCCGGTGGAGCACTAGAAGTAGCAATATTAGCACTAAAAGAAAAAGTGTTGGCAAAGAAATTTAAAAGTTAAGTTTTACAGGGGTGAGAGGATTCTTCTGGGCTGGGACCCACCCCTGCATGGAGTAAAGGAACTTCTAATACTGTTGACTAAAAAAGAATTGAAAAAATGGGCATGGACAGGCCTGAGTACTGAAATTTTGAGAAATGACAAGTGCATAATGGGAAGTGAGACTTTAGTTACATAAAATGATTAATGCCCAACAAAACTTTCTTCACTTAATTAAGTGATAAACCAAAGTGTTTAACAATATCTAACAGGTCTGTTACACCTATGTGGTTTCAGAATGAATGGCTTCATTTTTATCATCTAAGGGATTCGACTGGTCATGGACTACCACAGGTTTTAGAGCTGTGACTGCGAATGGATGAAAGAAATTAGTTTCTTCTTGCACTAAACAGCTTCTCTTACTGAGTAAATAAAACATTGACTGATTCAGAGCTCTGGCTGGGGATGTGGTTTTAACTAGAGTGGCCAGCTTCTGTCCTGGGATTTTGTTCAACGTTAGCAAAGTGGGAAATTCTAAGGTGATAAAAAAATATCAAAATAATAAATGTTAGGTGCGGTAGCATGGTAAATCCTGACTCATGTCCATGGATGCATCTAAGCTGCGTAAAGGAATTGGTCCTTACAGTGAGGAAAGGCCTCTACCTGGAAGTCATAGGGTTGTGTGATGTGCAAGTGATGGTAAACTTGCTGAGGAACTGGAGGTGTGTGAACATCCCGAGATAAAACCAAACCAAAGTTTTTAGCAATTCCATGAAAATGATACTTTTCATGAAGAAAAAGGACGCAGTCATGTCCTGCAATCCTGTAGCTTCTTCCAAAGCCAGGAGAAGGAAAACAGACCCTACTAAAGTAGCTTCCAAAGGGGGTAGCTGCCCTTATGGCATAGCTTCAAGAGAGCTGATCCTCAAAACACAGCACGAGGTGAGGGTATTTACAGCAGGGTAGTAACGTTGCCTTAGACGGAAGGGCTCTGTCATCCTCATTTTGCTGCTGGTGTGACTGCTAGGTAAACTAGATCAAGATAAGGAAAACCCCAGCTGCCTCATGGAGGAGTTCACAGCCTGCACCTTGGAATGTGCCCAGGCTGAACTGACTGAACTGACCCCTGAAATCCAGGTGAAACCATCAATGAAATTTAGGAATTAAAGGGGAGGGAAAAAAAGATGGAGAACAGTAAGCACTATTAACAACCTTTTCCAGTTTGATCCCCTGGTGTTCTATTTTGTGTGTGATAAAATTACAGTCACTTTCTTGATATTATACAGCAATGGTTTTAAAACAAGAAAAATCATGCGTTCTGATATTCTCCTATTCTGATAATGTCTGCCAGGTGCCTGTCATGTAACCAGCACTGCACACGTTGGCCTTGAAAAGCTTGCAGTGCCTCCTAGGTTTCTTGTGACAAATGGGAGTTGATAAAAGAACAAGATAAATAGTGCAGAAAAATAGCAAGTGATGAACTCGCCTCAGTAACATTATCTGTAAGCATTTATGTGAGTGTTTTTGTTTGCAAGAAAGTCCATGTGGAGTGGCATATCCCTGGATGTATGCAAGGGTTCATGCCATGAACCTTTGCAAGACAATCTCGAGTTCCCTACTCCTGTTTATAAAAGGTTCAGTCAATCGATCGGGAACAAAAGCAATAGTGTGTGTCTTAGGTGAAGAGTTAGCTGCCAAACAGCACATAACAAACAGGGCAGCAGGTCTGCCTCACAAGGCAGCGTCAGCCTTTGGTTACATTGGGTTGAATTATCGGGGCACGGACTTGGGCAATGCAGAAGAGCAGGTTGGAGGGTTAGGCAAGTGGAAGATTTCTGGCAGGCTTGGGTTAGTAATGTACTAGAACAGAGACCTTTTTGTTTTGTTTGATTTTTCTTTTTCCTTCTGCTTAAGTGGTAAGGTTTGGGGGTTTTTTTTTGTGGTGGTGTGTGTTTTGAGGGTGTTTTTTTCAAAAGGTCTGCTTTCTGCATTCTGACAAAATTACACCCTCTGATATAGCACTCAGCTGACTTAGAGACATCCTGAGCTGTATAATCACCAAATACAGATGCTTTGGTAACTCTCACTTTCTTGACCTGTCTGAAGCCAATGACAGGACTTGCATGCCTTCATTTGGTGCACAACGAGCAGGTCCCTCTGACCCAAAGCAGCGCCACGTTGTGTTGCTTGGGGGAGGAAACAGAAGAGTTAGAAGAAGGGTGGGAGGTAAGTCCTACAAATGTTTTCTGCTGATCTAGTAGAACTCTGCCTTTGAGACAGAAATGGACTTGGTTCCCTGCAAGTAGCAACCAGCACAGAAGGATACATACACTTTATGCCCAATATTAAAACCAATTCTTTAAAGAAGCAGTTGGTGGCATAGGCTAGAACTCAGGGGCTGTTTGGGAAGCCTGCAGGCTTGCCTCAAGTTATGGGCTCCGCTCAAGGACCAAGAACCTGAGAGTTAACCAGTTAGTTACAGGTCACACTTGGTACTGTGATACTTCAATTCTTTAATGGAATTAGCCCCAACCATGCAAAACTTGATATTCCAAACAGTATGAATGACAAATCAACTTACATTTGTACTTTCTTTTTCAAAAACTTAGTATTTCTTAACCCGAGATTGAGTTATGCAATATTTTGGTGTGGATAGATGCAGTTCCTGGTGGCTAGTAGGAGTATAATGTACTATAACCCTAATACAACGGATCACAGCCAGCCGGAGAAGGATGCTGATAGCTACAAGTCCCACGTCTAGATGTGTGTCCTCATAGACAGCTAGCCATTATGGCCCTATTTATGCTTCTGAAATCTTAGAGTATTCAAGCATAAAACCCCTGCATGCAACAATACGAAACTGGGTCCTCGGAGACCCATCTTACAGCTGATGTAAAGGTCAGCTCTGGGTGCCTCTTGCTTTCTACTCACTAAGCAACATATTTGCCCAGTAAGGCTGCTGGCACAAATTTGATTAGATTAAAGCTCGAGGACTGCCATGGAACAAAGTCAGCTCTGTAACCGCATTTGCACACATACCATTGCCTCGCTGTGTTCCCTCCGCCAGCTGCAGCTCAGGGTGTGCCAAATACTTTTAAGTGCAGGAGTTTGAGTATGGGCAGAAGCAGCATGTCTGGGAGAGGCTGTAGTGCAAGGGTAGGGGCAGAGTATGAGGAAAGTGGTAGTGATGGGAGGCGGCGTGATGGATTTGACTGTGCTCTTACTGCCTACCTCTACAGGGTGGTGATGCTTTTACAAGCACCCTTCCAACAGCATGGGGCATTTTGGCATGCTCAGTGCTTGTGATTTTTATCTTCCAATTTGCTACCCTGAGAGACATGTGCTCGATCTGTGTGTTTACAACAGATGCCAGAGAAATCTCTGTGCATTGTAGGGAGTGTGTTTAAATACAACTCTGTGAGCAATGTGTGAAATAATATACTTAGTCCAATCCAAGTTTGTTAGTCTGTTTTTAGTGGTATTGTTAGTATTTATCAACCAAACAAAACTGAATTCTGATACTCATTGTCTCCTGGAAATATTAGAAGCTTTTAGTAACTTAGCTCACACTTTAGCCTTTGGAGATTACAGTACAGCTTTGCTTTCCTTCATGTTTTTGTTAAACAAGACAGAATCCATCCACCCCCAGTTAAAGAGCAAAATGATTTATTGTCACAGGCTACAAGTACTACTTATGCTAACGCTTTATCTTGTCGTCAGCCTGAAAGACTATTCCAATTAATGCCCGTTTGCACTTGCCATGTAAGCTGCTGAGGGTGATGGGCCCCAATTTCCGTAGTTGCTATCTGATAGCCAGTGCCCGTCACTGAAAATTTAACAGGTCATTCAATGCTAGTCAACAAAAGACCCATGAAGCCTCATTTCACACCAATTAGTATATAGCATATGTACACAAATTGATTTAAAAAAATTCTCAGGGACTCCTCTGCGCTATAATCTGGCCCCATGTGTCCTTGGAGCCCAGAGGCTGGTCCAACAGCATCCCTCCCTTGCAGGTCCCGTCTGCCACAGAAACCAGTGCCTCCGCTTGCTGTTGCAGCTCTGCCATCAGACCAGGTCTGTCCCAGTGCTACTTAAACCCCCTGTTGCCAATAGACCGGTTTGCATTTTCAGCTGGGAAACCCCAGGTTTGCGAAGTGTTGCAGGGTCCTGGCCGAGCCCCAGCTTGGGCACGGCTGGGGCTGCTCCGCTCCTCCTGCTGCCACCTCCACCCTTTCAAAAGCTGTACCTCCTCACCCTACTTTTCTGCTTGTTTTGGACACCGATGCTTTGTTAGATTTTGCACTATTTCTTACCATTTTCATGATTAAACTGTTACGGATGTTTGTTTAGCACCTCGGGTGTTTTCTTTGCAGTCAGAGAATAGGGGTTTCTTATTTGTTGTGTTATTGATTTCAAACATAATTACTTAACTGCGAAATGCCAGTCTTGAGGACTCAAATTTCCCTCTAAATTGTTCTTTTATTCTCTAGTTTCTACATATGAATTGTAGAGTGAGGTTTTTAAGAGGGAACTTTATCAGTAGAAACAAACAAAAAAACCTCAACTCAAAACAGCATGAAAATGCATGGTTTTGCCCCAGTAGCATAACTTTTAAACAGATCTCTGGAAAATCAGGACAACTGCAGGGTGCAAATAATGCTTTGTTCTTACAAGGGGAGAATCTGTGCTTTTTTCTTGGGTTCGGTTTTTTTTTTTCCATTTCTAAATTGCCATGAGAGTGAAGTTGCCTGCAGCGACTGGCGGGCTAAGTATTCCCTGTCCATCTCCTGAGTGTCACCTGCTAAGGTGAGGAGTCTGAAGAAGCCTGGACACATTATGTATGGGTGGCCTTTTGTTTATGACAGACAAAGGCAAAATCCTCTGGATTACTGGAAGATATCATATAACACACAAGATGGAGTTACTATTATTCTTTTCTAAGACATATTGTGTTTCCCTTGGGCAGAGAAAAGAAAGTGCAGCCAATCCTGGGAGGGTAGCTCCTATTAAAGATTTATGCAAGCCTGAATTATTTGGCTTTAAACTTTTTTCTCTTTTTAATAAGAGGGATGCTTTCTTTAGGCACAGCATACTGAAGGAGATGGTATCACTGGTAATCCTTGGCTTAGGCACAGAGCTCCTAAATGGTTTGAATTAGGTAGAAGATGAGACTTTGATTTGCCCTCCCCCCCTTTCTTTTTTGTTTCTGCATTTAAGGTTTCACTGCAAAATTTCCCACTGAAGTAGCAATTTGGTGGGTTTTTGCCCTCTGTATAAGTCTTTTTTTTTTTTAGGTCTGTTCACTCAGTGAAACAGCTTTGAAGCTGTTGAACTGTGTAAATGTTATATTAACATTTTCTTTTGCAATTATAGACATTTACTTGCTCTTGTTGAAATAGCTCTTTCAAGGGGAAGGAAAGAAAGCAGGAAGTGAATACACAAAGAAATGAAAAAGTAGCAGTGTGCTCGATTTAATTTTTGAAATAAGTCATTTCAACTTCTAATTTACACTCCTCTAAGATAGTGGTTAAGGATAGACAAACAAAGAATACTGGAAGAAATAATTTCATTTTGTTCCTTTGTTACATTAGATCATTTAATTTTCATGTGTTTGGTTTGCATATGGAGATTTGGCCAATGCGTCCTGCTCTTTGAATTTGTTAAGTGACACCGAGGAAAGCTCCAGGAGGCTCCTGTCCATCAGCCTGCAATTCACAAATCGCAAAATGGCAAGCAATTGCCCGAAATAAAGATGACAAATAATGTGAATTATCTATTAGTCCAGAGGGTTTCAAGCTCCTGTGGCTTCATTAAATTAAGTCTAGTGTGCTTAACTCAACGTGGCAACTGATCCTTTAGGAAAAAGCCCTATATAATCCAATACAAATTATAATCTTTTTATGGGTTATTCAAAACATCCAATATACTTAATAGATTAATTTTTTCTGTGGCATTCTTCTGGGTCATGTTATAATTTCTATGTAATATAGTAATTTCTGTGGATAACTTCACAGAACTCGGATTAATCTCTCCTCCTTTACTCTCACAATGCTTTATTTCGTGTTTTCCATACTAGTGATATTTGTTCTTTGAATATACTTTGTCATGTCAGTATTGTATTTATAGCAGGATTTCCAATGGAAAGTGTAACTAATATTTCAGTGTTAACACACTTTGTGTGATGTGGCTTCTTTTCTATCGGTGGTTATCATTTCAACAGATTATTATTTTTTTTTCTGCTGCCAAGCCAATGCCAGGAGCATATTTGTGTTGTTACTGTTGCTCAGCAACTGTGATCTCTTCACTAGGTCTGACAGTTGCTTTCTCTCCAGGAGAGCAGAGATGCAAGAAGGACAGATGCATTGATCCTCAACGCATTATCAGATCTTGTCACACACCCACTTTGAAAAGCTGATAGCATCTAATAATCTTACTCAAGGCTCATTTTACACATCGTTGAGCTTTTACAGTTAAACTTAGAAAAATGCATTGTCTTGGTCTGTCAAGGCAGGGAGGTCAATAATTAGGCCGCTATTCATCAAAAAAGTAAACTATATACTTTTAAGGAGGCTTGGTCCACATAGAAGGTTATTTTTGTCCCATTTAGAAGCTGCAGACACTTTAATATCTGCATCAGTCCTCGTCGGTGATCTGCAGTCTGACTCTATAGAAACTTCATGTGGCTCAGCTTCTGTTCAATGGGCTAAGCCACATCAATCAGAAAATCAGAATCAATCAGAAAATGAGTGATATTGTTGTATTTTAATCCAGGATGATAACTGGCAACAGTAATCGCACTATCTTCTTAGGAATCTATTACAGGTGAAAAGATACTCCTTAGATTGTAGAAGGGATGTCCAAAAGAGAAAAATACAGAGGAGACTTAATTATATAAAACTAAAATGCTAGTCCGTGGGCAAGTAGGCCAAGACTAAAGAACTTGACAAGTGACTGACTATTACTAACAATAAGTTACTCCAAACCCAGTGACACACAAACCTGCAGAGCAATTTGTTAGACTGATCAATTGCTGAAGAGGGAAAAAAAAGCATTTAAGACTGGAAAGGCCACAGCAAAGAAAGGCGAGTTGACGATCTGTCAGTGGGTAGGACTGGCTCTGGAGGTGCTTCACGATGCTCTGACCTCAAGGCTTTGTGTCATGGGGAATATGCCAGAGGTGCCAGCTCAAGTTGAAGTGCCAACAAAAAATTTTGGGCAAAATCTGTAAAATGGGTATTACAAATCACCAGGACCTGGCATCCCTTACCTGGAGTTTAAAGGGATTTGGCAAAAACTTGTTGAGCTGTGAACTGTGGCTACTGACACTGGCCTCGAAAGCAGGGGAGGAGGTGGCGGCAAGCACAGCCCAAGCCTTCGGGAAAGGGTTCAGGCACCATGCAGGGTGGTGGAAGGTGTTTAAATCTGATTTCACCAACAAAAAATTCTGGTAGAGTTATAATAAGGAAACTAGTGATCACCTTTGAATGTGATACAATGATAGTCAGCATTGCTCCTGCAGAGGAGGGAAACAATGAACTACCAGTCCCCTGGAGTTTTCTGGAAACTGTCAGTGATGGTGGCTGCTACAGGCTGTAACTGGCAGGTCTATCTCCTGGTGATCCAGGCTGGTGACCACCCTCACACCCCTCCAGCCCCAAGGCTCGAGATTCCTTTCACGGAAAGCAGATGCAAACAAATGCCAATCTTGCCAAGGCAGGGAGGCATGACTCGGCCAGCACCTGCCTCCAGGCCTCAGCTGGGGAAAGTTTACAGGTCCTAGAACGTAAGCACTGTTCTACTTACTGAAGGGTGTGGGGAGAGGCTTCTCGTGTGGTCACTGGGGGAGGGGTGGGGACCAAAACAGACCAAAAACCCAAAAAAAGGCTAAAGGAAGTTAAGTTGTCATGAAACAAAAGGGAAAATACTTTCACAGGATTGGAAAGAAAGCAAACGAGGAATGAAACTGAGAGATCCTGAAAAATCTCTGAAGAGGCTTAGCTGATTTGCATTTTTCAATTTAAAAGAAAGAAATTCGGAAAGATGTTCACAGAAGCCAGGACAACCGTGGATTGTGAGTGAGACTGGATAAAGAGCAGTAGTATTCTTTGTCCTGTGTGAACTAGAGTGTATTATTTAAGAAATTGCTAAGTAGCAAGTTTGAAAGAGATACTGGAAGTGGGTTTTTTAACCATGGTAAATCATGATTTATGATTAAATCATGAAACTCAGTATTACAGGATGCATTGGGTGCTCAAGCTATGAAAATGTTCCTACCTTGATTTCAGAGTCACAGAAAAAAGTTAATCTAAGGGCTTTAAACGCAATGGGGTGACCACAGTCCTCTAGAAGCAAAGAGGGTGTGTGTTAACCCTCCACTCAGGTCTGGGAACTGCAAGGGAGAAGAGTATCTTTGTGCAAGCCAAGTGTGTGCCAGGGCCATTGCAGCAGAACTGCATCTCAGTTCAGTGCCTGGACATGTTCCTGAGTGCCTTAATTTACTTTATATATATTTAGCTGGAGATGATGAGCTTTTGTAAAAAAAAAAAATTAAAAAATTGAAGCTCCATTTGTGAGGTGTTGGCCAGTTATTGCACATAGGTTAATGCTGTAGTTAACTTCAGGCTAAGAAACAACAAAAAGGAAAGATTTTTGAGAGTCAAACACAGAGGAGCGTGTGTTAAGTGGGACCTGGCTTTTAAAGCAGACTTAGAAATTATCAATGCTATTTCATGGACCTCTGTCAATTTGAAACTGTGGTCACAAAGAGATGGTCTTCAAATGAGGCTCCTGAACTATTGTAGAGCAGAGCTGGAAAAGCAGCAGCAATCCTGTACAGCCTCTTGGTGCGTGTGTGTGCGTGCACAGGGGCCAAATATGGTCCATAGCTCCAGAAAAATATTTTTGTAATATGAATAAAAGCTGTGTGTATGTTATGAAACAAATTAAGGCCACTTATTTAAAAGCCATAAACTCCCTGCATGCATTTTTTTGGAGAAGCAAAGATGGTCTACTTGTGTTCATTAAGGCAATTTGAATATGCTGAGTGTGTTCATTATGATTTAAGTAATCAAAAGCCATGCTCACTAGTTTGTGGTCATAATGCTGGCAAACTGCCTAAAACATTGTTCTGGCACTTCTAGGGAGAAGTTTTCCCTATAATTAATCCTATTCCCATCTGTGTATCTTTCAAAAAAATGCCATATCTGGTATTCTTGCACAGGTATATTTCTAAAGGTGAACCCAGGACTTGAGTGTCTAGAACCAGCTACTTGTTGGAGAATTAATAAGTTTTGGTTGTTTTCTTTAATTCAGTATCTGCCATAAATACTGTATTAACATTTAATTACTGGAAGACACGCAGCTGCCTGGGTAGCAAAGCTGCAATAGCACTTCTGCTTGAAGCACAGTTCTCAAATATGTCTAAAAACCCTGGTTTTACTTTTTTTTTAACTCCCATGTTCATCTGTAATATTTACAAACAAATCAAAAGTAACTTGTATACTGATACCAGTTTCCATCTATGAAACCAAACTGCTAAGCCTTCTGGGCTTCATTTGTCGTTTTGGGTGTTTAAGTGTTCATTGCCGGCAGGACAAGGCAGCCCCTTCATAAGAACAAAGAAAGGGTGGGCAGTCACCTAGAAGATGACACAGGTCAGTAAAATAGACTTCATTCATGGGTAGCCTGGCTTAAGCTTTTCTACTGCCACTAAGGCAAAGGGGAGGTTTGGAAAGAAAACAACGCCACAGATTGAGACACTTGCAGGGATCTTCTTCTCTGAAAGCTCATAGAAGCAAAACGGAATAAAGTATGAATTTCCCTGCCTGGGAAAGCAGGCTGTTTGCGGAGGCTGACTCCTGGTGCTCACCAAAGCTGAGAAGCTGGGTGGAGATGGACTTTAAAGGGAGGTCATGCAAAAGTCTGACTCTTCAGAGCCAATCTGCAGTGGTTGAAAGTGTTCTTTCTCCAGCACTCATCTGGGCTGACACTGTATGTGTTTCAAATTAGCTGATAGATGAGGAAACATCCCTTAGGTGTTGCACAGAATATATATAACGTTACTCACTGCATTTGTGCCTAAATCTCTCTGTGAGTTCCTAGAGTTCAGATGACAGCCCTGAAGAAAAGGAATAGCTGTTAACTGGAAGTGCTTTCCTTCTGCTACTTTTTTTTAACCTTTAGTTTTTATTAATCAGATAGTTTCATACCTGTTAGGTCAGTTTGTTAACTAATGCAGAAACCTGCACTGGCCTGAATTTGCACAGCTGAGAGAGCAGTAGTGGCCTTTCCTCTTATGGATGTTTTGGAGATGGTTTTTTCCTCAGTTTGGCCTACAGTGATGTTCCTGTTACGTGAGCTAGTTGGTGGGTTGCGGACTTTGTAAAGGAACAAACACTTTTCCCATGTGACCATTACTGTGGAAACTATGAGGTAAGAGTCCTTGCTTTGCCATCAAGGGCAGAACTGCTCAGTCCCTCCCTTGAATCGTCTGTATATCGGTCTGTAATGGCTTCACGCACAGCCAAAAGATTTAATAGTGCATGAAAACAAAATACTTGGAATACACACAATTATAATAAATATCAGTGATTGTTCCTTATCAAACACTGAAAACTATGTGGGTTCCTATTTGGGGATTGAAGCACAGTATGTGATCATTGCCAATATTCCGCTTCTTGAGTGGTCATATGTGGCTCAAGTCTTCTACATCAATAAATAAATACTTAGGGTAAATGAAAAGAGATATTTCATAACAACAAAAAAGCCTAGTACACTGGCTTGTGTAGAATAAAACTCTCTTGTTGAGACATCTGAAAGGCTGTGCCTGGAATACCTGCTGCCTGCCTTGCTCCCCACAAGGAGTATTTTGTTTATTACAGTTTAAGGAATGATAAAGTAGCCCATGATTGAGCTCTGATGTTTATCTGCACTATAATTTGAGGCATGATGTCGTTAGGCTTAAAGACTGTGCTTTATCTGTGTTTATTCTTCTTATGACTTGATGTATTACTCAATACCTCAGTGTATTATTAGCTGATGTTAATGGAGCTTTTTATTACTGTTTGAACTTTTTCATGTTTCAGGTGGTTTGCCTGTGTTTCAGGCAGGGCTTCTACTACACCACAGAAGCTGCTTTTAACTCATTGAAAGCATATGTCACTGTGGAAAACCTTATGTAGTATTACATGAAATAGATACCTAACTTGTACAACAGAAATTAGAGTTTGAGGTAAATCTGTGAAAATCCCATGGTGTTGTTTGGTTGGGTTTGGTTTGGTTTTTTGTTTGGTTTTATTTTGATGTTGTTTTTTTAAAAGGTAGGAGAGTACATGACAAAAATGAACAAGAACATACCTAATAAAATAGGGTTACATCACAGTAAGGATTTTGGGGGAGCATTTAAACCAGATCTCTGCTCAGAAACATCCACCTAAAAGCAGAATTTTGTTGTCAAGTGTGAAGAGGGAAACAAGGAACGATTACTGTATAACGTGCACTTTTTAAATCTTTCTGTCTATTCTTACACGTCTAACAGGGACTACCATTGGACTACTGAAGCATTTGTGCTCATTCACGTCACTGTGCAGAAGATAATTTATGTGAAATGCAACTTTGACTTTCAGTTCCTATATACCTTTCTATGTCTAGCTATAGCTCCTAAACACCTTGCAAATCATGTGGAGGAGGATTCAATGTGTGCTATTTGTGATTCATAATTATAGATTTCCCTATTTCAGTGTCATTATCAATGACACCTGTTAGCTTCTTCCCCATCCTCTGATCCACGCTGTGGTTTAATATTTTTGCACACAAATTTCTTTCAAGGAAACAAAAAGTCTTTTGGCAGCTGAGCTGGCCTATTTCTTATGAATAATAGGCAAAAAGTTTCCCCAGCTGTTTAAATCGCACACACAATGTTTTGGGTGGGGAGAGGGAGAGTAATACTACTGAAAATTAGGGTTTTTTTCATGTGTAAAAAATACCTAGAAACGAACATTTTTTTTTTTTCAGTAACGAGTATGGGTCTAAAAACCACAGGAGCCAAGTTACTGTTTCCTCTTCCCTGCTCATGAATCTCCTCATATGCCTCATTTCTTTGAAACCTGGGAAACCCTTGGGGGGGTTAGATATAGCCTCAGAGCAGCAAGGGGTTGTGCTTATAGCGCAAAGTTTTGTTATTATGTTGGGCTCTGCCAATTCATTCAGGTTAAAGTCCTTTTTGTTGTAATGCAGGTGACGTTTTGTTGTAATGCCCAGATAGTTCATTGAACTAGCCATAATCTGAAAAAAAAAGTAAAAATAAATGTTATTGATAATCTTAACAAAAGGTGGGACGGTTCCGTAGTCCAAATGAGCAAAATAACAGCGTAACTGATGTTTATCAGATACCTGTTTTCTTGGTATTTTTATATGAATCCTACAGAGATGTCACTGTAATTACAAACAGGATACCAAAGTTGTGCTGAGATAAACCAGGCTCCTGTTATAAAGGAACCATAAAGCAATAGGTGGGTATGTCCTTCGTAGTTCTTTTCTTTTTAATAGCAGGTGTTAACATTGCATGTTAACAAAAATCCCATCAACTTTTAAAAAGACATTTATCAATACATCACAAACTTAAATTTTCAAGTAAAAATCTTAAAGCAAACCACAAGGAAGATTGGCTTGTTCACTCTGGGCCCTCAAAACTTTGGGATGATGTTAATTAGCTGCAGATAATCATCAGCATAGAGAGGCCTTAGACATACGTGGAAGTGATGAAGGCACAAAATTCTTGTGTGAGCAAATGCAGATTGACCACCTTACAGCTATGTGCATCTACATTTAAAATATGACCGAATTCTTAAATTTTATTGTTGTAAATGTTAGTGCTAGCTATTATTTTTAGCAGACACACATGGCAAGAGCTAGTTAAACATAGTATTTTCCCCACTCTTTGTGTGGCTTTACTTAGGTTGGTTTTGGTCCTTTTAAGCACTGGCTGTTTCTCCCTACACATAACTAGGTAATAAAACTTTTAAGTATTATTTACAATAACAGCTATTTTGTTGTCCAACTTTCATACTTTCAACAGCTTGTATGATGTCATTGGCTTTGCTGTGATTACCTGCTTACTGCCAAACGCATGATGATAACAGAAACTGAAGTCACTGAAATAAATTTTTAAGCATGGATTTACGTTCCTAATGGTATTTGTGCATCTATACAAAACTATTGCTCTCACAGGATCATTTTAATTCAATATGTAAATATTGAACTCTCAGTCTCAACTGGGTGCTTGTTGCAAGAAACAGTTTGGAAATATTAACTAGAAATTCTAGTAAGAGAAAGTGTGCACAGAAAATGTTGATGTTTTCCTGCCACCTTACATCACTGAGATCTCTTGTCTTGTCTGTGTATTTCTGTGGTTCTGGTCTCAGAAAAATACCCTTCCCTGCATTGAAATTCCCAGGAAAAAACTGATCTGCTAACTTTCATGCTCTCAGCCCAATTTCAGAGGACATCCTTAACCTTCTCAGGTCGTCAGTGTGTAGTCCAGAAAAGATGCTCTTTGGTAACCTTACGTGCAAAGTATGGATGCTTTATGCACTCATGACTAAGAGGTTTCTCCCTGAATTTAGTTTTGTACATGGTAATTTTACCAATTCCTACGGTCTTGCTTAATTTTGAAAGCTGCAGCGGGCTCACTGACTTTAGCGCAAGACGAGCGATGCATTTGTAATACTGAGACTGCTGCTGGGGTTTGGAGGAGACAGCTGGCTGCGTGATAAGGCAAGCAGTGCGACTGCTACGTTATCACCAGCCAAACGTGTAGAGTGTGGGGGAAGGGACGTGATGGAAAAATTACAGTTGAACTTAAGTAGGTGTTGGGAGGTTTTGTTTGGGCATATACCAAAGCCATTGATTATGAAGAGATTTGCTGTTCAAGGCTCTTTATTTACAATATAACTGAAGTCAACTCTTGCAGTCCTAAAGCAAGGACTGTGATTTTTAGAGGTTTTTAATGGACTTCTCTGGAGTCGCAAGCATAAACTTTGAAATAACATTGGATGAGAAAGGCAATATCCTTTCCTTTCCACATATTTGTTGTGTTGCATTCTGCTTTCTGTTACACAAGGTATAAATCTAGAGTTAGCTTTGTGATGTTCAAAGCGTTGATCCCCCCGTATACACCAGAGTAACCGACAGCAGATATGGGGCTAGACAACTTAATAAACTCTTTAGAGGTTGAGTCTATCCTACCCACTGCCTTTTTTCAAACTTATCTTATTATTGGCTAGTTTCAGCAGAGCCTCACATGTCATTTTCAGTGCAATCTTTGCTTATTTTTTCCTTTTACAGTGTATTTTTCCCTTGTAGGCTGTACAAGTAGATTTTGCAACACAGAACACCAGAAAACCACGCCAAGTTCTTGAGATTGATGCTAGGGAGGAAGATGATGTAACTCTGCACATGTGGCGCTTCTTCTGATGCTACCAAAATATGTAAATTTGTATCACTGATTCTTTTGGTTTGCACTGCTCACTTTTTGGGGTGAAGGGTAATAAGCTGGGAAGAAAAATGTGGATTAAGCAAGCAGATAAAGGGCTGTTCCAAAATATTATCACTAGGAGGGAATGCACCAATGAATAGCAAGCTTTGAGAAGTAACAGACTTCAACAAAACCTAACCTTGCTAGGGAAGCAAGATCATGACAGAATGCTCAAAAATGGAGCAGTAAAGAAAAAAAAAACTATGTGAAATTATGCAGGTGTATCCAGGGGTCTTTCAATAATCAAATAAGGTGTTAATGGTGTCTTGAAAGTCATGTTTCTCTCAGTTTAGACAAGGAATTTTCATAAGTTCATGTATGTTTTTAAGGAATTGAAATAGTATCAATAAACTTTCTTGTCTAGGTAGACTGCCATGAAAGCCCTTTTTCCCTTTTTTTTTAAATGCATAAAATGTTAACAGTTAACTGATTTTGGTAGACAGGACAGGCCTGCGCCTTATCTCCCTGACATGCCAGAATTGAATAGAGCAGAAAGTAGTCTGTAAAACACAAAGCAGCTTCTGCAGATGGCTGGTATGCATGTGAAGGAACACTACCAGGTATAATTGCTACTCCCTTAAATACTTCCAATACTTCTCAAGCATAACACTAGCAGTACATGATTTACCAGTAAGGCTTCTGTGCACAGGCCTTCAAGAAAAAGCGTCTGAGTTTATTTTTTACTGAGGTTTTTGCCATTATCTTATTTGCAAAATTATGTAAGCCCATGGATGGAAAACATCTTTAACGCCCATTTATATACAAATAAGCGTTACGTAGTTTATCATACAAGAACAGAAGAGAACGACACTATACCAAGGCAGCCCTTTCAGTTGATGTTGGTACTTAAAATAATTTCATTAAAACACAATTCATGGATAATCTCAGTGTATGGTACGGGTAATTGCTGTAATTTTTTTCATTCCAGTTTAAAATTAGCAGCAAATGCTGAGCCAAATACTGCAGACTTAGGCAGGACTTAGCAGCAAATAGGAGCTGCTGATATGAAGTCAGGTGTGTGTGTAGGTGCTCTTCCCACAGCAACAGAGGAGTTGAAGTTATGCTGCTAACTACTTATCTGTAAGCCTTTCGCTAATGATGGTAATGTTTTAGGTAAAGTGTTATCTGTATCTACAACTCATTATTTAGGTAGCATCTGTGTTGTATGCTAGAAAAATCTACTGAGTCTCTACTAAGTGGGAGGGATCAGCTGCCATTCTTGAGACAAATCAAGTTGTTCAGCTCTGAAGTTGCATAACTTTTTTCAAACAGGGTGTGCTCTCTTTGTAATGAACAGAAGAGTTTGACTTCTGGACTTTCTAAAAGACTAAGTTATGTGTCAGGACTTAGGAAGAAGAAAATATTGCCAAAAATGCTGTAAAGGTGTAAAAAGCTGTGCACAGAAAGAAGAAAGAACAATTAATTATTCTCCTTTGCAAATTAATGAGAAAAAACAAAGGCAAGAGGTAAGAGTTTATATTAGATGAGAAAGTGTAGTATAAGCTGTGGAGAAAAAAAAAAAAGACCATATATGAGTTAAGCCTTGCTTCCTTAATATTCCTCTTTAAACACTAGCTTTTTCTGTAATGTGTACCTCTAACAGTATTAGTCACTTTTGTAACCGGTTTCAGTATGTAAAAAAGCAAGGAAAAAAAATCAAAAAACAAACCCAACTTTAATCTTTTCAGTAGGTTATAGGTTCAGAGGTTACTCAGGTCAGTTCACTGGTAACAATTATTTTTCACAGAGAAACTGTTAACCTCAGCCTGATGCAAGAAGTGGAGAACTTAATCTATTTAAAAAAAATCATTTATCACTGTAGGGTAACATTGACAGGTGTGGCAGAATGAGTGGCAAAACCCTGGCTGCTTCTGGTCAACAGCAAAATACCAGTTGCTTTCAGGGTGCCAGGAGTGCATGATACAGGCTGAATATCAGCTAGGGAAACCTGAAGTAACCTTTCAACTCAAGAGGGATTTCCTTGTAGGAGAAGCCTGATTAATTTTAGGGCAGAAGTTTGGGATAGCTTGCTCTGCTGCCACCTTCATGGTCCATAAATGAAGGCTTCATGCTGTTGATCTGGTTTCTCCTAAAAGAATTAAGTGCTCTTCTCCCCTTTGAGCACATGGTAAAGCAAAGGGATCAAACTGTGCTAAAGTGAGAAAGCAATCAGTGGAAATGACGTGCTCAGCCATTCTGCATTCAATGTGGTTTTCATGACAGTCTGAAAAATGAACGATTAGGTCAACAGGAATGCCGAAAGCTTTCTGTTGTGGTGTGCTGCTAATGATCATCAGGGCAATCATCTTACTGGTGTGAGAGACAGTTTAAACATTGGCTATTCAAAGCTGAAGTGAAGCTAATTAACTATCCACTCTCCAGCAGTTATGTATGACTAGTAGATATGACGTTTCAAGTTGTGTAGGAATCCTATAAGAAAGGTCTTTTTCTACCCATGAATTAGGAAAACAAAAATAATTTACGTAAACCCCCCAAACCCACCCACCCCATGACCCCCACCCCCAAAAAAAACCCTTGAGATTTCCAAACAAAACACCATAGCTCTTGCTTTTTAATACCAGCTGAGAGGAGTCCTGGTACTCTAGTGAACACCAGAATATATGTTCTGTTACATTAGTTATGTTCTAAAACACAGGATGGCTTCTCTTTGATCATCTAGAATGAAAAATCTTTAACTTACACAAGCATGAATATACCATCCCCACCCCCCAAGGTTTGAGAATGAAATAATCCTGTTTGACCAACTACTCTTTGAGTTAGGTTAGTTTAGGAGTTGCACTATGCTGCTACAGACTTAATTAATGAATTAAAAGTGAAGTATATTTAGTCTTGTTTTCACTTGGCGTTCACCTCTGATGAGTAACTGGGATTTTGCCTAAAAAGGACTAAGTTTAATAATAATAATGATAAGAAGTCTGATCTGGGAAAATGAAGGAATGATTTCCCTAGGTAAGTAAATAAGAGCTGTCTGAAAATAACTGAAAGAGGGGGAAGAAAGTGTTTGAATTTTGAGAAAATCGGATATAGGAAAGGGAGGAGGACTGTTTGTACTAGACAACGATAATAAATCAAGAAACAATTGGGCATAAGTTCAAAAGAAAAACAAAGATTCGCTGGTAAGCTCCAGCAGCTTAGCTCTGGTAATGCGGACTGGCCATAAACTCAGTTTTAACACTCCAAGTAAGTCAGGCTTGCAGCTGCTTTGCATCATCTGAGCGCTGCAAACAGTTGCAGCAAGCCAGTTGCAGCATACCAGCGAATCTAGCCTCTTACATGGTTATTCAGATAACACTTTTTTCACACAGTTATAAGGGCAGTCTTAGTTCAAACGTGCAAGTGACAGCTTGAGAAACAAGCACAGTTGTCTCACCTTTTCATAAACCATGCAAGTTTCTGCTTGCAAGGACGAGCAGGGAGCAAGCACAGTTGGGCACTGCACTTTTGCTTTTCCCACCTTGTCCTGTGAAGAAAGCTTGCTGTGTCTCTGCCTCTCTCTCCTGTATAAAGACTGGCGTGTAAACATGTGCCAAACTGCATGGGGCAGTTATGTTACAGGCAAATATCCAAGAAGGATCACAAGGCCATCACACTACTTTCTTGTATGACCTGCAGAAGGCTGAGTTCCCATGTTAGAGTCCTATATACTAGCGCAGTGTGCTCCATTGCCAAGGCTTTCATACTTTTTTCCCTGTTTGACTTTTTTTTTTAGAACAGTGTCACTCACCTGTCCTTGCCAGATTCCTTTGTTTCCATAACCCACCCCCCATGCTTTTTCTCCCACTGGCCCATTTTGACCCAAGCAGACAAAGAGCTGAAGATCTCAGAGATTATATTTGCACAAGCTTTCTGAATCTGTGAGAAACAATTAAGACAATAAAATGCAATATTAGCATTATATTTCCACAGCCCTCTTAAAGATGCAGGAGTAACTGCTTACCCCTTATGAGAGGTAGCTACCATCTCATTGATGGACAGAGCCGGTTCTGTCCACCCACAATACTCATGTCACTTGCCCGCTTGACAGCTACAGCTTTTGAAAGGGAAGAGGTGTTGGGGGACAAAGCTGAGTCTGGGGGTCACTCAGGAAGATACAGAGCACAATTTTGTGGGAAACCAGGCTTTGCCAGTCCTGCGTGTTATGGAACGGTTGGATTGATCGATACCTAAAATAGCCTATTGTCTTCCATACAGTAATTTAAGTTGACTTTCTTCAACTGACAAATAAGATTAACTGTAATGACTGCAAATATATGGATTTTGTCCTTCCTGCTTCTTAGTTACTTCAGGTAACTATTTCTGTGCTTGCAGATTTTAGGCTGTGCGGCTCGTTGCCAAGCAGAGAGAAGCCGGCTCAGTGCTGCTGTGCAAAACAGCAACAGCAGAGTTTCCTGAAAGTGTTGGCGAGAACGTGGCACCTCGCTCCTCGCAAAGGGCGAGATTGTGCTGACTTTACTTCTGTTTATTAGCGTGGTGCTTGACAAGTCATGGCAGTGTAGCTGTAGGCAATCTTGAGGTTCCCTGCTGCGTGTATGACAGCACCGCAAAGACTGGCACTGCCACGTGTGACCTGTGCAAAGCCACTGACAGTGGGGTTTTTTGGTGTTCCTGTATATAGCATGCAGACCTGCATGTGTAATATCTTGTAGGAGAAAGTACTCCTGCCATGGCCTTTTAGTAAAATATCTATTATGATTTTTAAAATGAAATTACAGAGTGTACATAAGCATTCTCATTACATATTTATCTTGTGAGATGCACTTTCATTCACCTAAAAACTTAGTCTTTCTGAACCTTTCTGAACTGACTTAAGTCTTTCTGAACACTTAAGGTTCAGCCTTACCATTTATTGTTATTAATGTTAGCCTTACCATTTATTACACAATGTGGTTTTTTGCCTTTTGCTTGTGTATGGGTCAGGACCATAGAAGAGGTCCTCACCTCCCCAGTGGTACAAGCTGAACAGAGAATATGAAGGGGTCTGCCGTAGATCCTTTTGAAATGGGAGGTTTTTTCCTTGCACTAGTTTGCAGCGCAGATGTACCTGCACAGATGTTGCCGGCAGAGCAAGCCCCACGCTGTCCCACAAACACCCGGGGCAGCAGATCATATGCCAGGGCAAAAGGGTGGGAGTGATTGAGGCAATATGTGATTTGACTGTCCTCACCTGGTGATCAGTCTCTAGAGAAGGACACACAGTTTGTTTTACCCCGAAGTGGTGCTGAGCCCGTGTCAGGGAGAGAGGAGATGTTATTGGCACCGTGACAAATCCCTGCACCTCCTGTGAACACTGTGAAACCTGAATGTGCTCTGCGCTCTGCTTCTGCAGCTCTAACATACTGTTGGACTTGGGTTGTCTAATGTGAGCTTTTAAAGCCGCTGGTAAACAAAATTGTAACAATTAGGTGCACAAACCGGTGGGCTAGGATGCGAAGGAAAAGCCGTGGAAGCATGGAGGATCATTAATTTTTCCCATGGTGTTTGACTCAGCATGTGATCTTTTGGCCGGGAAAATACTTGAGGCAGTGCAGTTAGTAACACTTCTCCCAGAGGCTGTCATAACCATGCTTTAGACACCGAGTCACAGATGTTTACCAAATCATCATCACACACCCTGGTTTCTAAGAATTACAGAGAGATGGGTTCAGCAAGACTCATTTCGTGAATGGCCCTTTCTGATAGCAGACACCCCGTGTATAAATTCTCCCTGTACATTTTCCTGCAGTTCAAATTACAGTGCTTGATTAATTGATTTGACTGAAGAGAATGCACCAAGTAAAGTTCAAATGGAAAGAGTAAGCAGCTGGACACATGTTCACTTTCCTTCACAGTCTTGTTAATTTTGGCTGATGATTTCATGCAAACTGTGGTACTGAAGTGTATCCACAGCGCTGTCTCACTGAATATAGATAATGTTCCCGAGCTGTTGGAAGTGTGAAATACATTTCATATAGGGCCAAATTCTCATCCTGTTGATATCTGTGGGAGAATTGCTGTGCTTTCAGGGGATCGGTATTTGGCCCTTGATGTCGTTTTTGAAAGTTTTGGTGTGATTTTTAAAAAAAATTTTCAACCAGAAATGGACATTCAGAAAATATCAGAAGTGTACTTTTCTTGCATATCTAAAATTCCTCTCAACAGAATAATTTTAGCAAGCTTGTTGGATGGGTTTGCTAAATCGTTCAGACACAACGCTTTAAAATAATGGCCTATGCTCTTTAAAGGAAGTTGATATAATTGAATTTCAAAGGTGTAGATTTGCTGACTTTTTGTACTGTAAGCAAGCTTCCTTCTAGAAGTCCCAAACCTAAAGCTGGCAAAGCCTGCGATATATCCATGATAACTCTTTGCTTTGGGTTTTGATTGTGTGCCATCAATAGGCAGAAACAGACTTTACCGAAATTGGAGTACTGACTAGCCCTGAAGTCTTACAGTGGTATTTTATATCCTTTCCCCCTGGCAAAATTTTGCATTCAGTGCAACTCACTAGTAAATGAAAATAACCTTCTGCATCAGGAAAGGTTTAAACATTTCTATAAATTATTATTCTTTCCTAAAATGTAAGAATAATACCTGTGTAGTACCAGCCCATAGCCACGTTCCAGGGGGCTGAGCTAACCACCGTCAGGAGGATGAAGTAAAAATTCCCGTTTCCTAAGGGAAAAGGTGGTGTTGCAGAATGTCAAGCAGAGTTTGAGCGAGCAAGCAGCGGGCTCCCACGGACACCCAGTCTGTCACACTGCTGCTACTCTGCCTACAGAGCTGAGACAGGGACACGTGGAAAATGGTTGGTCTCTCCCCTGTGTGCATTGCACGAAACCTGTGTGAAACAGTATCAGTATTAACTAGTAATCTCAAGCAAGGTGACAAGGACCGAGTCACAAAGATTTTTTTAAAAACAAATAAAGCAGCAGAGGTGGGAGAAGCAGCAGTGGGTACTCTAATCTTGGTCCAAAACTGTCAACCTGCCATTCAGCTGCATGAAATGCATTTTCCCTCCAGTCTAACCAAGTTTTCCTTCACTGTCGGAGACTCTATACCTTCTTGGGTGCTTCTTGTGGAAAGATGAAGGCCACTTTTGCTCTTACAACAGAGCACAACTTAAGGTTCACCTTCAGAAATGAAATGTGTTGAAAGAGGTTTACTAGACCTCCCCTAAGGTAATGGCTAAGTTAGAGCTTACCTTGGTGAAATTTTAGCAAATAACACATCAGATTCCCCTCAGTGTCTCTCTCTCCAGCCTGGTCTTTTATGATAATACAAATGCAGCTTGGCTTTGTAGATCAGCAAAAGAGTTAACAAAAATGTTTTTTCTTTCTAAACAAGCAGTACAAGATACTGTGTAGTACACTCCATGTTAGGGAATTGCAGCACAGCTGATGTGATGACTGCCAGGAAAGGCTCTTCCTGAAGACGTTTCTCACTTTTTACTACGTTTTCATGTTTTGTGTCAGGAATGGAAAGGTTTAGACTTCACTTTAACATATGTACTTTGGTTGCAAAGGAGAAAAATCTCCAGCTTCTCAAAGGGTAGAAATCTAATAAAAATTTCTCAATGTGAATTTTGGATGCATGATTCTTCAGCTATTTTCATCTTGAAGAAGACCACCTTCTGCACTGTCATCACCACAGCCACATGTGAACTGCACTGTGGACTTCAGTCAACCCATCTCTGGGTATTAGGGTCCCCTACAGTTATATAGGGTAGGTACAGGGACATCACATTTAGGGTACCACTGTACCTTTCCCATAGGGTTGGGTGTCTCCAGAAGGTAGTTCATAGCAGCCTAAGGCTGAACCTGGGGTCTAATCCTCAGTAGAAAAATGTAATACTTCAAGATAAAGAAATTAGGAGTTTGTATCTGATGTAAAGTGTTACACAAGATTTCATTCCTAAGCTGTGTTTCAAAAATCGAGAACTTTCTTTAAAACACCTGAGCACTTTCAGTGGAGCTGGAGAAGTGTGTGCTGGGTGTAGGTGGTGGATCAACTCTTTCTCCCATGGACCACAATGCCGCGGGAGGACTGGCAGCAACAAAAAAGGTGGTGTCAACCTGCACAGATTGGTACAAGGGATTTGGCCCCTTTAAGTACTAGAAAAGGGAAACCAAAGCTCAATCATAGCATGTTTGTTAGTCTTTGTGTCAGATCAAATAATGCGCGCCCCTATAGATCGAAGTATGTTAATGGATTTGTGTGGTTAAAAAGAAAAAAATATAAAAAAGAAGGATGACTAAAATATGTACGCGTAGCTTGACAGTATATTTTCTTTTAGGAAAATCTGGAATAAAAGCAACACTTATGCACGCTAAGCAGATGTTTATGATTAGTTCTTAGTTAACATCACCCAGCTGGCCATGGATGGCTTTATGGAGGGGAGAGCATTTGAGAATGTCACGTGGTTATATAAATCAAGAACATGGCAGTCATGATACTGGGGCAAAAGTGTTATATTGCCCATTTTAGGTAACTCTTTCAAATCACATCATAGGACAGTGAAGTAGACTGTTGTCACCAACACTGTGTTTCCAGTTTCCTGTAATGATACAATGAGTATCTCTATGCATGGAAGTTCATTCTGAGGACTAAATAGAGACGTGTAGTATATGCACCTATGTCTGTAAACATCTGTCAAATTTGAGGAAATCAATAGGTAATAAAATATTAGAGGCGTTCTAACTGTATTTGATAAACTATTAGTTTAGAACATAATTGTAAATGCATTGGCTTGAATATAATCTACTACTGGTAATGCATAATTTTGTTAACATTTCTTTTGATATTTTCTTTATGGGTCAGGAGACGGACTATGATGTTTTAGAAACTTGAAGTACTCATCAGGACCTTAAACTGTTTTCCCACTTACGGAAAACATGCCTTTTCAGGAAGATTATCTACTGATTGCACGGGCAACCATCTCATGCAGGGATGTAAAAAATTATTTTGTGCACAATATATCTGCCTTTTCCCCAGTCATAAAGTTGTTATGAAGTAGGACATATTTGCAAAAATACACGGAAAATATTTAGCTCCTAGTTAATAAAAAAATATACAGCCAAAATTGGTCTTACTGTGTGAGAAGGATGAATGCATCTGTGCCAGTTGTTTCTTGATGAAGTTTTGCTCTTTGTTCAAAAGAGTTTTGTATATAAATGTGGGTGATGCTGATTTCAACTTGGGGAAAAAAAGTCACTTGATTTAACTCAATGAATGTTTGTCAGGCCTTTCGTGTAGGTTTCATCCTGTGCTTGCCCCTTCTGTTTTCAGATAAGTCATTGACTCAGTTTCCATATCTATTAAACAGGAATAATGATATTTCATTTGAAAATAAAGTGATACATTGCTCAGTTGAGATATACAGGGAGGAGGGTCTGTAGCTGAAAAGTTTCTTCTGCAACTCTTTGTTATCTCAGTTTCTTTGGAGAAAGTCTGAAAGAGCACACTTTTCCAGAAATCTGAATCAAGGCTACTTAACTTCCTCCATGACCAAGCATGGCTGTAGTATTTGGAATTTGTTCCTTTCTGAGGTGTCTTTCTAGTATGTTAGTACGAAATGTGTTTTGAAAATATTCAGAGAGGTTGTTATGGGAGTCTAATTTAAATAAAGCACTTTGAACATTTCCTTTTTAGAACTGAACTTTTAAAAGATCAAAGAAAAATGGGAGGGGACAGCGTTTTCCTTTATTAAGAGATGGACTTTATTTTTTGGTGTCTGTTTACCATTCCCTGAACTTCACAAACAGTCACTTCACTGTGTCTTGTTTTACAAACTTGGATGCAGAACTGAAAAGGAGGGGCTTTGGAAGAGAAGAGTTGTGGCAAAATGAACTCAATGAGCAGCTGCAGAGTTTCCCAGAGCCCTTGGTTGTTGCTGCTACGAGCGCGGGTGTACATGGGAGCAGGGCTGGTGGGAGCTGCTCGGGCAACCCCACAGGTGGGCAGAGGAGCAGCTTTGTAGGGGCTTGGAGTTCAGCCCCAGCTGCGCTGCACCCACCGCTGGTGAATCTCAAACAGCTCCTGCTGCCGAACTGTTCCTCGGTGCAACGTTACTTCCTTTACCTACACATTTGTCCGGAAGGTGCTTCCTGCTCAAAGATATTTCACAGCAACTCTGTCGGCAAGGGATGACATCTGAGTTTGACACAAGTGCAGGCTTCCTTTGCTCATATGTCAAAAGGACATGTCACTTACCTTTCTGAAAGTATGGTGCATCTAAGCCCACAAATTGGACATTTTTGAGCGGTTGGGCATGAATCTAGTGCAGTGAGAGACAGCTTTACCCCTACGTGTTCCACATCAGATAAGAGAAAAAAATTGAGTGTTTCTTCCTTGGTTTTTAACATTTCTTAATCTGTTTGAAGTGTTTTGATTAGCTGGTAATTCAGTAACATCCTCAAGTAATATCTTCAATATAAATGTGCCTTCCATTAAGGTGCTAGAATGATGTGCTCACCCGAACATTACTCAGGACCGTTGGGCTGCAGAGCTGCCCAGTGCGTGAGGGACACAGCTCTTCTGTACAGATGCTATTGGGACTCTGGAAGCAGAGTGAGACCTGTTGGGTGAAACCAGCATAGGCCATGTTTTGCTTTTAGCTACTCTACCGTTATTCAATGTGAATCAAAAGCTGCTTGTAAGTATTATCCCCTTTCAAAGGAATAACTTTATCTCATAAAGTTTTGCAAGGGAAAGGTTCGGGTACAGTACCATGGCTCTGTTCCCCAGCTGAAATGAAGTTAAACACAAGTATGATTGTGTAAAAAATAATAGACCTTTTCGTCTGGCTTTGCACATCATCAAGGAGGTCTACTTAATTTGATATTTAGGTTTACATGATTTTTTTTCTTTCATTTTATACTTGGTAGATAATATAGCTATATATCTAAAAACTTTCAGGAAAGAGGTTTTAACTGTTATGTGGCTCTAAAGGCATGTAAATAATGCAACAAAACCTCAGAATTTGAGCTATCCACATTTTTGTAATGTGGAGTGAGTTAGAATTAATATATAGCATATACATGCATTTTGTGCTGCATGGAAAGACTGTTTTAAAATTTGTTGTTATTATATAGTCTAGCACAAGTTATCTGGTGGTTGTTCTGGCCAGTTTATCTTGTGCTTATTAAGAGAATGTGAATTTCCAGAATCATAGTTTTTTTTCGCTGGTCTCATTCTGCCAGGATGTCTTATGTAGAAGAATATCCATCTTCGCACACCTACGTGTGCAGACATGAGTGCAGCTTTGAAGGGTGCGGAAGATGATGTTCCCAGAGCAATTATTACAATTAAATTATTCCAGAAAGGACTCAGTGCTTCCTTCTACAGCGCAAACAGTGTATCTCACTAAACCTGGTTACAGAAGAATGCAATTCAGCCTCTGGTCTGCAGAAATCTGTAAATGGTAGACATGCCCTTATATCTGACTTAGCAAAAACTGTTAGCATGCTATACTTGCCAAATTGTTTGGTTCTGTGTACTTAAAATACAGTAAACTAAAGCTACTATTTCAAAAAATGTGAGAACTTTGGTAAGCACATAGTTGCAGGACTGAGGAATTAATGAACTATAGTAAACATTGGAAAAATGAATCTACTCTGGCTTCTGTTGCCTTTCAGAAACTTTCAGAGAAAGGTGACATGCATACATCTGCCACCACCACCACTGTTTTTTAGAACAAGTAATCAACAAATCAAGTACAAAATTAAAAGCCACGAACTAGACTAAGACCCCATTAAGCCCTGAACCCTTTCTTGCAGCTGCAAAAGGTACAGCGCCAGAATCCCGAATCCATGCCTGTTGCTGGAGTCATCCTCACCCCCTTGTTTCCTGACTTTAATGTGATAGTTCCCAACAAGACGGGGAAAGATTTTGTGAAGTTATTTCCATTGAAGGGGTGGATCTGTAGAATAGCAGAGATCTGAGGAGATGTCTCAATTCCTGCCAGGAATTTGGGGCTCCATAGTCTTCCAGCTTGCTTTGCTATTAGTCTGTTACGTAATTTCTTTCCACATTTGTAAGGTCTCTGTCCATTGACGGTAAGATTTACACAGACTCTTCTGTCAAAAAAAGCATTACTAAGATATTTTGTGAGTCTTACCCACCTTTATATAGCCAAATGTTAATCAACAGGCTGAGCAACTAATCACTGTCAAATTTTTAGCCCCTTACGTTCAGCCAGCAAGTTATTATCCAGCATGCAGGAAACAGGGTCTGGATCATAAAAACACATATTAGGTGCAGTTAAACCAAGAAACGCCGATGATTCTTGTTTAGCGCACAAACAAATTTTCCTTTTGTACAGACATACTTGCTTTGACACCATCAACCCGGATTAATACGAGGACACTGAAAAGAATAAATCCACATATCAAAATGTTTTAAAATTATTTTAAAAAATATATCGCTGAAAATGGCAACTTATTTGTCTAAAGTTCAAAAGTTCATGCACTTTAAATTTAGTTGGCTAATTTTGTATATAAAATAAAAAAGGACAGAATGACCACTTTGACTGACAGGTGTAAAGATCACTATGTTCAGCCTGATTTCTACCAGCTGCTATTTGTTTGCAGTATTTTTCTGCTTAGTCAAAGAGCCTCATGTCCTCCCTCTGTTGAAATGTAGGAGAGTTTTGGCTATTGACTTCAGTGGCAGCAGGACCAGACCCTTCATTATTGAAGCTTTCTTCAGGCATTCAGAAGAAGGACGTTTGAAATGTTCAGATTCTGTTGGAGATACAACCTTTTGGAAAAGTTTGTCACTATCATAAGTATTAATCACAGTGCAGTGGTTGGTCTATAATGTTCAACAGATGGGGTTTAAATGGCTAAAAGGAATCTGCTGTTATCGGTTCTGAACAACTAATTGTTGTTCATATTAGAGTATTTACTTTGTTTATGGTAATTAGGTTGTAGCACACTGGCATCGGAGGTCCTGTGGTGCATTTTCACTCAGTAGAACTTTGCTGTTCCCACATGGGAGCTCAGCCCTGGCTGCTGACAGCACATTGGTGCCTGCGTGTTGGGTGTCCCCACAATGGGGACCCGATTTCCTCCCCTGCCTCTGCAGGCCACCTTCCTGGAGGGACCTGAAGTGTTGCTAGCGGCTCGGTGAAGGGTCCTCACAAGGGGCCTTCCTCCATGGGGGCTTGAAAATGCCTCGTGCTCTGTGGTGGGAAGTGCTGGGGGAGGGTGAGTTCATTAAACAGTAGAAACCTTGGGGAAGCTTGATTATCCATTTGGAGATAAACCTGTTCCCCCTGCTGTAACCCAACCAGGAGCTGAGGCAACTCCCCTCATGGGCACAAGCTTGTACCAGCAGCGCTTGCTAGACCAGATAAAATTTTATTCCACCATGTTAAAAGGAGCATATGATAATATACAGGATATGATGTGGAAAGAAACTTGATTCGTACATGCTGCTTCTCTACATTTTTCTTACTCCTATATGATGTATCAAGATAGCAGTGAATAATTTAGCTTGAAGTCTAGACCTTACCCCTGTGTCAGCAGATGTGGAAATTACATCTCCTCAAATATTGTGTGAAACTCCTGGAAATCTGGAAGTGTTAGACTGTAGAAATCATCTTGTTTGAAGTCAGCAGACTGCCTGTGTAAGTTCAGTGTCCCAGCATGTTTTAATTGCTAGTCCAGTATGATCAGCAATGTCTCCATTTCCCTTTGAGGCCAGCAGTTTTCTTCTGAGTCTGGCTGAGTCACAGCTATCAAATAAAAAAGACTGGCAAATTCAGGAGTTTTCTTCTGTATAAGATTTTTTCTTGACTTAAAATGTTGAAGTATGAATTCACATTGCCTTTGCTAAATACTTAATTTCTTTTAGTTTCCTTTGTGCATGGGGTGGGTGTGTATATATATATGTGTGTGGTGCATATCAGCAGACAGCTTTAGCTAAAGTGGTAACAGCGCTTACTGCCAACAGTTTTAAGAAGTGATTCATCAGCTGAACAGGGAGATTTTCAAGCAGCAGAGTTCTTTCAAAATCATCTCTCCAGATCCAAGAAACTGTAGTTCCTCCTACCGGTTCCTGTGTTCGTAGTGAGGATGGACTGTCACTTAGAACAAAGCAGACTATCCGAGTATAAAGTGTACAGGAGTATAATACTAACACTACTTTTGTCTTAGATGTAATATATGAATAAAAGTCGCTTAGATGCCCAAAATGAAGTTATATAAACATATCGTGCTGGTTTTGTGAACCATTTGACAGATTCTTCGTATACATGCTTTATGTCACTAGGTGAGTTATTTTCACAATGCCTAACATGCTAATTGTAGTGTCACAGATATGGCAACGGACATGCAAGATTCAGTGAGAAATAGGAATTGTTAATGTAATTCAACTGCTTATAACAAGGACATGAATTTAAACAAAGAGGAGAAATCAGTTTACTAACACACTATATGTGTTTTTTCATATGAGCCAGGTTATACCTCTGGGACTCAAAGTCTGCAAACCATCTGTGCAGCTTCTCTTTTGTAGAGTTTAAGTACTTGGTTACACAAAAACCTCTGTGGTTTTTGTGGTTCTTTGGGGTTGTTCCCAAAAATTCTGATGTCTCATGACATATTTAGATAATTGATGTCACTTCCACCAGGGTGCGATACGCTTTCCCAAGGAAAGAGGTGAAAGTTTCCGATTTTTAATCATTTGAATCTGGGTAGGGGGAGTTCAGTCAAAAACCCCACACTTACACGGTTAAGTTGATCGGTTTCCCCTAGCATCCTCCTTCTGCTGGTAGGTCCTGTGATTCTGCCACAATGAATTATGCTGCCCTCAAAATTAATATAAGAAACTGTATGACTGTCAAAACGGACAGGCTTTGCTGGAGTAGACATATGCAGTTACAAATTTTTAATATTCCTCTCAAACAGGCATTCCTTGGTACCTGCTATACCACTGTATTTTAAAGCAGAAATAACAGTGTCCTGATTAATTTTAAAGTGAGAACCAGGTCTGTGCAGCTTCAGAAACTGTATCTGGGGGCAATTAATAATGACTGTTAAGCAGCTCCCTTCGGGTATTACAACTGACGTACTTGACTGTAGATGCCATCGTTGCCCTTACGTGGCTGATGCCAGCACTTCTGTACCTGGTTTACATTTCATTGCTATCCATAACTCCTGTTCCTTGGTTTCATCCCTGAAAGCTAACATATGCTAATATTTAATTCCTATCAGAACTTACTCTATCACAGAATATAGCAAGGCTAAAATAAATCATGAACCATGAACTGTGTCCTAGCCTTGCAGGAATGAAAACATTTTTTTGCCCCTTTCAAAGGGAAGACGGAGTATTAAATACATGCTTCTTGTAGCTTTATCTACATATGTATGTAATATGTTAGCAGCTGCGTTTACAAGTAAAAGAAAAAACTAAAGAAATTTCTATGGCAAGAGTAGTTCACATCACTTCAGAAATACAAACAAGCGACCCAAGTCACTCAGTTTTCTGTACTCCTTAATTGTACAAAATGTGTGGGGCAACTGTAGCACGTGAAGGTTGCGTTTGTCAGAGAACAAGAACTTCTCAGATCAGTGGGGTCTGTAGATTACTTTGCCAAAGAGTTTTATATTCCTGTTTAAATATGAATAAACATACATATATTTTTTAACATAAATATTTGCAATAATTCCTTTTGACTTTAAGATTCCCAGAGAAACATCCCAAATCTAGATAAGTTTTCTTCCTAAGTTTTACAGGGAACAGAGGGATCATTTCACACCATGCTGGACTTAACCTTATCCACATACAAGGAAGAAATACGTTGTCTGGGTCAATGAATATCTGCAGTGTCAGGAAAGGTATTGAAGAGATTACTTTCTCCTGAAAGTGATGTCCTGAGCTTCATATTTCTTAGAGTACATTTTCTTGAAATAAGTCCATCTCCGAAATTGGTATGGAAATCATACTGGTGGTCGCAGGGGGAAAGTACGTTGTTATTGATGCAAGTTCTCAGCCTTGGACAGATTGGTGTCATGGTTTACTTTTAAATGCAGATCTTGAGTGTTTTTTTTCTGATGTTCTCCAGAGATTGTTTCAAGTTTTAGAGTTAGGCGTGTGACACACAGTATTTTATAAGGTAAATGTATGGCAGTTTTAAATTATGTTGTTTGCGTTAAATTTGTTTTTAAAGTTCTCGATCAAATACTTCAAAGGTAATTATGGTATGGAATATGTTTCTTTGCTTTCTTTAGTGAAAATTCTTTTATAATTCAGGCAGTCACCTGTCATGGTTTTAGCTGGGATAGAGTTAATTTTCATCACCACAGCTGGTACAGTGCTATGCTTTGGACTTAGTATGAAAATAATGTTGATAACACACCGATGTTTTGGTTATTGCTGGTAGTGCTTACACTAGTCAAGGACGTTTTTAGCTTCCCATGCTCTGCCGGGTGTACAAGAAGCCGGGAGGGGCGGGGGCACAGGTAAGAGAGCGGATTCAAGATGGCCAAAGGGATATTCCATATCATGTAATGTCATGCCCAGTATGTGAACTGGGGAGAGCTGGTGGTGGGGGAGCGATCGTGGCCCGGACACAGGCGGCGTCAGTCAGCAGGTGGTGAGCGGTTGCATCACTTGTTGTTTGGATTTTTTTTTCCCTAATCCTGAGGTTTCATCTCACTCTTTCTCTCATTATTTTGTTTTTCATTATATTACTCTTATTGTTATTATTGTTATTACTGTTTTATTTTAATTATTAAACTGTCCTTTATCTCAACTCAGGAGTTTTCTTACTTTGGCCTTTCCGATTCTCTCCCCCGTCCCACGGGGGGGGGGGGGGGAAGTGAGCGAGCGGCTGCGTGGTGTTTAGTTGCTGATTGGGGCTGAACCACAATATTTATATTTGCATGCGGTGGAAAGGATATGGCATATATGTGTATGGGATGGCGTCTTTATGCAAAGGCAGGAGCATAAGGCCTGAAAATATTGTTAAGAGACCAGCAAGAGGCTTCTTAAAGCATTTCTGCAGTACCTCAGGCCGCAATGACAAGGCCCTCTGCTATTCCAGCTCTTGGGAAGATGCCGCCATGCCAAACTACTGTGGTGTCACAGACCCTTTGGTAGCTCAGTGCAAGGAGGGTGGATGCCCACTGGGGACATGGGTGGTACTGCAGAATTATTTCACCCATGACTGCCAAAACCTGCACACTGGAGCAGTACTTGAACCCCCACTGTCGGTTCCTGGCCCTGCTGACATCAGTGAGACTTTGCCATGGACTTAACAGAACCAGGGTTTCACCTCAGGTCTCCAGATGTGAAAGGTTAATGCATTAACCCACTGCAGCATTTAGCTCCCTGGGCCTGATACCTCTTTCAATATACTTTAGTGCAAGTCTGTAAATATGACATTCAGAGGAGGTCCCCAAGAGAACTGGGTACCTCAGAAATGGTACTAGCGTGAATAATGCATATCACAAGGATTTGTGAGACTGTCAAAAGGGAGATATGACTTACCCAGTGCTTGTGTTTGAGGCAGTACTCTAGGAATTGTAAGTTGACAGAGCCTTTAAGAATTTCTATATGCATAAACATATTTGTATGATGGTGATATCTGGAGTCCCCAGTAGATTATCCGAACCCCATTGTGCCAGGCACTATACAAATACAGAGAGTCTGTCTCCGCAGAACTTATAATGTAAGTACATAAGATGTATAAAGTGTTGGATACTGAAGTGTTGTTATTCCTGTTTTACAAATTGGGAACCAGGGCATGGAAAGGTTAAGTGACTTGCCCAGGAGCACATAGGTTGCCTGTGGTAGACCTACCCTTTGAATCCAGATTATCAACCTCCTTAATCCTATCCCTTAATGAAATAAGTGCTTAATAAAGCATAATCAAAGTTATCCTTACTTAAAACCCTGTGCTAACACCAGAAAGAAAAATAAAACTGACAGTTCTTCCCATAGCATTGTGTTTATCCCTTGGAAGTACTGATACATCTTCAACTTGAAGTGATACGCTTGCCCTTATGCCTGCTTTTGTAACTTTAGTTTCTCCCAGGAAGAAAATTTTTTTTTTATGTTCTTTCCATGAAACTGAGTGGAATTTATAATACTCTCTGTTTCACTGACTGGTTATCTCGCACATCCGATGTTTTATAGGATGCACAGTACTATGCTAATGCAGCAGAAAAGTGTAAAACCTTGTTTAGATGGGAATCACTTGAATGCACACCAGGTAAAATAAGGCTTCAGCTTGGACTCATCTGTTCTCAATGAACTACTTTCACTAGAGAGTGTGCGTACTTTACCTGCTAAACTGTACCTTCTTGGCACATCATCATCCCAGGTCTGTCCCTGTGGCCAAGGATCTGCCCAAGGTAGCTCTTCTTCAGAGCTTGGGGAGCTGCAGCGCTTCAGGACTGGAACTTTTCTTTTTAGGATTGTTAAATCCTGGAATCTAGTTCATAATCTCTTCAGGGTCCTGTTCTTCCCCTGATTTCCGAGGCACAAAAAAGAGGAAGAAATTATTAACTCTTCCACTGCCTTCTGTCAGTGTAAAATGCAGAAGTAAGTGCATGTCCAGTCTTACTCAACTTGGATAGCTATTGTCAAGATGAAAATTTTTTATCCATTAGTGTTTCAATAACATGAGAGGTTTTTAAAGAGGTTTTTGCAGCTGAAAGAATGTGGATTTATTTTTTAGATTATTGACTTTACTTATTTAAAACTTTGTCTTTTCCCCAAATAATTTCATTTCCAACTTCCCTTCTCCTTTTTCTGTGAAAAAGACCATATAAAGGAATATTTTGAAAAAATCTTAAAAATAGGAAAATGTTGATTGTAAAATCATACAAAGCACACGGGCCGTCTTTTTTCCCACATGGAAACTACTTTTTTCCATGTTTCATTAAATTCTCTAGATCTCAGGTTGCAAGGTCTCTGCAACAGAAGCCATTGACAATTGTTTGGCTCTGTAGCTAGAAAAATAACTAAATAAAACCAGTGCGAGCTGAGAGGTTGAACGCATCGTCTTAACTCTAACATCAGAAAATTCAGAACAGCTAACAAAAACCAAGCCTACAAGAAGATGCAGTTTTGCAAACTTTTGCCTTTGCCTTTAACCTCACTCCAGCAAAACTAATGACTTATGACTAAGAAGCTGAGGAAGCTACAGACTGTAACTGAAAGCCTGAAAAAGACAATTTACATTTCATCCATAGCAGAACACCTAAAAGAGAGCTTTAAAGATGCCTAAAATTCACGACAGACACTAATGCTTTTTAAAATCAAAAGTTAGTAATATAACATACTGCATCTTTGCTAAGCTACTAAGAGTGGCTGAAAAGCTGTTATTTTAAAAAGCCTTCAATGCATGCGGTTGTGTAATGCTAATATTTAAGGAAGAACTGTGGTTGTCAAGTGACTATAAAACTGACTGACTTATAAATTGCAGTAATATGAAATGAAGTTTACATTTACATTGTCAGAATTTTAGGGACACAAGTGTGAAAACAAAAACCCCCAACGTCCCTACTATGAAGTTATGTTGCAAAGTTCAGTTCACATAGTAAAAGATCACTTTAATAGTTGCCTGTGAAAGTGTGCCTCGCTTCCAACTTTCAGCTGCCACCCTCTTTGCTCACTTGACAAAGACAAAAATGGCACAGTCATATATTAGGTGTAGTTCTGGCCTGAAAAATCAAGTCACTCTGCGAATTCTGTTCTCCTGCTCCAGAAACCTGATCGCTGCATATATAGCTATACATTACTTCTGTGAGAAAATCAATTCTTACTACCCCTTTAATCCTGCTCACACTGCAAAGCCAAGGCAGCTATTTGAAAGGGAGTTCAGACTTTCTGTATCATCCGTGCAACAGTTTTCTTATTTCCATCTCTCCACGCCAGCCATGGGTAGCAATAACATTATAAAGGAGTTAACTAAGGCCTTTTTTGGCCTTTTGAGATGCTGACTAGTAGTAGCAATGAAAAGGAAGGGCAAACTTCAGAGCTGTTGGGGAAAAGGACATTTTCTACTGGGTAGATGAGCACTTAAAACTGGAGATGAACAGAGACAGTGCACTGGGTTCCTGCAATACCATTTTTACAGGGGTGGGAGCAGAGCCCTGCTTTATGTGAGTTGCACAACATGAGAGAGGAAATATCTGGTAGACCAATCTCCAGACATACATTGTGGTAACTTTCGGGTTATCATCCCTGAATTGTACTTCTGTACTGGCAGGGGAAACTGGATCTTTAGAGGGTGTCTTGGCTTGATTTCATGGTAAGGGCTGTTCAAATTCCTAAATGTCTTACCAAAGACTTCCAGTTGCAGCTTCTATCCAAATCCAGGAAAGATATTGTGTTTGTTTGTTTCTCTTGTTTTAAGCTCAACATATGAATTATGCTGTCATGGTTTAACCCCAGCCAGCAACTCAGCACCACACAGCCACTCACTCACTCCCTTCTGTGGGATGGGGGACAGAATCAGAAGAGTAAAGCTAAGAAAACTCATGGGTTGAGATAAAGACAGTTTAATAGGTAAAGCAAAAGCCGCACATGAAACCAAAGCAAAACAAGGAATTCATTCACTCCTTCCCACGGGCAGGCATGTGTTCAGCCATCTTCAGGAAAGCAGGGCTCCATCATGTGTAACATTACATGGGAAGACACACACCATCATTCCATAAGTCCACCCCCTTCCTTCTTCTTTCCCCAGCTTTATATACTGTGGATGATGTCATATGGTGTGGAATATCCCATATCTGGTCAGTTGGGGTCAGCTCTCTTGGCTGTGTCCCCTCCCAGCTCCTTGTGCACCCCCAGCCTGCTCGCGGGTGGGGTGAGGGGCAGAAGAGGCCTTGGCTCTGTGTAAGCGCTGCTCAGCAGTAACTACAACGTCCCTGTGTTGTCAACATCATTTTCAGTACAAATCCAAAACATAGCTACTGTGAAGAAAATTAACTCTATCCCAGAAAAAACCATCACATATGCTTAAAGGAGATCCTCAGGAGTCTTTATGTGAAAATGTGTATTAATGAATTTGGATAGGATTTTGAACTGTTTTGAGGAACTTGCTGAGCTGCTTTGCAAAATCCAGGTACACAATTCAGATTGAAACCTCTTTCTCAGAAATTGGGAATCACACCTCTGAAAACCTGACACTAGGCCAACGTGTAATAATCTTTTCACTTACTGTCTTGGAACTTGTAACCATGTGTCTTGTTTTAGTGCAGAGTTGATATTTGATGATTAGTAAATCCAGGAGATATCAACACAGTATGAAAATGAAGTTCACAGTGCATTTTCTGCTCAGCTGCCAAAAAAAAAAAAAAAAATTTCAAATGCACGGGTCTCTCAGATGAAAAGAAAATGGCTAGGGTTACTGGCTGGCTCTGTGCAGCACGTGGAGTACTGTAGTTTTACTGTGTGATAATCACTGCTTCAGAACCTGTTTTCAATTACTAGCAAGTCCCACGTCGTCTGCTGACTCTGTCCCAGCCACGGCGTGTAGCATGAACTGGAGCATTGCATAACACAGAATGGAAGCTAAACTAAGCTGTCTGAAAAGACAGTTTCCCAAACACTATTAGCCTTCTGTGAGAAAACTCTCTTATTCTAAGAATTTCAGGTTGCCTCCAACTTGAAGTCATTAGGCTCTGTTTTATTAATTCGGCCTATGTGATGCTGATCTGTATCATTTGTTTTTCTTAATTTATGTGCATTAAAGCACTGCCCAGGGGCTTGAGACATGTAAAGAGTGCTTTCAGAAGGACAGAACATCAATGCCTACCAGTGAATGAAATACTCAACAGGAGCAAGAGTTCATTCCTTGCCTTAAATGGGCAACTGAAGCCTTCAAAGGATATGTCTATGGAAACCAATCTCCAAACAGTATAAATGAAAGAGGAGCTGGCTACGGAGAAAGGAAGGTAATAATGACTGTGGGGAGTAAGAACCACAGAAGCAACTGGGAAAGACATTTAAAAATATGGGGGAAAGCGATTTAATGGTTAACACCAGAGGCATATATATATTTTTACTTTTTCCTATATAACTGATGTTCAGGCTGGGGGTCTGAGGCACAATTCAGGTACAATGGCTTCACGTGTTCTAACACATCAACCACGCTACTCTACTGTGGGCAGCTCTCCATTCAGTTAGTTGCTCTAACCCTGCTGTGACTGCAAGATCACATGAATTACTAAAAGCTACAGCACATTATGTTGCAGTTGAGGTGGACAAAGAGGTTACATGTGACTTGTCAGTGGCTGTTACCTGTTCCATCACTGTAACTTAGACAGCCAAGCCTTGGGGACAAGTAGAGACAGAACTCATTGGGCTGGACGAGAAAAACTATTCAGGGAATGAAGACTAGTTTTGCGTATTCTCCTCTTCTTACATATCTAATACTGCTGTCAGTTCTGATATGACAAACTCTGTTACAAATCTGAAGCCCTCGTAGGCCAACAGATCCTATTCCGTTCTGTATTACAAGTGCCTTCTGTTCGTGCAACCTCCATGTTTCTACATTCCATCAGTTCTTCCTCTGGAAGGACTGTTTGGGGCTGGGGTAGAGGGGGGCATTCTGGCTGGGACCATTTCATTCATCATGCCAGCATGTATGCTGGCAATGACCAACCAGTCTATCTAACAGTGATACAGCTGGTATTGCTAACGTAAGTATTTCTACCTTCTCTTCTAGATAACTTTGGATTTAAGGAGTGCTTAAGCTTTGACAAATTTTGGCAACAGCTATAAATCGACTTCATTTAATACCCAGTATTTCCCTAAGGCATTCTCTTTCAAAGGCTCTTAGGCTCCTTTCTGTACTTTTGGTAGATTTCCAGCTTTTATGTCCTTGTGATAAAATGGAAATAACACAGTTGAGTCTATATAAATAGCCATATAATAATAATATATCACGGAAACTTTGCTAGGACAGGACCCTGTAAAATGTAGTTGTAACAGTGCTCTCAGGCAGAATGTACCAGACAGAACAAACAAGTAGAGAGAGACCAAGAATGTTCTTCATTTCAGATGTGAACATTGGCAACTGGACCCAGTCTACTTCTACACGAACCAACTGAAGCAGCTGAAAAATTATATACATACAGCCCACATACTAAGCTAAAATCTGATGTGTAGTGTACTGCACAGCATCCCAAAGTAGGTTAGGGAGAATGCAGGGTGATTTATATGGCAGGGGAGACAGGGGGATGCAATAACACTAAAATATTTAATGTTTCCAGGAAGAATCCAAGACTGGCTGTGACAGGTAGCAAGTTGGTTACTAGGCATCACAGTACTGGCAGATGGCAATCCAAATCTCTTTGAGCCAGTAGGTTTGTCTTTATAATTGGTACGGAGAGTATAGGTAAAACAAAAGAAGATTCAGCACTCTCCCTTTTTGGGGATTAGAGTTAGTTATTTCTGAATTAATAGGGTATTAGACAAGTATGAACACACATACAGATATTTCCAGCTGACTCTGTCAGGAACTTCTAAAATGAAAGTATATCCATAAAATTACCTTTAGCAAACATTGGTATTTAACCATAAATAAAATGCTTCAGCTTTTCCTTAACTCAAGTGTGAGAAGAAGCAACTAGTAAGAGACATTTTCCTAGTATCTGAAAAAAAATCCAACAGATGGTTTCCATTTACAAAAGAAAAGTGGTGACCAAAAACCTGTTTGCTTAAAACAAAAATTAATATAGCCTACTTGATCTATATCTATGTATAGTTAATACCAGTGAGAATTCTTCAGCCTTGGAGTAATAAAATGTTTTTATAAACATGGAGTAACCAACCTGACTAAATGGAATTTTTTTTCCCCAGGCTAAACTGGAATTTATAATTACTGTAAGAATTTTGAACTGAATAAGATTAATGTTTCTGTGCACCAGTTTATATTTACCTCGTTTAAGATGAATCATTGCCACTGAAGTTTAGGGCAAAAACTCTTGTATGTATGTATGTGAGAGTTTACTTTCAAATGGTATCTTCCTGTCTCACACTACTCCTTGTGCTAGCTCCACTTGCTCCTACTATTTCCACAAAAGGAAGAAAGTAGACTTCAGTAGTTCCTGTGTAAGTTCCTTTTAAGAACCAGTAGCAACTGTACAGTATTTTTGCTGGCCACAGCCGGTTTCAAAGTAATTTCCATTTAAACTGAAAGGGTATTGTTTTGCTTAGAATAATTTAGGGATAATTAACGTGCTGGTGAAATTTGAGCGAAAGATATCTTCAGCTGGCTTTTCTTGCCATCGGTGTGATACAGTCCTTGTGGCAATGGTGGTGGAAGGAAATCCTTAGTTTCTTGCTTTTCCTCTCAAGAAGCAGATTTAAGCTGAGGATGCATTTGCAAAATGGGGCGTGGTTTACCGGTCTGCAGTGTGATGGGGCGATTCGCATCCTCCCGGCACTGCAGAATCTGGCACGGGGTCAGACTGTGTTCCCTTGTTCTCCTGCTGCTTTTGCTGGGATGCATGTGTATGTTTTGGGGGGAAAAGATGACACACTGCTGCCAGTCCCAGCATGTGTCCCAGCACTGGTGTGAAATGAGCCTGAGAAGGTTACGGGACTCGGACACAGCAGCTGCATTTCAGGCTCAGGAAGTCTGTAAAAATGAAGACCTAGCCTTTTAATTCTGGGGCAGGGCAGAGAAGCCCATTTCTTCCAAGCAAAACCTATTCAATCCTTCTGTATCAGCCTGGTTTGTGGCAGTGGGAAGTTTAAAATGAGGAGATGCTTTGGGGCACATTCAGAATTGGTTATTTTCAAATAGGAAATGTGGACAGAGGTGAAGGATGTGAAACATTATGCCTCATCTTCAAACATTTTTGACTACAGCTGTCTGGGGGAGAGAAGTTAAAAAAAAAAAAAATCCCTTTCTCCCTGGTTTATATCAGTTCAAATTTTAAGGCTGTTCCCAGAAACTAAAGTTAGAAACGCACACTTAATTGTGGCATTTGGCTTCCCAGGAAGGTAAATCTGGCTCTGTTGATAAGATGTGCTTTTTCCAAATCTGTAAGTGATAAAAGCTTTAAGTTTAAATCTTGCAGTAGGGCACACTTTTTGCCTGATTGGTAAAATGTTCAACTCTGAATGTGAAGAAGGAGCAGCGGTTGTTACTTCCATGATAGGTCAATTCTTCAATTCATAATCTGTGCTCTGTATTTCCAGCCACCCCACACCTTGCGGTTCTGCAATAATGCCAGGAAGCAAAGGAAACTTTCTCTTGAACAGTTTTCATTGATGTGTTACCTAGGAAGAGGTTTCCAACTGTATTTTTACTTTTCTCCTTTATATGAGTTCTTGTGTCAAATGGAAAATTGTGGTCTTAATCTCTGACTCCCCCTATACTTTTTTGGGGAAAAGGCAACTGGCATGGTATTTTTGCCCCTTCCCTGAAGCACAAACTGGGATCCTACAGCAATCCCTGAAGCAAAACTTTTACCTAAGCCTTCAGGCTAAAAGAGGTTTGACCAAGACTTGGATTCTTATCCAATCTGACTATCTCTGTTTTTAGAAGTTCAGGTCTGAGGTTCACCTGCAGCCAAAATTAAGGCTAGACTACCCTGATTTCTCCCCTTTGGAAGCCCCTCATTGCAGTTGACCTTGAGCATCTTGGCTATGTTAAATACACAGCATATCAGTTATTCCTTCTGTGCAGTGAAACATTCACTGTGGAAGAACAAAACAAAAATGAAATTGAATTTATTCCTACAAATACATCATCACAATGATTTGCTATCAAGGTCAAAAGCCAACTGATTTCATTATTTCCACCTGCAGTGAATTGAGGACTGTTATATCAACATTTATGTAAGCAGAGCCTTTGATTGTCAATTATTTTTTAAAAGCCAGATTCTATGATATAGCATTTGAAAGGAAAATCTGAAGAAAAAAATATTCAGTGGCTATCTGCATTCTTTTGGTCCTTTAAATGGCAAGCCAAGAAATGTGACTAAAGCAGGTGCCCTTCTCATTCACCAGCCCATAAGTGTTCATATTTTGATCTCATTTCTCTTGGAACTTGGAAGTCAGGGGTGTTTCTGTGGTTGCATTTTTGCTTTTCCTTTTCTGTTACATTCACTTCTCTTACGACCAGGCCTCTGTTTTTCCAGTTGTTTGGGTTGGGTTTGGTGGTTTTTTTTTTTTAGAATTCACTAAAACTACAAGCGTCTTGTTCATAAAAACATATGGATTATTCAAGCAACATCTGACAAATGCAGTAATTTTCACAAGTGCGGAATGTGGGTGTGAGCAAATAGGGTTTGTAGTTCATTTAATCACACTTCATTTAAGTTCAAGTGAGAATTTCTTGGTTATTCAGAGAATGTATAATTCTAGTAGAAGTTGGATAAAGAGACACTGAAGTTCAAGACAGGGATATCTGATAAACAGTAAAGAGACACCACCCCTGTCTTCTTTTTTTTGTGTGTGTCCACAAACAGAAGAGCATAAACTGAAAACCTAGACTGGGAATAAACTGTACATAAGAAAGTAACAAGATTCATGAATTAATTTACTTAGCAACTGAAATAAGATCTACTAGGTTTGTCCTACTCTCACTTTAGCCTATACTTGAGGCTTTGGAATAAAGGGAAAGCTCAAATAATGCACAACTCCAATTCTGTAAATATGCTATATACTGAGGTGGAGCTCCACTGTTTCAGACAATCTCCACAAGCAGTGTGTGTCATGTTAAATTGGTGTATGTAAACTAATTCAGTCCTGCGAACATTTATATTCTTTCACATGATGCAAGTCAGGTAATTGTACTGAAATAATCCTGTGCTGGTAAAATTTCAATCAAGGTGGTGTTGAGAATAATTAAATCCAGGATGAAAAAGATGTGAAGCCTGTTGGAACATTTAATAGAAAACGTGACTGATACGACTTCCACCCTGTCAATGCCTGGGAATAAGGCCTTATAGTAACCCTTGTAAGAGCTTAGGGTTTCTTCAGACTTGCTTACATGGTATCCAAAACTTTTGTATTTGCTTCCCACCCATCTTTGATTTAAGTATATGAAAAAATGATGGCCGCACCGGTGAGATGCACAGAATCCACAAGATCAGGAAGAACTCTTCACCCCTGTGGTCCCCAGGGAGTGTAAAATGTTCTGCTCAGAGACAGGAATCGCAGTCATGTGCAATATTTAGCAATAATATGTTAATGACAGTAAATTGGCTTTTTTAAATCATTAAAAATGTGTTTGACTTATGAGATACATCTTGGGTAAATTCTCCTGTACCTTCAAAAGCAGTTTCTTCTTACTGAGCACGAATAATGTCACATGTTAGCTCCATTCACAGACAGCTGAAGACTCACTGGCAGTGAATTGTCTGTTCTTCATTGAAAATTTCTTGTGAGAAAGCTTCATGTCTCTAAGTCATACTCTTAAAATGTTTAAATTTTGTATAAAACAAGTCTGGGGCAAGGGTTAGGTCATCTCTATTTTTGGTTAAGAATTTAGCAGTCTCTAGATGCTAAGTGATACTGGTGTAGTCTCATCTGGTGTCTGCACATTTAAAATGGTGTTGAAAAATTGGAGAGGGCAAAAAGGACACAAAAATGAATTAAGAACAAAGGGAGAAAATGTGCTGCAGTGAAGGAATTAAGGAGCTCTAGTTCATTGAAAGGAACATGGTTGTCACTGAATTACAATGTCTAAATGTCTTTATGGGGAGGAGAGGGCTCAATAGTAAAGGGCTTTTCAATATAGAGGAGAAGCATGACAAGAAACAATGTCCTAGTTCAAAATGAAAAATGTTTGAGTGAAGATAATCAGCTGGGGAAAAAAAAAAACGCAGCAGCAGCAATGGATTCAACTCTCCATCTTTTACTGTCTTCATATTTAAGATGAAATACATTTCTAAAAGAAATCCTGTAGTCAAACATGAACTTTTGTACTGAATGTCGGCACATTTAAGTTACTTTTCTTGCTTTTACAGGAAAGACTTGTAAAAGATTGATGTTTTCTAGATCATTAATATTTTGGGTATTTTTAATTAATGAAATACAGTTAACAACCATGGGATGACTTATCTGCATAATGTGTTTCAAGGTACTGCTAATACACTTTACCAATACCTCTCATAAGAGTGGGGGATTTGGACCACCTCACAATAATCTTGACTTGAGTAATTTTAGAGGTTCTCCAAACTGCTTAATTAATCAGCCTTGTTTCTCTGTGATGGTTACAGGTCCTATTTTTAGTTAGCTGCCACTAGCTTTTTCTATCCCATATTTCCTGCAGAAAAATGCTTGAATGCAAAAAAATAATAAATCATAACTTCAGCCTGTTGTTCCTCTTTCATGCCAAATCTTAAAAGAATAGTTTTTTTTCCTTTTTTTTTGTCCTGAACTTTGCCTAAAGATTGCCCAGTCTTTGATATCTTTCTTATAGTCTGCCCAAAAGGCCAGTGCAGACTAGGTGCACAGCTGGCCTGAACTGGTATTGAAATTGAGCTTTTTGGCTGTCTTATGGCAAACTCCTTTCCTCCCTGGAGCTGCTTTTTCTTACCATTCACTGATTTCAGCATGGTGTATCACCAGAAAAATCTGATTGTATCTATGCTTTTTTAGTAGTCCCTTTCCTAGAGAGATGGCCCAAAGGAGCACGGTGGCTCACGTACATAACAGTTGTGATATACCCTATCCTCACAGTACACAAGCTTATATATTGGCACCAGAATTATATTATGACCCTGATACTACTGAACCATTTGGATAAAAGGAGAGTTGGACTTGAGCGTATCATGCAGTGGAGAGTCTTCCTAGGCTTGTATGTGGCTGGCTCTTTATAATCAGTCCTCACGCTTTGATGGGAAGATTTTCTCTGGCAGACTTGTTTTGTAATTGAAGCTCCAGTGCAATGTGATGCTGGGAGAAATAATCTGGCTTGTTTTGTCCAGAAGATATAGCCCTAATTCCTGGTTTTGTGGTGTTTATAGTTCATTCAATAGGACTAATAATGCAAGACAGTAACTGCAGGATGGGTTTTGGGGTCTAATAGGGAGTTCTTCCCCTCGTTTTCTCGCCTCCTTTTTCCCCAGCTGTTTGAGGCCAGTTACCATCATACAGTCCCCACTTTGAACTTGATGACCAATGTGAACACAGCCTTTACTTTTACTTTGTTCCAGTATTTTGCTGGGTAGAGGGTGGGAGAGAGGTAGTGCGTCCTGACTCTGTAACTCTTGTGCCTGCCTTACTAGAGCAACAAGCCAAGGAGACCTAGACAGCCCTCTGAGAGTGACCAGGCAGCATTTAGATAGGGAAATGGGAGGTTAGTGATGGAGGGAAAGGCATAGCAGGGAAAGGCTGGGCTGCACCAGGCTACACATTTAGTCCAGAACTGGTAACAGTATTTATGTCAGTAATAATGATGTCCTTTCAGCTTGCATATGTTTAGAAGCTCAGTAAAACAGGTATCAATGTCAAAGAACCCCAACCAGCCAACAAACCCAGACTCAGCAAAGACCCTCGTCTAAATAAGGACCTGCTTCCAGCTATCCACTCCTGCTAAAACTGGCTACAGAATTCCTGTAAGGAATATGTACAGTGTGAAGCATGTGAGAGAATAAGGTTAGGCTGTGAAACAAGTGTCATTATGCTTGACAAAACACAGGTGTAACAAATGCTGGCTGGCTTTTAGATGTTTTGATGACTTGTGTCACACCAGAAGCCCATGTTGCCACAGTGCTTTGAATAATAGGAAAAAGGTTTTCTTCTACTTCTGGCCAAATTTTCTTTCAAGTACAAGGGGCATCGATGGGGCAGTGCTTCATTAAAGAGCGTATACGTCTGTAGTCGCGGCGTATATGTCTGTAGTTACATTTTGGGAAAGCCTAGAGAACTGTAATTTTTTTTTTCCTCACATTCACTTTCTTAACCCTGAAGAGTCAATAGATAAAATAATTCTTTAGCATGTTTTTCCTGTGAGGCTACTACTTGTTGTTTAGTATACACTGTGAGAAGCTGTACCTTTTCAATTTAAAATTTACAAAATTTGCAGTTACTGCATCAATTATTTTTTTTTTTTTTTTGCTATAAAGGACAAAATAAATGTTGCTTAAATTTATTTTTCTTAGATTTTTATTTTGAACCAGAATCTTTTTAGATCAAAATTTACATAGAACTAATTACCTGCAAAAATGACAGATAGATATCTTGTAATCGGTGTTTTAGGAGAATGCTGTACTCTTAACAAGGATCTTAAGGATTAAAATTGTTTGTTCTCACACAGAAGTTTCATGGGAAAAAAAACTTCTAATCAATTTAGACTCTAATGGAAAGAGCAATAGCAATAAGGATACAGAAAAGCATGGACTCTTTTCCAGTTATGTTTAAATGCTTAGATATTCATTACCTCTGCAAAATGCTTTAAAAAAATGCTCTGGGTATTGCAGTAGCCTTAGACTGCTAAACAACATTATTGATTAGTTTTAAGGACAACTGCTATATATAATAAAATCAGTCAGTGGTTGCAGTTGCTTTAAAAAAATGCATGTAACTATATCCACTCATATGTGAGTGCTAGGTTTAATTCAGTTTCTCATGTTTCTGACCCATTAACCACTATTGAGAGCATATCACGATACAGCTTCTGTTGCCACATAGCCGCAAGACTCGGGTTTAACGCAGGGGCTGTTGCCACCCGCACTGGGGACTGGAGGCAGAAGGTGTGGGAGAGAGAGAGGCTGGGAATTACAATGCCTCATCTGCTCGGGTCATTCAGTGCCTTGCAAGTTTAATCAGGCTTTCTTCATCCTCCATTACACTCATTAGGTCCTGTTAGGTTAGTGCTCAGTGTTGAGCTGTATCTTGGTCAAGACAATTGTTGCTGATTAACTATAATTACCAGTAATGGTCCCAACCTGCTTTCAAGCAGGCTGTTGCTGTCATCTTGTCCAGGCCCCTGCTCTGTCATGAGCGGTCTAAATCTGCTAACTGTTTGCTTGCTTGCTGTTTGAACCAACAAGTTGCTTCTTGTGTGGGCTCATCCCCTCACCCATGTACTTGCCATCTATAAACATCCCAACTCTGCTTGAGGTATGTAAAAATGTGAAGGTAAAGAAAACAAGAATGATTGGTATGGGGAGGGGGGCAACAGCAGAAGCAAAGAATGAAAAATAAAATACAAAATAGGACAAACAACTAAGCATTACAAGGGCTATGAAGTTCAGTGCTAAGCAAGGATCCTAATACTTTGTGCTTTGCAATCCAAAGTGATAAATTACAAATATGGCCCAATCTCAAATTGTGTCCTTGTGTGAATAATCTTTGTTTGAGTCAGCTCTCCTACGTATTTCCATCAGATTATTTTGGGAATAGCTGTCCTTAGGATCAGAGGATCAGACCTTTTATACTGCAAATGTTGCTTAAGGCAATTTTAACTTGTGGATGGTTTTCTGGATAGCCTTATGAAAGCCTCTATATGCTTACACTTCACAAAGACCATAAATAATCATGAGTCAAGTCAGAATTTACAGTTAATTGTGGTACAAATGCCAGGGTCATGTAAATGTTTACGTGCCCAATTCATAGTTACAAATAATGCCTGCTAAATTTCCAACTGACTTTAACTACAAATAATTTGGGGAATGAAACTGAACCTTAGTTATTTATGCCTCTTTTCTGCAGGCATCAAAAGAATAATTATCTTAAAAACAAAAAAGCATTAGCAGAATCTGGACATATGGTATTGAATAATGCTACCCTACGCAGCTAGCAGAATGAGTAAACTTTCAAAACTCTGAGCATGCAGCCATGCTCATAAAGCCCAGAATTCAAGCGTGCACCTGATATTGCAGTTGGGGGGGCAAATTCTCACACAGAATCCTTTGGTCAAACACTTTCTTGAGTATTTGTAGACAAGCCTGTAATTGTACCTCCTGACAGCAGTTCTCCCCTGGAGATGAACAGTGCGGACAGTGTACGCATGAGCTTCCTTGGCCTGTGCTGTAAACTACGCACCACCTGCAGCCTCAAAGCTGTATGTAAAATAGCCCTGTGGCTGAAGTAACTAACTCCAGGAGGCAGGGGGGCGGTGGTTTCACAAGCTATAATGCGGTCACGCAACTCCCAGGCAGAATTTGGCTCATGCCTGTCCAGCCGGCGGCATGAAGGCAGAACATGTGTGCGCTGGTGGTGTGTACCTGTCAGGTCTAACATGGACAAGAACCGGCAATACTCGAGTTTGATGCAGACTGCAGCAGCTCCATTATGTACCTGAGTATACTTCCAGGACTGTGGGCTTAGTGTGATCTTCAAAAGAATAACTTAAGGCAAGAAATTTATGAGGAGGAAGGATACAGTGAAGTAGGCCCAATATTTATATATTTACTCAACATGGATCTTAAACAAAAATTCTCCTTGAGGATAAAAGAAAGCCATTTCGGTTGTGAAGTTAAACACTTGAACATTGCATCTGTTCAACCAGCATTAATTGCACTGGGAAGTGCTCTCAAAGCACTGAATAAGGCAAGGAAAATTAATATTCTCATATAATTAAAGACTACATTGTAGTTTTTATATATATATATAAAGATCAGAAGTAGAACTGACTGGCAGTTCTAAACATGGCATTTTCTAACTTTCAAATACTCGATTTTGCATTCTAAATAATTATTTTCTATCACCTTCAGCATTCACTATTACGTTTAAAGACAGCAAAAATATATTATTTCTGCTGCTTTAGCAGGCCTAACTGTGGGTACAATTTGACTGAAGTTTCTAAGCTACCTAATTTTATTGATGCCAGCATAAACCCAGATATGCACAGAGGAGTGGCTATTTTTGAAGATGACTCTGTTCCTACCATGAGAATGCCTCTTGTGTGTTTCTTCTTTATGTGGCAAGACGTAATGGCAATCGATACTGGTTTACAGCTTCTTTATGTCTCTGCAAGAGATGCATACCTTTGAATGCAGCAAAATAAGTTTGTTTGCTTTTTAAATAAACATCTGTAGAAAATGATTTTTCTCTAGCACATATAGTGTATGCAATGGGTCTGATAAATTGCAATAGCACCCATTATCTGCTCTATCCGGGGATGAGCCAGATAGCTTTCTTTACATGGTTTCCCTTGAAAAACATGCATCTCAAATTTCATCATAAAAGAATCTTTTATACCACACTAAGGAACCTTCAGCATATAATAATACACACAAGGCTTATCCATATTTATGTACCGTAGTCATACTCGGATAAACAAATACACACTGCTTAAACGTATGTGTTCCACTTCCGGGAGTATTTATGGTCCTAATGGATATGTACTTTCAGAATCTGTGTGTTCATATACCTTTGTATTTGTGCGTGATGTGTATGTGTTTTATAGATGCAGGCATAAAATGCACTACATGCTCTGTGTAGTTTAATTTTTCTGTCAAGTGCCTTAATTCCCCATTGAAGTGAATGTTTGGCATAAAGAAATTTCATGGACACAATAAATAGTAAATAAACTCACATTGTGACTGTCAAATTACAGTTCATTAAGACTGGCCCGTATGTATTTAAACATTGGCAATAGCTTTAAAGAGGATTCTTTTATACAAATACATACGTATGTGTGTGTATATATAAGGGGCGGGGGGGTGTGTATGTATAAAAGATTATTCTTTTTTAAATCCCAAAATCACTAACTCTCTTTGCAGTTTATGGAAGGAAATGGAGACTGTTGGCCAGGAAATCACATCCCAGAAAGATCACGTTCCTGTAACAATTTATCATGGAAAAAGCCGTGTCTTTCAATTGAGATGTAAAGCTGTGGTCTTGCAGTTTGTGGTCAATGAAGATGCTTGGGGTTTTTTTGCTATCTCTTGCAAGAAAAGGGTTATTAGCCCCTGAAGTCTTGGTTACATTCCAGTTTTAATAACTATATTTTGCCTCCATAATTCTCACTGTAGCTTCAGGTGGATTGTGGAATTTTCTTCACTTCCTGTCATAAACTATCCTGTGGTGTTGCTGTGCGCTGTGTAACAGCTGCTGTGCTCCACCGCTACCGTTCAGTGCTTCTCCCCAAACTTCTGACCCTCTTTATTTAATCTTACATCATCTTTTGTTGAGTTTGTACCAGTATTTCAAACAGTACATATTACAAACCATTACCAAATGGGAGTTAATACAGAAGCTTAATGCACTATTTTCCAGTTGCATCTTTTATATCTGCTTGACAAAATCCACGTGGTCTATCAAGGACTTAAAAAAAAATATTAGAAGCAAACAATACAGATTTTAGGGGCCCCTACTTCTTCTGTGAGTCTAATCCATTAGTGATAAATGGGGATTAAACAGCAATTAAATGCACTTCAGACAGGCTGCACCCATGTAGTGTCATTAGCACTCTTCTTGAACGTGGAGCACGTAACTCTCTTGCAGAAGAAGCTGAGGCAGCAGGGCAAAAGGAGGTTGTTAGCTGATTTCCCCCCCTCCCCCAGCCCACCAAAATAATTTTTAAACTGGAATTTTAATAAAAAAATATTTAAGATTTTTGCTCTTTTCTGTTCTAGTTTTTGGGGATCTTGTTGAGAGAAAATATGTTTATTATTTATACTTTTTCTCCACTAATTTATTATTTGATTGACCTGGGGTTTTTATACGTTTTTCTATCCATTTCATTTAATCCTCTTAGTTCATACGTGTTCTTGGTTTTCTTTAATAGCCAGAGCGGTATCTTTTTCTGTATAGGGTTGATTGACGGTGGAATATTCTGGCTAAGAGCTACAGAGTCAAACCACAGACCGAGACACTGTACAGACTGTACATCCTCAGAGTCTGCCAGCAGACCGTTCCTTGCAAAATATTATTACCAAGTCTAACTATGAATTCTGGAATAACACTTTCTTGGCTATTTGTAAAGACAATGCAGAGTATAGTTAGTAGGTTTACATTTCTTGCCAGAAAACCATAATCCAATGCTCGCCACCGCTACATATGAAAAACCTTTGTTGTGATTATTTGTTGACAGTTGTTGTGCATGTAAGAAGCCTGTGCTTTCATTCATCCGCATACTCTGTGCTTGTCCATCCTTTGGGCCTCGTTGTTTCCAATTTGATGAAGTGGGGAGGATTAGAAATCGCAGCGCCTTCCAGCAATGCTTTCCTTGCAGTGGCAGTGTGTGGGTGCTGCCTTCTGGGTGGTCGCCTTCTCACTTGCCCTTCCCTTCTGACAAAACAGCACCTGCGTGGGTTGTACCTGCACTGGATAGGATTCCTGTGACCGTCCTCTCGATGGGCAATACTGTGAGGCAAATGAATAAAAATGAGAGGATTCTGCCCGTAGCTGGTTTTGCAAGGGGTGGTGTGTTGGGAGAGCTGCCGTGGGGTCACAGGCTCGGTGGGTGCTCAGGCCCCTGCCATGCCTCTGGAAGGACAAGGTGGCAGCAGCTGAGAGCCCCTTTCTTACATGGTAGCTTACAAACTGTAAGGCTTGCCTGTTTGTCTGCAAGCCAGTTTTAAGTACAGGTTATTTTGCATGAATTAATTTCATATCTTTTTTAAGCAGTGCAGAGGTGGAAAGCTCTGTAAACCTGTAACTATTTGCACTAGTAGTGTTGCTCTATGTCATCAGAAATCTGCGAGATGGACTAAACCAACTACACAAAAAAAAGTGAACAAACTTGAACTTCATGTTAAGAGCTCTCATTTTCTTATTATTATCCCTAAATAAATACTATTGAGACTGCCTTTCAGCCATCATTTTGAAGGATTTATCATTGCTGCTGTTTGACACTGCAAATAAGTTGCAAATTAGCAATTTGTCTTGCAAAGGAAAAAAAAAATCGTTTTGTAGAAAACAAAATAGCGCAAGAGTAATACTGTGAAAAATGTATTACACCACCTCTTTGAACTCAATCGTGCCGCTACTGTGGTCGATGGAAAAAATCCCATCCTCTTCCCCGGCAGAAGGCTACATTTAAATGTTTATCTTCTTCTGAAATGGAAGACTTCACGTTATTTCCGCCGATTTTGCCGCGGTGATTATTGTTTCTAGCCTGAGTCTCTCTATGTTTGGGGGGTTATTTTTTTTTTCACGACCGTTATTTTCTTTGTGTACCCCCACGCGTACTGGAGGGCGTCGTTAGAACCGCGTACGGCCCTAAACGCCGGCCCGGCGCGCCGGAGGCGAAGCTCACAGCTCCTTTCTGAAGCCCAGGGTGCGGGGCAGGAGCCGGCGCTCCCGCGGCGGGGGCGGCGGCCGCCCGCTCCCCTCAGCCGGGCCCGGCCCGGCCCTGCCCGCCGCGGCCGCCATTTTCCGACATTCCGCAAGCGGGTGCTGCCATCTAGTGCCACGGACGGGGCGGCGCCCCCGCCGCTCCGGAGGCGAGGGGCGTAAATCGCCGCCAAACCCCGGAGGGAGCGGGGGCGCTTGGGGAGCGGCGCGGCCCAAGCGCCCGTGCGCGACCGTCTGGAGAGACGCCCCGCCGGAGGCGGCGGGCTCTGAGGCGGCTTCGCCCCGCGCGCGCGGCCCTAAGGACCACCCGGGCCCCGACGGTCGCCCGGGTCCCCCCGGCGCCCCCGCCCGAAATGTCCCCTCCGAGTGCCTCGGGAGCGGGGGGCGGGCGTCGCCGCCGCCGCCTCAGCCGTGCGGCAGAAGCGGGGCTCTCTCACGGGAAGGGCTTGCTCGGGCTGGGCCGGCGAGGAGCGGTCTCTCGCCGCGGGGCTCCCGAAAAGTACCCGGCAGAGGCTCGTACCCTGTGCGAGGGGCGAAGCCTCGAGGTTCTGTTAATTACGTTTTTATTTTGGTAGCTAGTCTCGGTTTATTTGTGTGTTAGATTTCTCATATTGTAGGGTGCTTTTGATTTTTTTTTTAAGCTTTTTGTCGAGTAGCGTCGATCTGACGCTCATATTTCTGATAACAAAAAGTGGTTTGGAAAAACTGGCATAAATAGACATGTTTTGTAATTTAGTTTTTAGGGTGGGGAAGTGAGATTTAGTTTTAATTTGGTTTAGAAACTTTGCTGCAATTTTCCCAAGCCAAATCCTGAACTAGGGTGCTCCCAGCAATGACGACCATAAACTGAATATAACCAAACCGAAAAGAGAAAGGCTTTCCCCATAGGCAAAGTGAATGATCTACACGAAGGTACCTGTGAAAACTAAATAACTTCAGCATTAGTTTAGTGTAACTAGTTTTTATGCATATGTAATTAACATCGTACTCCCTATTGATGAAGCTGCAAGTATGCTTAACTTCGAGGTGCTGCATCTTAATCTTGCACTAACACTTTTTGTCTGGCTAAGGGCCTCTGGCTGCCATGGACAGGCTTTAAAAAAAAAAAAAAAAAAGAGTATTTTCTCAGATCTCTGCAGCAGCAATCTTCTCTATTATACTGCTCTCCTGGATCTCCAATGAGAACAGAGAGGAGTTTTGCCCTTGATATTTAAAGCAAAAAACCCCGTTCTTCCCATCATAACGCTTCCCATCATAAACACTTGAAGTACCCTTTTATAAAATCAGATTTTGAAGCTGGGAAATGTTTGACACTTCGTAGCATGTCTTTTTGAGGGTTGGGGAACCAGCTTCAAGAGGCAAGTATTCCTCTTTAAGTTTGAGATCTAGCATGGATGTTTCTGTGAAATTGCAGGAACAATACTCTGATCTCATCTTGATCTCTGCTTTTCAGCTCGCATGCTAGGGAACAGATAGACAAGAAACTGGTAGAAGGTCAAAAAGGAAGATTTTGGAGAGAAGAGGCATCAACTGGGGTAAGTGGGGGACAAGGCTGGGGAAAGGATGAAGTGAGTCAGCATGACACAGATGTGTGCACTTGGAAACCACAGCAAGATCTTCCCACTGCACTGTGTGAGCCTCTTAAAAGCAAAATCCAGACAGAGTCTGTCTCCCTATAAATCTTTTCCCCCTTTCCATTACTAGTTGGGTATTGTTGGCTCTAAGCCACCTGATTTTACTATGATTTATTAACTGCTATGCATTATATATGAGATTCAGGTTTACTGAAGAGTTACCCTTATGGTCAATGTTGCATACAAATCAGCTACTGTTAGAGAGGTTTATTGCATCTTTTTATGCGGCTAGGAGTTTTGTTAGGTAGTGTTAGGATTTGTGACTTGTAAAACAATACCTTAAAAAAAAATCCTCATCTGTATTTCACGTGGTGCATTTATTACACGGAGTGCATCACATAGCCCTGTTTGGGTTATGATTGTTCCTAAAAACCTGAGTACTTAGGGGGGGAGGGGGGAAACATGGGTCAGACTGATTTTTCACAAGGTTCCTAATAAACATATACAGTTAGATAAACTGGTGTTTTGTGCCAAAAGAGAAACGCGGGCATTAATTAAATAGGTAGTAAAATGTTCTTTTGTGTAGCAATATGACTGGCTAAAGTATCTGTGATTTTAATGATAACATGGCACATTTGAGAGATGATGCTGCTTCAAGAAGTTATGCTGTTACGCCTTGCTTACTGCTAGTTCTTTCTCACATTACTTGGTAGAAGCTCTGCAGGAGAATTTGGCTTTTGGTCATGCCCTTGAATGTGATTATTTCAGTGATGACCAGTGTCTCTATTTCAACACTGAGCATTGCTTTATGGCATCTTTGCTGTTCGTTTTCAATGTGCAGATTAGATGTGCTCTAAAGATGAGTAAATAAATAGAGAGAGAGAGAGAAAAAAGAGAAAAATGAAAGGTTGATTTTTAAACTTGCTATAAAAAAAAATTTTTAAAAGTTATAATTTTTCAACAGTTTGGGAATTTTCTGCAAAGGGTAGGCGGAAGGTCAGGAAGAAGAAAGAGATTATGCCTTTTTAACTAAACTATTACAGCAAGTTGCAGAGGCAAAAATGACCATAGGCATGTCGAAAGGATGTGGAGAGGATAAAAGGTAAAATGCAGGGTTTCACCGTGTCTGAAATTTTGCTGTTATATTCAAACCACAAGTATTGCAATCTGTTTCGGGCTGACTTGTTATGAAGTGTTTGTGAAGAAAGGAGTTATTTTTAGATAAAAGCATTATGTACTAAACTAGAGTTAGGCGAATATTTCTAATTTTGTTTCCTTGTGAAAGATACTCCCAACAAACTACAGAAATGTTTATAGACATTATCCTTTTCTACAAGTTTTCCTTATATTACATTCCATTTTTTAAAATTTCTTTAGTAGTGGAAAAAAATTGAAAGAGTTAAGTGACTTAACTTTTCACCAAATTATATTGTAAATTTAGACACCATTCCTAAAAGGCAGTTTATGGAGAGCCATGTTATGAGAATACAAAAGACAGGAAAATGATTCTTGCTTCTCAGGATATGAATTTAGTGTTGTTTCATGTGTTCCAGATACGCATAGCCTGAAAGCTTCAGGCAACGTATAACTGACTCTCCTATCACTGTTTACTCATGGTTATACTGTTTCATTTTGGGTTTGTTGGGGGTTTTTTTCCACAAAAGAATGAAATAGTCTCTTGGAATAGAAGACTCCGGCGGCTCTGCAGTGTTGTCCCATTAATGATATTTAATCAGACAGAGATCACCCAGAAAAGACTTCAGATTACCTGTGTTCTGAGTTATTTTATTTAGGATATTTTAGAAATAATACAAGCTTCTACATTTGAAATACATTTGAGCATATATTACCAGCACTGTCTTCAGAAGCATGGTTTATTTTATACAGAGATAAAATGGAACATATAACAAAAAAAAAAAAAAAAAGAGGGGAAGATGGTCTGAGTTTGTCTAAATGCAAGGCTAATGTTAAAACACATTTGTTTCTCTCTCACTGACGCTTGGAACAGGCCCAAAGTCCTTGATCCCTGGCAAAGCAGACACTGTTCTACAGACAAAAAACTAATTAAACTGAGTGCTACCTGTGGCAAGGACATTTAGGAATTCACAGAGTTCCAGCAACCAAAACAAAGCATTGGTTTTCAGCTTTCAGATCTGTTCTTGATAATGTGCTGCATAGTTGTTTTTTTTTTCTGATGGAGTTTTTATGGGTTTTTTCTTTTTTTTTTTGAGAACTGAGATCTTCTAAGATGCCGAAAATGAGGCAATGTTTAATGGTAGCAAATATCCCCATTGCACGTCACTGTTTCTGTTTCTTTTCCATGTGTTCTGTAAATTAATATGTTTTCATAAGAGAAAATTGGTGAAGAGAAATCAGATAAATAAAAATGAAACATTTAGCAGATGACTGGGACAGTATTATTAGCTGCTGGAATGATACGGCTTGATGAAATCATAGCACTGAGGCGATGTTTTGACTGGATCTTCAGTTTCCTGTGTGAGTGACACAGCAAAAATTTAATGGCTTCTTACATCATCATTTCAAACACTCCTTGTCCAAATTAGTGAAAATATAGCATTCTCTTGCGCCCTTGCCATTTGAGTGTAAAAGGCAAAGCAACTCACCAGTGCATCTCTAGTCTGCTTGCAGTCCTCATCAACCCATTTGTATGTTTTTCTACTTTATCAGTGCCAAAGGGTAGAAGATCCCTACTGAAATATACTAAAAAGACCATTTCAAGAACAGCTCTAACATTATGAGAAACCGACTAGCTGTGCTGTGGTGATGGAAGCATGTATCTGTATCTCTTGAATGCATTATACAGTTTTTAGTGTGTTATTGACTGAAGAGGACAAAAAGGGAATGAATGGGTAAATATTGTGATATTGATAGGAATCTGACTGTACTTATATTGAGTATGCAGTTTTCAGCTCAGAACATAATTGTGAAGTGTTCCAAGATAATCCAAAGACATGGTGCTGTTTTTTAAGGCAAAGATATTGGCATCTGATATGGTGATCTTGTGCCATGTTGTCATGAGAGAAGTTACTATGTAGCAACAGTTCAATATCATCCTTTGGACTTTTCTGATAGACCACTTAACTATCTCAGCTTTTCCAGTGATCATCTCATTTATCTAGGATTATTGCAGTGAATTTACTGTTTGGTTTTCTTCCAGAACTGAAATGTCAAGTCCGGTGTCATGTATGCAGTAGCTTTGTGCTGTGAGAGCTCAACAGATCCACCAAAAGCTGCTAGTAGTTGATCTTTGGATAGAGCTAGAAATAAATAAATCCTCTTTAGCAGATCAATATTCATCCCATTTAATGCTTGATGTGAAACTTGTGGATTTGAAGTAGTAATGCTGATGTACAGCTAATCGTTGAAATGGGCATTAGGGCTTTTATAGCATGGCAACATATTGTCAGACAGGAAGGAGGAAAGTGTTGAGTGCATCCTAAGGGGGGAAGAAACTCTGTAACAATATGTAATTTAATGCACATTTGTAATCCACACAGTGTCCTACATTGCAATGATTTGCTAGGTTACAGACTAATACTGTACATCCAGTGTTTATTCCAGGGGTTTACTTAGTAAAGCTGATGATTCCCCCTTCAGTGTGTCTTTCAGAGTCCAAACGTAATTACCCAGTCAGATTTCAAGACATAATTTTCCTCTTTAGTACTCTTCTCTCAACTAGTCGCTCATCTATCCAACTATACTGCAAGTACATGGAATGTGTGCTTCCCATGGTACAGAATATATATATGTCTCTAGTACTGAAAATGCGCTTATGTTTGTGTAGGTACGTATTACCTGCTCATTAAATTTCTGTCTAGAATTTTTATTGTACATATTCAGAGAAACAGAAGACTTTCCAGAGAAAGGGTAAGACATGAGTAAAAAAGTTCTGGGCCATTTAAGAACACATTTGAAAGAGTTTTGTGGATTGATTTTTTTGTTGTTTTGGGGTTTTTTTAAAGATATTATTTAAGGAATTTTTTTTTCCTTTTTAGACTGGTGTAGTAATTGAATACTCAAGTCATTATCTCCTTTCTTAAAATTAATAAAAAGAAGTCTTGTTAAGTGAATAGTTATACCAGACCAGACAAAGATAGTATTAGCAAACATGAAGAAAACATGAAGACATCTTAATTGTCTTAGTGTCACTGGAAATAGCTTTGTAATATTTTGCCCCAGCGTGCTCTGGCTTTCAAGTTCAGCTGCAGTTTCCAGATGCTGTGCTGGCCAGCATATACCTTGGTGAACTGTTAACGTAAGATGATGCAAGCAAAATGAACCTCTCTGGCAGCCCTCAGTCCTTTGGTGATTGCAGGAAATATCCCATTTCTTTTTAATCAGACAAAAAGACTTCTGCAAAGTTGAGAAGTCTCACTATCTTTAAAGGGAAAGCAAAAAATGTGGTTGTTTCATATTCCCCGTATATAAGAGATACTGGTATAAAACACACGTTTATGGATACTATGCAAAAAGACAGAATACATTTGTATCACATTATTTTGCTATTATCATTAGCTGTTTCGCTGAGGAGTACTTTAATCCTAAAACTACAAGAAACCTATGGAGAGAGACCCACTGATGCAATGTCTAGAGAACTTCTGCCCCTCTGAAGACAAGGTAAGGGGCAGTAGAGCTGTTACCTTCCTTTATAACAGCAAATATATACTCCTTTTAGTCAGTCTTTCCTGCATGACTGATTTGTAGTGGGTCCAAGTTTTTGCAAAAAAGGATGTTGGAGACAGTAGGGAGGATTAAGTTTATCTACAAAACAGTAAATCACTGAGAAGGTAAGAAATGTCTAGGTGTATTTCGTGCCATGGAAGGGAGATGGTTTGGAGGGCATGTGTAGCGACGGAGTGGGAACTTTCTGGGTTGCTCTATCCTCTGTCAGTGAGGGTTAAATAGTCTGGTTAAATGCTCTTCTAATCCTGCTTCAGTGTCCATGACAAAAAGTGGTATGAGCAATAGGTGTTTCCTGTGTTGTGAGGAAGGAATGCTGAACAAATTTGCTCATATTCACCAGCCTGTTTTTTGTGCTACCTTCTTGCATTACCTGCAGCAATATTGCATGTTCCCTGTTCTTATGAAAATGCAATCAAAATTAAAGCCATTCTATTTATAAACACTTTTGTAAGCTTAAAAAACTCCAGAACATGGCAAGAATGTTTTCCTTCTTATAATGAAAACCAAAAAAGTTCAAGAAAACTTACATCTGCTTTTTCCAAAGAATAATGAAGGAAGAACTATACTGCCATGGGAGCTAAATAGAATGTCCTGGGCTTCAAATGCCCCATTAGGAAGCAAGTGTGTCTTGGCATACTATTTAAAAAACAAACAAACAAATCCCAAACCAACCAACCAAAAAAATTCTCAAACAAAAAACCCCACCTTTATTGTTGACACACCATATATTGGTATAAAGGGAGCATGTACAACTTATTACCAGTTGCACATGGAAATGTACGGTCTGGTCAAAATCCTACTGTCGTGTTGTCTTGCTGTAGTGGGAGAGAAGAGCAGGTTAGTAATAGGCATTCTGTTGTAAAAGCTTACATTGACATCCCATGGACGTTAATGACTTCTGAGGCACTGTGCTGCTTTCTGTATTGGCTTTATTGGGGGTAGGAAGTTATCCATGTTGTGGCAGGGGTTGACAGATCAGTGTGCATAACTACATCATAAGTTCAGAGGAAGAGCGAGATCTGCTGGTCTCTCTGTCATAAGAGGGTGCTTTGTGGGAGTGCTCACAAAGTGACATTCATGTGATCGTTTCTATGCAAGGCCTACTTACCCAAACACAGCATGTGACCGACAGAGGTAATAGTCTGCTGAACACCTTGAAGATGTGCATTTGTCACTTACAACAGTATGAAGGTAAAAGAGGGGACAAGATAGAGATACAGGTTCACACATCCTTCCTTACACTCCTGCCCCTGTGTATGGATGATGTGACCTCTGATTCAGTTGAAATTTGCAAGCATGAAGTTCCTTATTGTGCGTAAGAGATGGTCATTTGGGTCCTAGATTTTGACCTGTCCTTAAGTGTGTTCTTACTAAATGTGGTACTCAAATCTGTTGGTCACTACTTCTGTATTTAAATAGATACTGTGATGAATCATAATTTTGAAGTAACTTACTGATTATTTTAAATGAGAAATAAAAATTATTTTTTGTTTATTTTATGGATTTCTAAATCAACTCTTGCTCATAAGGAAAAAATTATTAAACCCCCAGTCTTGCTTCAGTGAAGTTGTTTTAGCTCTGATGATACAAACCCTTCAGTTTCTTCCCAACGCTGTAAAGAGGTTGGGGTTTCCCACTGTTAAGGGCTCAAACCTGATCCTAGAAAAGACCCTTACACTGTATGACAAAGCCAATGAATAACTAGGATTCTGCACTGTTGGCTTGTTTTTCGTTTTGTTTTGGGTTTTTGTTTTGTTTTGTTTTTTTTTTAAGAGTCTTTGAAGTTCAACCTGCCTAGCAAATGTTTGGGTTTATTTTTAAATGGCTTTTTGCCGAATTTTTGGGAATTTTTCATTCTGCTTTCAGAGCGCATAGGCGGGTTCAGACAGGAAGTACAGCCTGAAAGGCTAGGCCAAATCCAGAGGGATTAGTTACAGCAAAAGGCTGCTCTGTGATCCTGAGTTGCTTTCTTAGTAGTATAGCAGAAAGAGAAAACACACACATTCTTGTACATGTCCAGATCTTTATGCAAAGCAAATCCAGCAGACAGATGGAAAATTAAATCACTCTGATAAGGCATTTAGGAACATTCTTGTCAATATAAATGCTGGTGGTATTGTCCTTTTGTGTTTTAAAAAGCAGGTGATTTTTGTGAAAGAAAGTCAAAGTTGCTATAAACCATAGTTTGCAATGACAGCACAGCACATTTTTTTTTACTGTGGCTTCTGGAAAAGCTTTATACTTAAAGGGGAAATTAATACTTTTTGCTTAATGTAGGGTAAGTTTTCACCTACTTGAAGGGGTGTTGAAAATGGTCAGAATCTATTTCTACTTCCCCCCCCCCTTCATTTTGCCTAGTGGCCACTGAAAGAAATTTGTTGAAATTACAAAGATCTTATACTTTTCTATCCAGCTTCTTAAGTGAAAAAAGGAAGTCCTGATCCTCTCTTTACGTTAACACTTTTTTTTCCACAGTGCTTTGTGTCTCCTTATAATGAATGTAGAGAAGTCTTTGGACTTAACCTTAGATAATTCCCTTATGACTGAAGAGGTATATAGATTCTAGATTGATGTTTTTGCATGCAAATGTTTCCCACCCAATTTATCTGAAACATTAAGAATAATAATACATAGGAAAGAAAAAAAGTTTTAGAAAGCTGCATTAGATGGTCGCGTAAACACCTTTAAACAGAAATAAGGAGAAAGCTTTAGTTATTTTGGGGCAGTGCTGCTGCCGCTGTGGTGTGGTGTTTTTTCCATTACTAGAAAAGTAGAAGAGATTTTATTTGTTATGTTCTTTCAGTGTGAGATGTGGAGGTGTGAAATGAGCACCCAGAGAGGTTTCACAATTAGCACTGATTGTAGAACACTTTTTTTTAAGTTTCATGCATCAAGCTGCCCAAGTGTCATTCACAGTAAAACCTGTAAGAATCAGACGTATTTTAAATTACCATCTCATGTAGAATAGCAGCTAGCTGCCATTTTTGCTGAAGATCTCCTTTTAAGCTCTTTTAGTATAGCCGTTATTTCTTTTTTCACAGTCCAGAGAAGACATCTGCTATGTAAATACTTGTTTATAAATACCATATCTTTGTCTCAAATAATTATCTCTTATTCAGAGGTCTAATGCTGAGTCCAACAGACCGAGTTGGCACAGAGAAGCCGAAAAGCGAATTTGTGATACACTGGAAGCATGTCAAAAGTCTCTCTGCCCTCCTCCTCCGTAAAGGTAGATGGCAAAGGAGCTGGCTTTTTTTTCTCTTTTATAGTTCTGAAAACAAGAAGAACAGCAGAGGGAGCCCCTGCATGGCTTAAATCGCTGGCCTTCAAGAAAACAGAGCAAGTGCTTCCTCAGGGTGACAAATCTTTGCCGCCCTCTTTTGAGCCTTTCGCGTAAAGCAGCAGTTGCTGGAGGCCCCCGCGGGAGCGGCCGCCCCCAAAACGCCTCCCTTCCCGGCACAGCAGAGGTTTCGGGGGGGGGCAGCAGCTGCTGCTGCTGGGGGCAGTCGGCAGGGACACCCAGCAGTGTGGTCGCGGCCTGGGGCTCGATGGTACCTGCAAAATGCGCTGGTGGATCACTAGGCTATTTGTTTAATTAGTCTTCCAGTTAGATTTGAATGTGTGGTATACAGGGTAAGCATTTATCTCACACACATATATTTATGAATATAATGTGCTAAGAAAATATTTACCCTACATATATATCAGTACCTAGAATCCTGTCTTCAGGCATCTGTCTTCTGTCAGCATCATTTGCAGAGTTGTTGAATATTTTCCACCTATGTTATGTTGCACTGTATTCTCACAAGCAGTTTAAACCCAAATATGCTGTTTGCTTCATCTTTGGATGTTTTTTGTGAGCATCTGATTGAATATGACAGACAGTACTAATGCAAACCTGAGAAGCAGATCTGGAACCAAAATATCCGAAAGTTTCAGTCTTTAAAGATGTGCTGAAACAGCCCTATTTTTATAGTTCTAGTTCATAGAAAAATATAGGTTGCTGTTCAAGAGACTACAATACTCTTTAGTTGTAGGTGGTCTCTTATTTGTTGACAATTCTTTTCTATTTCAATCTGTATACTCTCCTCTGAATTTATTTATTTTGAGATGGTTTATAATAGGCCTTCTGGTCAGAGTTAGACACCTTACAACATCAAGTTACCTAGAGAGGTTCCCATTTGTCTATAAGAGAAACAAAATCCAAATGTGCCAGCAAATACCACTAGATTTTTAGTTTGGTCTTTATTTTTAACCCCTCCTAAAATGAAAGGACTTGACTTCATCTTGCTGTGTTTTGGGAGAAATTGTTAAAGTATGAAAAATTTTATAAGATGGAAAAATTACTGCTTCTCCCAAATAATATATAATGATAATGAAAAATCATATTCAACCAGCCATCTTTATTGCCTCCCTGTTAATCAGAGTGAAAAACACAGGGTTCTTTAGGACCATGAAAACATTAGAATCAGAGTATGAAGTGATTCCTACACCTGAAGCTACGTTTCGTACCTGTTTGGACAGAAACATAGGAGAATGTTTTGTGTGTACAGGCGAG